>NC_084826.1:35111503-35454543 GCF_958449725.1 Rosa rugosa
ATCAGTGGGGAGCGGCGGAGGTGGGCTGAGCAGCCATCTCTGAGCTTGAGCAGAAACGAAGAAGAAGAGAAGAAAAGAAGGGAGAGAAGATCGTGAGGGAGTGAGAATAAGATATTAAAGAGCCAGGGTCATTTTGGGAATTTCACATCCGTGTGGGCCCCACTTTTGATGAGTTGGAACTCCACGTCAGCAACTTAACGTCTGAAATTGACGAAATTGAGTCGGAAGGACCTATTGGACGAGAAAATGATAGTGCGGGGGTGTTTTTGATGAAATTGAAAGTCGAGGGACTGAATTGATGTGAGGTCCATACCACAGGGTGGTAAACAGTATTTAGCCCATATATATATGTATGTTGATGTGCTCATATTTTCTTAATTCTTATATTTCTATGCCTCTTTCTCTTGGTATATATGTTTAGTTCTCCTTATTTATGGTTCATTTACGTTAGTTTAGTGTCTTTGTAGGTGTGTTGCAAAGAAAGAAGAAAAGAAGCTAAGCTGAGCTAACTAACACAGAAACTGTTGTGCAGAACACCTAACTTCGCTGAATTACTGGGAACTTCTCGGATGGAATTAGGAGATGTATGCTATATACACGGAAAGCCCCATGTGTCTAGTTTCTAAGGAATTTTACGGTTTGCGATTCCGACTTTTCTAGAAGGAGTTATGGCAATTTAAGTGAAGGCAGTTCAGCTTGAACGAGAATCTGCAACACAGAAATTGTTGTGCAGAACACCCAACTTCACTGAATTACTGGGAACTTCTCGGATGGAATTAGGAGCTGTACCTTATATTCACGGAAAGCCCCATGTGTCTAGTTTCTGAGGAATTTTACGGTTTGCGATTCTGACTTTTCTAGAATGAGTTATGACAATTTAAGTGAAGGCAGTTCAGCTTGAACGAGAATCTGCAACACAGAAATTGTTGTGCAGAACACCCAACTTCATTGAATTACTGGGAACTTCTCGGATGGAATTAGGAGCTGTACCCTATATGCACGGAAAGCCCCATGTGTCTAGTTTCTGAAGAATTTTACGGTTTGCGATTCCGACTTTTCTAGAAGGAGTTATGACAATTTAAGTGAAGAAAGTTCAGCTTGGACGGGAATCTACAACATCTTTTACAATATGCACGGAAAGCCCCATCTAGAAGGCCCAGCACATATATTTGGAAATCTTCAGTATGCCACATCATCATTATTGAAGATCCAGGACTTTTAGACATGTTTATATATGTGTGTGTGTGTGTTTATATATATATATATATATATATATATATATATATATATATATATATATATACAGTCCGGCTACACTAAGGATGCCCTTACCTAAGGTTTAGGTACGGATTTGGTGTTTTCATCCACTTTCCGATTACATTTTCACATCTTAACTGTTCAGTTTTTAGGTCCTAATGTATAGATCACCTCTGCAAAATTTCAGCTAATTTGGTGATCGTTAATGCATCAAAAACTGCAATTTACCATTATAAATACGAACGGTTCCTGTTTGACAGATTCGGTCCGTTCGTGTAAATTGTAGTTTTGGACGCCTTAACGATCACCAATTTGGTTGAAATTTTGTAGAGGTGATCTATACATTAGGATCTAAAAACTGAACGGTTAAGATGTGAAAATGTGATCGGAAAGTGGGTGAAAACACCAAATCCGTACCTAAACCTTAGGTAAGGACATCCTTACCTGAGAAAAATCCTATATATATATATATATGTGTGTGTGTGTCTGTGTGTGTGTGTGTGTGTTTGTGTGAGTGTGAATTTGTTGTAATTTGGTTTATGGTGAAATTGGAAGTTCTCATACTTCTATATAGAATATGTGCATATATATTCTAGTATTCTACATGTCATGCAGTCATGACTACGGTTGATCGATTCGATCGGATTCGAAAATATGGTGAAATTAGCTAAATTTTTTACCACACTCATAATTTATTATAATAATCTCATCCAACGGTCGGTTTTTCCATTTCATTTGAATTGATAGAGGCTGCCCTTTGGAGTGTATGATATATAAATATAGGTTTATAAGAGTAACTAAGTTTGACCTAGTTGATCGAATTCGAAACGAGAACCAAATTGGCTGGATTTTCTACAACCACCATAAAACATTACAATCTCTCCATCGAGCGGTTGGTTTCTCCGAATTCATTTTCCACTTCATGGTTGCTTTAGAATGAACCTCAACAATTTAAATGTAATGTATGAGTCATACAACTTTAGAATGAAAATTGGTATAGGCCAATGTGTTTGTAATTAAATTTTTTTTTTTTTTTATCTTATGTCCACGCACATCCATCGATGGAATATTTACAAACGTGATGTGAAAAAATAAGCACGTTTCGCGGTTGTCATGCCATCGGTCAACCAAGAAAACATATAAGTGACTACGGTTGACCAATTCGATCGGGTTCGAACATATGGTGAAATTAGCTAAATTTTTTACCACACGCATAATTTATTGTAATAATCTTATCCAACGGTTTGGTTTTTCCATTTTCTTTGAATTGATAGAGGTTGCCATTTGGAGTGTATGATATATAAATATAGGTTTATAAGAGTAACTAAGTTTGACCTACTTGATCGAATTCGAAACGAGAACCAAATTGGCTGGATTTTCTACAACCACCATAAAACATTACAATCTCTCCATTGAGCGGTTGGTTTCTCCGAATTCATTTTCCACTTCATGGTTGCTTTAGAATGAACCTCAACAATTTAAATGCAATGTATAAGTCATACAACTTTAGAAAGAAAATTGGTATAGGCCAATGTGTTTGTAATTAATTTTTTTTTTTTTTATCTTATGTCCACGCACATCCATCGATGGAATATTTACAAACGTGATGTGAAAAAATAAGCACGTTTCGCGGTTGTCATGCCATCGGTCATCCAAGAAAACATATAAGTGACTACGGTTGACCAATCCGATCGGGTTCAAAACTATGATGAAATTGACTAAATTTTTAACCACACCCACAATTTATTGTAATAATCACATCCAACGATCGGTTTTCCCATTTTCTTTGAATTTATAGAGGTTGCTCTTTGGAGTGTATGTATGATATATAAATATAGATTTATAAAAAAAAAATATGTAAAATACTAAAATTATATATATGTTTTTAGAATGATATAGAAAAGCCCGGCCCGGCCCGAAAAAAAGGTGGGCTACCCAGCCCGGCCCGAAAAAGCCCGCAAGGCCCGCCTTTTAAGGATGAGCTTGGATCTTATGATTTATAATGAAGCCTGGCCCGTTGACGAGGCCTACTCATTGTGGAGGTATTGGTGTTGTGATTAGGGGCTCAACATGTGTAGTTGTTGGTTGATTATGTTGCAAGGGTTAATTTTCTTACTCCGAATATTGTTGAGGCTATGACATGCAGACCGCTTGTGAGTTGGCCACTGTATTCAATTTGGCTCCTATAGTTTTTGAACATAATGTCTAAAGTTGGTTATAGCTTCTAAAAACAGAGGATGATGGCTCAGGTTTTGGTAGAATTTCAGAGGATATTAAAGACTCGCTCTCCTCTCTGCTAGCAACTTTTTTCACTCATGTCTTTAGAGAGTCCAGCTCAGCGGCACATATGATATCTAAGGTGGCTCTATAATCTTATGTATCTTCTAAGAGTACATAGAGTGGTCATGCTCCTCTAGTCTTCAATAGTTTTATTGCTACTCATTATATGAAGTAATTTACATCGAATAAAGCTTGACCTTTCCCTCTCAAAAAAATAAAACTCATTTTTTGTTTTTCATTTTATTTTCTTTGGTCAAGGGGAGGTTATCTGTCTCCCCTCATTTTTTTTTTAAAACATAAATACAAAAAGAGAGGTTCTATTCATACCTCTTGATTTGGTATTTAGATAGTCATAATTTGTGTTTAGATTATGACGTCCTAATCCCAAGCTCTGATATTATAGCACTCCATGAATTTAGAGAGAGAGAGAGAGAGAGTTGTGGAAACGATGGAAGACCAGGAGGTGTAGAGAGAAAAAAATAAAAATTATTGGGCAAAATTGGAAATCTAGTGTGCCAAAATATGAAATTATGAAAAGAAAATCATCCATAGAAAAAGGGCAAAAAAGAGGGGAAAAAGAAAAAGAAAATAAGAAATACATACATAAATGTGGGTTTGTTAGTACAAACGCAGGTTGAATGAAATATATCAGTCTCTTCCGTCCGTCGTCTAGAGAGGCACCAACTTTGTCTCTCGCTCCACACAACTCCCTGGTGTTTTCGCCAATCGACCTTTGTTGTTGCCCTAAAATCATCCCCTTCGCCACCAAATCATGGGCAAAGCTGTCATCTCCGACGACGAGGGTAAATCTCTGTTTCTCTCTCTCTCTCTCTCTCCCTCTCTCCCTCTGCTTACAAATGGTTTTGCATTATTGTGCTCAGATGAGGTCGAGCTCGACGAGGAGGATAGGGAACCCCTCGACGGGGACACAGTCGACCAGGACGGCGGCGGCGGCGGCGGCGACGAAGATGAGGACGAAGAAGACGGTACGCCCCTTTATTTTCTCCCCTATTTCTTAATACGTATGTTTGGTGTTTTCGAGATTTAAAATTTGTGAATTTTGGGGGTTTAAGGATCCATCTAGGGTTTGGGTTAGGGCCTTTATTTGTTTGCAAAGATTGGCTTTGAATAATGCTGATTGGTTTTTATTATGAATTTTGCAGAAGGGCCAGATGAATATGAGAAGGATGATTTTATCGTAGATGATGTTGATGAAGAAGATGATCAGGAGGAAGAAGAGAGGGCCGACAGTGATGAGGAGAGGCAGAAGAAGAAGAAAAGAAAGAAAAAGTAAATTCCCTGCCTGAGCTGTTGTTTTCAATTTAAGATATCGCAGGGTTTTTTTAGGTTTCAAGAGCTTGAATGAAAATTCAGTGTATTGTATTTGGCCCCATGGAAAGAAAACTGCATTCCAATAGTTTGGAAGTTGTTTTAGTCTTGTCCTTTAGATGAAGCCAATGCAATGTCAATGAAAATCTTTGTATCTTTCAAGTCTTCTAGAAATTAATTAGAGGCTGTTCTTCGTATAACTTTTCCTTTGCCTTTTTTTTTTGTAGAGAGGAGTATGTTCTTGATGAAGATGACTACGAGCTCCTGGAGGACAATAATGTGATTGCCCCGCGCAGAAAGGTTGTGAACACCGCCCATACCCATACCCATTCCAGTTCCTGTTGAATTATAAACGCATTTGTACATGTGTGTGTTTGTGCATAATGAAGATTTCAAGGGTTTTCTCTTCTTTCTTTGGCCAAACTTTCAGGGGAAATTTAAGCGGCTGAAAAAAGCTCAGAGGCATGCTCAGGGGGACCTTGGTGGATTATCTGATGAGGAGGAGTTTCCTGGTACTGGTAAAGGGGGAAGAACTGCAGAGGAGAAGCTTAAGTTCTCATTATTTGGTGGTGATGATGAAGGTATATCCATCTAGATATATGTATAACTTGACTTGTAAAATGATCAATATATGAATCTGGTTTATTCTTGATTGGTCATACTATGTGACAATGTAGGCCCTCCACTTGAGGACATTGCTGAAGAGGAGGAACCAGCAGAAGCGGAAGATGACGGAGAAGATGAAATGGCAGACTTTATAGTCGACGAAGAATTTGATGAGGCTGGTGTTCCTGTCAGGTATATTCTGCAGTGTGTGCATGTCATCTCACGAATTTGACTTGGTTATGTTTTGAACTTAATTTTCTAATTGTTGATTAATCATTGCCTTTTTTTTTCTTTCTTAATCCTTGGCTAGACAGAAGAAGCTTAAGAAAAAGAAATCCAGGCAGGCACCAGGAGTATCTTCATCTGCTCTGCAGGAAGCCCATGACATATTCGGTGATGTTGATGAATTACTGCAGCTGCGTAAGCAAGGTTTGGATTCTAGTGAATGGAAGGAAAGGAGGCTTGAAGATGAATTTGAACCAATTGTTCTTTCGGAAAAGTATATGACAGAGAAGGATGACCAGATTCGGGAGATTGATGTCCCAGAAAGAATTCAGGTCCTTTTAGTTTCCTGTGAATAATATCCTGTAATTCAAGATTTCAGTTTTCATGATTTCTTTTTATGTTCTTTTCTTTGTAGGTATATGAGGAAAGCACTGGTTTTCCTCCACTTGATGAAAAGAGCATAGATGATGAGAGTACCTGGATATTCAATCAACTTGCAAGTGGTACAGTTCCTTTTTTTGGCAAGACAGGCCTGGGGAATTCCATAAGCAGGGACGACATCATTGGATTCTTGAACTTGCACCATGTGCAGAAATTGGATGTTAGTATTGTTGTTAATGTCAATAACTCTATACTCTTTAGTTTATCTGATATTTATTTTATTAATCTGTCATTCTCTCTTTTCAGGTTCCTTTTATTGCAATGTATCGGAAAGAGGAGTGCCTTAGTATATTGAAAGATCCTGAACACATGGACATGGATGATCAAAATGAGAAAGCATCCACACTAAAGTGGCACAAGGTACTTGTCGTCAAACACTTAAGATGGCATGCAGTTTAAGTATGAACAAGAAATATATTGAAAAGCTTTTTGTTTTTGTTTTTTGTCTAGGTACTTTGGTCCATTCAGGACTTGCATAGAAAATGGTTGCTGCTTCAGAAGAGGAAAAGTGCTCTGCAATCTTATTACGAAAAGCGGTTTGATGAAGAATCTCGACGCATATATGATGAGACCAGACTAACTTTAAATCAGCAACTTTTTGAATCAATTATGAAGTCACTAAAGGCTGCAGAATCAGAGAGAGAAGTTGATGATGTGGACACCAAGTTTAACTTGCATTTCCCTGCTGGTGAGATAGGTGTGGATGAGGGCCAATATAAGAGGCCTAAGAGGAAGTCCCTTTATAGTATCTGCAGTAAGGCTGGCTTGTGGGAGGTTGCCAGCAAGTTTGGTTACACCTCTGAACAGTTTGGTTTGCAATTGTCACTAGAGAAAATGGTAAGTTTGTCTTTTCTTGCTCATTCATATGTTTTTCCTTACAAGAGACATAAGTTTCCCACTTTATTTGATGTTAGAGAATGGATGAGCTGGAGGATGCGAAAGAGACGCCAGAGGAATTGGCTTCAAACTTCACATGTGCAATGTTTGAGACACCTCAGGAAGTGCTCAAAGGAGCCAGGCATATGGTAGGCCTTAATTGAGTTCAGTATATTCTCTTTTATAGCTTGCCTGATCATAAGTTCATAAGCTCTGGTACAATGTGGAATGATGGTCTTTCGTGACTTGTTTCAGGCTGCTGTTGAGATAAGCTGTGAGCCATGTGTCAGGAAGTATGTTAGGAGCAACTACTTGGATATGGTTGAGTTGTCCACCAGCCCAACACCAGACGGAAATACTGCAATTGAAGCTTTTCATCAGTTTGCAGGGGTGAAGTGGTTGCAAAGAAAGCCATTAAATAGATTTGGGGATGCACAATGGCTGCTTATCCAGAAGGCTGAAGAGGAGAAGCTTCTTCAAGTTACTATTAAGCTACCGGAAGACAGACTAAACAAGTTGATGAGCGACTTTAATGAGTACTATCTTAGTGATGGTGTTAGTAAATCTGCACAACTGTGGAATGAGCAGCGGAAGTTGATATTGCAGGATGCTCTTTTCAATTTTCTTCTACCTTCAATGGAGAAAGAAGCAAGATCCTTGTTGACTAGTAGGGCAAAAAACTGGTTATTGATGGAATACGGAAAGGTTTTGTGGAATAAAGTCTCTGTGGGACCATATCAACGGAAAGAGAATGACATTAGTTCAGACGATGAAGCTGCACCCAGGGTCATGGCTTGCTGTTGGGGCCCTGGGAAGCCAGCAACCACTTTTGTTATGTTAGATTCATCGGGGGAGGTGCTAGATGTGCTTTACACGGGATCTCTCACCTTACGCTCCCAGAACGTTAACGATCAGCAACGTAAGAAAAATGACCAAGAACGTGTTTTGAAGTTCATGACTGATCACCAACCACATGTGGCTGTTCTAGGAGCTGTTAATTTGTCTTGTGTTCGCCTGAAAGAAGATATTTACGAGGTGAGACTACAGTTTTCATGCTGGTGATTGATTTGTGGTTATTTTTCAATGTAGTGGCATATTCAATTGATTTTTGAAGTTATATATATATATATATATATATATATATATTTTTTTTTTGGGTGGGGGGTGATAATGAAATAATTTTGGAAATTGAAATGGAAGTCTTGTTCATCATTTCTGTAGTATCTTCTTAATATAACTTTTTCTTGGTAGAACAAGATAGTGTATTGGAAAGTCTTAATGGAAACAATCTGATGAGATGAGGTGATGTCTTTTTCATATGTCCTTACTTTATCTGGTTTTGTGGGGATTTTCTCATAGTATGTATAGAGTAGAGTATGTGCATCCCATATTTTAAAAAGCCATCTTTTGCACACCTGATGCTTATTTGTTTGCTTCTTGCAATTATCAGATAATCTTTAAGATGGTGGAGGAGAATCCTAGAGATGTTGGACAGGATATGGATGGGCTAAGCATTGTCTATGGAGATGAATCTTTGGCTCGCCTGTATGAAAACTCTCGCATTTCATCTGATCAGCTACCTGCACAATCAGGTACTAATATCCCCCATCTTCGAAATCTTATGTCTTCATATTAAATGGCTTGTTGATTATACGATCTGTGTTGTCAGGCATTGTGAAGCGTGCTGTTGCTCTGGGGCGTTACCTTCAAAATCCATTGGCAATGGTCGCCACTCTTTGTGGGCCAGGAAGAGAAATCTTATCTTGGAAACTCAATCCTTTGGAGAACTTTCTCACCCCAGATGAGAAGTATGCAATGATTGAACAAGTCATGGTAGATGTTACAAACCAAGTAGGCCTCGACATAAATTTGGCTATAAGCCACGAATGGTTATTTGCACCTTTGCAATTCATTTCTGGGCTCGGACCTAGAAAAGCAGCATTTTTGCAGCGATCGTTGGTAAGATCTGGTGCAATATTTACTCGGAAGGACTTTTTGACAGCACATGGGTTAAGTAAAAAGGTGTTTGTTAATGCAGTTGGTTTCTTGCGTGTTCGGCGCAGTGGGCTGGCTGCTAGCAGCAGCCAATTTATTGATCTGTTGGATGATACAAGAATTCATCCAGAATCCTATATTCTTGCCCAAGAATTGGCCAAAGATGTTTTTGAAGTTGATGGTGGCAATGATGATGAGGATGCTATGGAGATGGCTATAGAACATGTTAGGGATCGGCCTGCTTATCTAAAAAATCTTGATGTTGAAGCGTATGCTAAAAGCAAAGAGCGTGAGAATAAGATACAAACATTTTGTGACATCAGGAGAGAATTAATACAGGGTTTTCAGGATTGGCGTAAGAAATATGAAGAACTAAGTCAAGATGAAGAATTCTATATGATTTCAGGTGAAACTGAAGATACCCTTGCTGAAGGAAGAATTGTGCTGGCCACAGTTCGCAGGGTACAAGCTCAAAGGGCAATATGTGCACTTGAATCTGGACTGACTGGTATGCTTATGAAAGAAGACTATTCAGATGATTCAAGGGATATTTCTGACTTATCTGAGAGACTGAATGAGGGTGACATTCTCTCGTGCAAGATCAAATCTATTCAAAAGAATAGGTATCAGGTGTTCCTAGTTTGTAGAGAGAGTGAAATGAGAAATAATCGAAATCAAAATATTCAGCATCTCGATAACTATTACCATGAAGACAGGAGAAGTCTACAGACAGAGCAAGAAAAAGCTCGTAAGGAGAAAGAGCTTGCGAAAAAACATTTCAAGCCAAGGATGATTGTTCATCCTCGCTTCCAGAATATTACGGCTGATGAAGCAATGAAGGTATGCTGTCTGTAAGTTTTATTATTGATAATTCGACTACATCTGTGAGTGGGCCTTTCTGGTCCTTACTTTTCTTAAAATCAGTACATCCTATATAAATAAATAAATATATATATATATATATATATATATATATATATATATATATATATATATATATATATATATTATTCCAAACCATCTTCTTACAGATATTATCATCTACTTGTTTTACAGTTCTTATCTGATAAAGATCCTGGGGAAAGTATTATTCGTCCTAGTTCCCGTGGGCCTTCGTATTTGACCTTAACTCTGAAAGTTTACGATGGAGTTTATGCTCACAAAGACGTAGTTGAAGGTGGAAAGGAACACAAGGATATCACTAGCTTACTCCGTATCGGAAAGACTCTGAAAATTGGAGAGGACACTTTTGAAGATTTAGATGAGGTCAGTATTTTAAATACAATTTGTTTTTGGAAGTAATACTATATTAATTGTCTTACCTTTCGGTCATTGTATTGATCAATCTTAATTGTCAAGTACTAACGAATTGTCAATTTGTACCAATGTAATTGGCCTATGTACGTTATGATAGTGCTACTATCGTGGATGGATAGAATTATGGGAAAAGCAATTATTATTGAGTTTTATATTTAGTATAAGATGGCACCAATCTATACTCTCTCTCTCTCTCTCTCACTCACTCTCTCTCTCTCTCTTTCTCACACACACACACACACACACACACAGATTATCAATTTTTGAGGGCAGTTCTTATTGGCTATTTGTTCTTATAATATGCTTGTTATACTTGGATATTAAAAGTGGTGCCTCATGATGCATTTCTGCATCATGATGTTGAGAGATAAAAGTCTGATGGCACAGAAGACTGATTTACTTATTGGCAAACATAAATGCAGGTAATGGATCGTTATGTTGATCCCCTGGTGTCTCACTTGAAGGCAATGCTAAATTATCGCAAATTCCGACGGGGCACAAAAGCAGAGGTTGATGAACTGTTGAAGATTGAAAAATTGGAGTTTCCTATGAGGATTGTTTATTGTTTCGGGATATCACATGAACATCCAGGGACTTTCATACTGACCTATATACGGAGTACAAATCCACACCATGAGTATGTTGGGCTGTATCCTAAGGGGTTCAAGTTCAGAAAAAGGATGTTTGAGAGCATTGATCGGCTTGTAGCACATTTTCAGAAGTATATTGATGAGCCTCAACATGAGTCCGGACCATCAATTAGATCAGTTGCTGCTATGGTGCCCATGCGAAGCCCTGCAACTGGGGGTTCTTCGGGTGCATCCGCAGGATGGGGTGGTTCAAACAATGAGGGTGGTTGGAGAGGCCAGTCGTTTGACAGGGATAGGTCTTCTACACCGAGTTCGCGAACAGGTGAAGTTTATCCCCAATTGAAATATATGCTATCTAATGGAGTGTAAACTAGGGACTACTATATTTAGTTTGCCACTTGCTGTAGGTTCTAAATTTCTGGGCTGTACTTGCTCTTCAAGTAGAACAGCAGTAGACATATAAAAAATTCAATCAACTGATTAACAAACAGCAGTTCATTTTCTGCCCTACCCTTGGAATATGTGGTGTAGAACTTCTTTTTGCACAATTTGGCTAACTTGATTAAAAGTTACTAGGCTAGATCTTTATTTCTTGTTATGAAAGGGTTCTTTTTCATTGTTGCACACATACAAACTATTAGTTAACATTTCCCTACATTTCTCCTCTCCATTTTATGGATGGTTTTGTTTTCACTTAATTTCTCTGTATCTTTATTAAATGAAATTTTGTTTGTCTTTATTGGTGCAAGTCTGTTGTATTTATTTGCTTGACGTAGTAGCATGTTGGTCCTATGATTTTCCTCAGTGTCAAAAACGTATGAAAGTAAGTTGTCAGTGACGTTTTTGTGTTTGGTTTTACAGGCAGAAATGATTACAGAAATGGTGGTGGTCGAGATGGACATCCAAGTGGCCTACCTAGACCATATGGAGGGCGCGGTCGTGGTCGAGGAACATATAACGATAGCCGAGGCAATAATGAGAGACATGATTCAGGTTTTGATGGTCCTACATGGGGTTCAGATACCAAGGATGGCAATGATGGCTTGGGCAACTTTCCAGGTGCAAAGGTTCAAAACTCACCTGGCAGGGAAGCTTTCCCAGGTGGCTGGGGTACAGGTGGAAGTGGTAGTGGTAGTGGAGGAGGCAGCAGCTGGGCTGGTGGTGGTGGAAGTGGCTGGGGTCAAGAAAGTGGTGGTGGTTCAGGAGGATGGGGTGGGGCTGCTGCAAATGATGCTGCTGCTGATAATGAGCCTTCAGGATGGGGTTCTGACTCGAAAAAGAAGGGTTCGGGTGATGGTACTTCAGGATGGGGTTCTCAGAGTGGAGGTGGCGGTGGTGGTTGGTAACTGTTTTCTGCTCTACCCTAGGCAGTTTTCCACTGCGATCCTGTGATATAGTTTGGAAGCTGTTTCTAATATAGTTGGTGAGGCCCGTTGATCCTTTTCCGACTCTTTTGACCATGAATTACCCTAATTTACCTAGTTACGAGAACTGTAGTAGGAAGCTGTGTCTCAAACAGTTTAACGACACCTCTGTACTCTGCTTTATCTATCATCTATTAATGGGCTGTTAAAAATTCTACCTAATTTAAGGTGGTCTCTTCATAATAACTTCTAAGCCTCTGGGGCGATTCCAACGCCAAATCTAACTGCCTGGGTATTTTTTATATTACATTTCAGGGTTGAAATAGCACGGTAGTGTCGTCCAGTCTTGTTTTCTCCTGATCAGAAGTCCAATTCAACCCAAACAATAAAATTAGATCAAAATCCAAGCTGGGTTACGAATTCTGTACTTCAGGCCAAAGGGGTCCAATTGTAGTCTATTTTTTTTTTTGGTTACAAGCGGGCCCTAAAAGGCCCAAACAGAAGCAAAAAAGAAACTAAGAACTGGAACAAAAACCAGTCCTCCTAGCTCTAGTTACATCAGACAAATCATCCAAGAATGTTTGGGCAGCATGAGCAGGGGGATTGTCAAAAGTGACCAATCCAGGTTCATGAAAAATGCTATTCTTGGCAAGGGCGTCAGCAGTCATGTTACATTCTCTAAATATGTGTGTCAGCTTGACATTATGAAACTTTGCCATCATTAGATCACAACCAGCATGCATAGAACCAAGGGGATGTAGAGAATTGGCAGAGTTGTGCATAAGTTGAACCAGCACAGCAGAATCCGATTCAATCTCCAAATTAGTAATGTTATGCTTTGAGGCTAACTTTAAACCAAAGAAAAGACCCCAAGCCTCAGCATCAAGAATTTCCCCAACACCAAGATTAATTTGAAACCCATCCACCCAGTTGCTATTATGGTCTCTGATAACTCCTCCTGCACCAATTTTCCCAGAAGACGAAACTCTAGTCCCATCAATGTTCAATTTGAAATAGTTCATAGGAGGTTTGCTCCAAGAAAGCATAGTGTAGCTGTACATGGTGTCAGAATTGGCCTTTGATTGGGCACATATCCATTCTTTTGCATAATCCCAGATTATCCTCTCAGGGCAGGCAGGCATGACAAACTTAGGATCAAAAATCACCTTATTCCTCCATTTCCAAATGAACCATAAGACAAAGACAAATAAACTACACCACTTAATATTATTCTTGATCCTTGTATGGCAATGAAGTTGAGCAACCACCCAACTATTCCACTCCAGAGAGAAGGAGTTAAAAATGGTACCAGGTTTTAGGAAAGGTTTCCAAATGGCCATAGACCTGTGGCAATCTCTAAATAAATGAATAAGACTTTCATCAGCAGAATTGCAAATGGGGTATGTAGGGTTGTCAGTGAGGCCTCTTCTGGCTCTTTGCACATTAGTGAGAATCTTTTTATGGAAAACACTCCAGATAAACGTCTTCAGCTTAGGAGGACAACTCAAGTTCCAGATAGCATTCCAGTGAGGATTGCAGGGACCATTAATATCAAACATGGAGTTGTAAGCAGATTTGACAGAAAAGCACCCATTAGAGGTTGCATTCCATATAAGCACGTCATTACCACAGCCATCAAATCCAGTTGGGACATTAATAATTAAGCTCACTAAATCACTGGGGACCACAGAAGCTAAAAGCAAAGCATCCTAACCAGTTTCATCCCAAAATTCACAAATGGTGGCATTATCATTAATAATGGCAGAAGGTAAAGCAAAGTTGATCAGAGCAATAGGTAGGACCCAGTAATCATACCAGAACTTGATTTTCTTGCCATCCCCAACTCTCCACTTGAGATTTTTCCTCAGCATAACAGCACCATAGGAAATGCTTCTCCAGGTATTAGAACAATCAGGCGGGGGCAGGTAGTTATCATCAGTTATACTGCAATTTTTGAGATACTTTTCAGAGTAAATGGAAGCCCATAAGCCAGAATCCTGCTGAAAAAGTCTCCAACTAGCCTTAGATAGCATGGCATGATTCATGTCAGCAGTTTTTTTTATTCCTAAGCCACCAAGTTTCTTTGGTTGACAAACAGTCTCCCATCCAACAAGATGAACTTTTTTATTTTCATTTGAGTCTCCCCATAAGAAATCTCTGTTCAGCTTATCAATTCTATCACAGAGGCTCACAGGAAGCTTAGCAGTTTGCATTGCATAAATGGGGATTGAAGAAGTAACAGACTGAATCAAAGTGAGCCTGCCTGCCATGCTGAGCACCTTGCATTTCCAGCTAGAGAGTCTACTTTGAACTTTGTCAAATAGGCTATCATAGGTATGCTTGTTCACTCTTGAGTGAATGAGAGGCATTCCCAAATATTTTCCAAGATCATTTGTCAGAGGAGAGCCACAAGTTCTGCTAATTTCAGAAGCCAATCTTTTACAAGTGTTTGGGGAGCAGAAGATTAGAGATTTTTCATAGCTAACTGTTTGACCAGAAAGAGAACAGAAAGCATCCAAACAACTCTTTAGGGTGTAGGCCTGGTAAGGAGAAGCTTCAGCAAATAGCATGAGATCATCAGCAAAGAAAAGATGGGAAACTTTTGGCCCGGATTGGGATGCCCTAACAGGCTTCCAATTGCCAATATCAACAGAAGACTTGATTAGATGTGAAAGTTTTTCCATACATAGAACAAAAATATAAGGTGAGAGGGGGTCCCCCTGCCTAATACCCCTTTGAGCTTTGAAAGAGCTAGTTAATTCACCATTCAAGCAAATCTGGAAGCTAGTAGAAGTAATACAGCTCATAATAAGTTTAACCAAACAATGGGGAAACTGAGCTTCATAGAGAACCATTTCAATAAAGTTCCAGCTAAGTCTATCATAGGCTTTAGATAGATCCACTTTCCAAGCAAAAAAACCCAAGGCACCACATGATTTTTTGAACTTGAAAAGCATTTCTTGAGCAATCATAACATTATCAGAAATGTGTCTACCAGGGACATAACTAACCTGATTGGGACTTATGAGATGTTGCATCAAAGGCCTAATCCGAGCCACAATGACCTTGGAGATAACTTCGCAGATAGTAGTGCATAGGCTGATTGGCCTGAACTTAGTCATGTGTTGAGGGCCATCGACCTTAGGAATGAGAGAGATGATTGTGTGATTTAGGCCAGGAGGAATAATACCAGACCTGAAAGCATCATTCACCACATTAAAAATTTCACAAGAGTAAAGTTGCCAGTGATGTTGGAAAAAAATAGCAGGAAAACCATCAAATCCAGGAGCTTTGAGACCACCAATGGCAAAGAGAGAGTCCTTCACTTCAAGGAGAGACACAGGTTTACAGATATTGTTAAGAGCATCTTGATCAATCTCAGGAAAGAGCCAAGGAATTATAAATCTAGTGTCTTCAACAATCTGGGAGGAGAACATGTTAGTGAAGAAATCAACAGCAATATTTTTCATGGAAACAGAATCAGTAAACCAATTCCCATTGCTGTCAAACAAACCCTCAATCTTGTTTTTCCTCCTTCTGACCAAAGTAGTCAAGTGAAAGAATTTGGTATTTCTGTCTCCACCTTGAAGCCACTTATCTCTAGATTTCTGTTTCCAAAAAAGATTTTCCTGATTTAAGATACTCTCATATTCATGGATGAGCTCAGCTTCAAGCTTAATTAAAAAAGGGTTCTCATATTTGTCACAAGCCTTTTGGATGCCACCTATCCTGGCCAAAATTCTCTTTTTTTTCTGAAACAGATGCCCAAAAATCTCTCTATTCCATTTGGAGAGAGCAGAAGAGAGTCCCATTATTTTAGAATGAAAATCCCCATGCATCTCATTCCAAGTGTCAGACACAAAATCAGAATAAGTTGCTTGAGAAAACCACATACCTTGAAATCTAAAAGGGCCAGCATTTCTGTTAATGTAATTGTTGGAATACAGCTGCATGATAATAGGGCAATGATCAGACCTTGTTTTGGGAAGATGTTGAATAAAGGCATCAGAAAAAGTAGACCTCCAAGAGCAATTACAGAAGGCCCTATCCAGTCTTTCTTTAATCCTGTTGTTGCTCCAAGTGTAGCAAGATCCTTTGTACCCCATATCAATCAAAGCATTCTTGTTGATCCAATCCCTTAAACCACCAAATCTACCAGTAAAAGGGCCACAACTCTTATCAGCAGTGGAAACCAACTCGTTAAAATCTCCAATAAGCATCCAAGGGAGATTAGTGATGGCAGCAAGGTTATCAAAATAGGGCCACAGTGAAGACCTTGTGGTGTGAGTTGGACTAGCATAAACAACAGTAAGCATCCAAGCAGGCTTGCCTGGGAGAGTGATTTTAACAGAAATAGATTGAAAGTTATCATCAATAAAGTCAACCTGAGTCTTATTCTTATTCCACAGAAGCCAAAGACCACCAGAGAAACCTTCAGCCTCAACAATTCTTGAATCAGTGAAGCCAAGATTTTTAAGAGCATTACATGCTCTTGAAAATTGAACTTTAGGTTCACAAATAGCCAAAATATCAATAGAGTGAAGTTTAACAAGGTCTGCAATAGCAGATCTGAAATTATCACTACCTGCACCCCTAGCATTCCAAAATAAGACTTTAAACATTGGAACTGCAGAGAAGGGGAGGGTGGAGTTCCCAATTAGGCATCAACCATACCCTCACCATTTTGGGAGGGTAGGTTATCATCAGAGGTCAACATGCTATTGTCAGCAAAAATATTTTCCACAAATTTGTCAGCATCATGAATAAGGGAACTTTGAATATCAGGTTTAATAGAATGCTCATCAGGGGGAGTATGCCCAAAGATGGCTGAAATTCCATCCCCCAGAACATTAGAGCTCACCTTTTCAAAAGAAAGTTTTTTGAAAACATGAGTTTGATGTTTGATCACAGAATTGTGCAGCCCTTTGGTCTTTCTCTGATAGTGCAGGTCAGACTTAGATCCACTGCAGCTTCCAATATTGGACACATCTTTCATTGGGGCTCTTAGAAGGTTCTTGGATTTGGGGCCAGTGGTTTTATCCATGGGATGAGAGGCTTTCTCAGCAGTAGGTGATAGGAGCATTTTAATGTGGTATTTTAATAGTTAATTCCTCACATTTTGCTTAGTTAATTCCTTAACGAATCGATTTTTAATTCAATTTTTATTTTTAGGTACATTGGAGTAGATGATGATGAAATAAGTGTTAGGTCCATAAAATGATGGAGAAAAATGGAAATGCACTAAAAAGGTCAACTTTACACATTTTTCTACTCCGGCTAGGAGAAACCAAGCCAAGCAAGGAAGAAGGAGCGACCACCTGACCAAATGAACTTCAAATGAGCTGAAACCTTCCAGATCCATTCTAGACATCCTAAGAAACATTTCTTATGAAGAGTGCAAGAGCCAAAAAGAAGTGGAAGGCCTTCAAACAGTCAGCCCAATTTTCTGCAGAAGCAAAACTGGAAAACTGGACCTGTAAGGAGTCCAGCAGAAATTCCGGCCCAAACACATGGAGATAAATTCTGAAAATTTTACAGAATGATCTACACTCATGATGGATCATTTCATATGAAGAAGTCACGGGCAAAATCTGAAGTCTTGGTGGAGAATTAATTGAAGGAAAAATGAGTAGAAAGTGACTCAAACCTAACAAATTCCATTAGTGTTTAAATATTCAAACCTAACAAATTCCATTAGTGTTTAAATATTCAAACCTAATAAATTCCATTAATGTTTAAATGCTCAAACCTAACATATCATCATTTGTTTAAATCCAAATAGTTTTGCTTGGTAGCCTATAAATAGAGGCTACAACAAAGAAGAAAGTACATTCCTTCATCCATTCCATTTTCTTTGTCTCTCCATTTCCTTTCCATTTTCCTTTCCATCCTCTAGTTTCACGTTTAGTCATCTCCACGAGTTCAAGCAAGGCCAAAGAAGAAGAAGAGAAGCCGTGAGCACTTCCATCCATAGCCATCCTTGAAGCTTGCTTTCGAGTTTCAAGAATCCACAACGTGAATCATCCATCTCATCTTCATCCACGGTGTAATCCTATTCTCCTTTGTAACCTTTGCTTTGAATTTCGTTGGTTATGAACTAGTTGACATATATGTTTGAACAAAGTATTATTTCTGGAATTTTTATGATTAATTGAGAATTTTCAGATTCATATATTGTGATTCGAGAGTTGCTTATGTGGGTTTGTTTAATTAAATTTGCGTTATAGATAACTTTTGTATTTTAATCTTATGTGGTTGCAAACACTTAGGGTTTCGATATGAATGGTGCTAGGTTTAAGAACATGAAATCGACTTTTCGTTTTGTGTAAACTTGAATCAAAGTAGTAAAGGTTTTGTACAAAGATCGAATTTAATTAAAGAGAATTGCAATTAGGTGGACTTTTCCATACTAAGTTGTACACTTGAGTTGATAGCCTTTCTCTATGTGTAATGCGTTAAACATGACATGATTGACTAGCTTTCTAGGGTTTGATTGCATGTTTGATAGGATTAATCTAGGTGCTTTCGCTTAGGTTAATTAGCATTGAAAAGTAAAAAATGGGAATTCATTTGCTTTCGAATGTTTCACATGATCAACTCCTTTCTCATGACTTAGATGAACAATATTAGGGTTTGAATCAATTTTAATCATAAGTTTCGGTTTTGATCTTTGTTCCTTCATTCCATTCGTATTTTTATGTTTTTGCATTTTAATTGTTTTTGTTAACTTAGTTTCATTTTCGAAAAAACCAAAAACAAAATCCCCCCTTTTCGTGTAAAATGTTTATATTTTGTGAATACATTTGTGAATATTATACTTTGTTTTAATTTTAATTGTTTAATTGTTTGACAATGACAGGTGTACCCTCAATCCCCGGAATAGAACGATCCCTATTTGCTTATACTACTAACGATCTTTTCAGGGTTAAATTATGCGCTTGCTTTGAGCGTATCAATTTTTGGCGCCGTTGCCGGGGATTGAAAAATCACTTGTTTTTGTTTATAATTGTTGTATATAAACTGTTTGATACTTAGTTTAAATTAACTAGGTTGTTTTTTTTTATTGTTGAATACGAATTTAATTGTAGGTTGTAAATTAAAGAAGGAATAGGTGAAGTCGTGTTTATTAATATTGGCCTAAACCCCTTATTGGTACCTAGTTCAGGTCCCTTAAGGTTGAGGGCGGCCTTTATTAACATTCATTGAACTGTCTAACACACTTAGGACCTTTTACATCCTAGTAAGAATATCCTATGTGAGATGGTGTCTAGGAAGGGGACAACGTTCATGACGGGTTTTTGAATCCAGAAGTGCTTACAAATGGGCCTAGCTCATGCCAAAATGGATTTTTCCTCTCGTGTTCACCCTCCCCTACCTGGCCATTTCAGTAAGGTTGCCCAACGGATGTAGGAGGGACTTTGTGTCTAGACGACTATACTTGGGCCGCACGTCCACTTGATTTACCGCTTGGAATTAGATTTGATATCAATAATGTTTATAACAAAAGAAATACTTGTGCATACTCTTTACGTGTAAATTATTTTGTTGTTTCACACTTTATACTTGTAAAAATACTTTTTACGTTTTATACTCACTTGTGTACTTAACTTGTGTCTTATGTACAAAATACTTGTTAATTATACTTGTAGTTTGTAATTCATAGTTACTTGTTTATTATTATTATTTTTTTTTTTTTTGTATTTCTTTGTTAATATTAAGTTACTAACTTTATTTAATGTAGGTACCGTCTGGCTGCAAGACGTAAAATACAAGCGCTGCTTGGGAGGCAACCCAATTCAGAATATAATCAGATTTGCTTTCTCTTCCCCTTTTACTCCTCCATTTTCTTTTTGTTTTAGTAGTTATTTTCGTAAATTCCATCCCTATATGCTTACTTATTTCATTGCATGCTTTTAATTGATTACATTGAGGATAATGCAATATTTAAGTGTGGGGGAAGGGATTTATATTTTTGTCTTTCATTTTGAATCCTATAAATATTTTTGTCTTTCATTTTGTGTCCTATAAATATTTTTGAGTCCTATATTTTTTAATAATAATAAAAAAAAAATTAAAAAAAATAAAAATAAAAATAAAATAAAATGCATTCATTCAGTCTTATTAAATTCAGCTTTTTACAAAAAAAAAAAAAACAAAAATAAATAAATAAAAAAATAATAATAAAAAAAATAAAAAAAAAAAATATCTCCCAAATTGTATATTTTGTATTTCTTAGTTAATTATAGTTACTAACTTTCTAATTTCTATTCTGTCTGGCTGAAAGACGTTAAACTCAAGCGCTGCTTGGGAGGCAACCCAATTCAGAAGTAGCTGTGCAGGAGTCTACCTACACAGATTTGCTTTCTCTTTCCCTATCTCTTTTTATTTTTTATTTTTTTCTCTTTTGTTTTTATTTTAGGATTTATTTTCATAAATGTCTTCTATCTATGCTTATTTGTTTCATTGCATGCTTATGATTGATTACATTGAGGACAATGCAATATTTAAGTGTGGGGGAAGGGATTTATATTTGAGTCTTTTATTTTGAGTCAGATATATTGGAAAATACAAAAAAATCGAAAAATGTCAAAAATTAAAAAAATTTCGTTGATTTTATTTATTGAGTCTTAGTCCTTTGTTTTTATTTTTGAGTCATAGGATGCCCTTTTAACTGTCTAGGATGAGCTTATATCTCTGAAATTAAGGCTAAAAGAGGATCACAAGATTGGGATAATATTTGATGATATTCTTTGGTTAATTATGATTTATGAAAAGCATATGAATGTGTAGTAGATATGGTGCATGCGTAACTTTGGTACAGAATATGAACATGTGGATGATAAGTTATGATTCATAATAACCCTTGTGAGAATTTGAGCCATGTGCCCTTTCTTTGTTGAGTGATTAATGGAAAAAAAAATGAATTATACTCTTATTTTCTTGGCGATGATTCTGTTGATCTCATTATTCTTTCATCTTGATTGATTACATGCCATAGATTAAGTTTAATGGACTAGAGAATGCTAGAATTCGCTCTTGTGCTTGTTAAGACGTTTTGTCAATACATGGCCCTGATTCTGGAAAGGATAGAGGCACCTAGGAACTACCACCATTGCCAAATAAGCCTGTGTCCCTATTTGTGCCCGTCGTGGGACCCCCTTAGATAAACCCCTTTGAGCCTACATTAAGCCTTTTCTTTCATCACCCTAAAAATCCTTAACCCCTGAACCTTAGTATAGTTATAATCCTACCCTTTGTTCTAAAAACTTAGTGGAGCTATCTTTTGAGACTTACTACATGATGGTGACAAGGATTAAGAAGAGGTGAAAATTCAAGTGTGGGGGTAGACTTGTCCATAAAAAAATTAAAAAAAATAAAAATAAAAAAATATAAAAAAAAAAAGAATGTTTATGGATTTTAGTCCCCCATACTTGGTGAGTTTGGAGATTGTTTTGAATTGAAGGCCCACTATCGAAAAATTTGGTCTTTGTCCAATTCACTAGAATCAAAGGGAGTTTAGAATGAAGATGAAGACATTAAGCCCTTTTATAAAGCCTCATGAGTATGACGTTATGCCTTGGTGGATTTCTAGAAGTCTCTCTACATCAACATGAGCTCTGCTAGGTTTTTAGGATACTTTGTTAAAATTCCTTACCCTTTCATTTCTTAAAACCTTGAGCCTTAGCCCCATTACAACCTTTGAGAAGACCTTCTTGATCCTTAAGATGGGACAGCCTTTGATGTGGAGATGAGTTACAAGAGTTGAACATATGGCTTGGGTCCATTCGTGCAAGTAGTTGATATCTTTCATGAGATCTTTTTAAAAAAAAAAAAAAAAAATTATATTCACAAAGTGCTTTTTGTTTCTTATATATGTGAGCTATTTGATTGCCTCAAAATATTTTCTCTCACATATAATTGAGTGATTATAAGCTTTTAAGCATGAGCCTTGAATCTTAGAGAAGAAAGAGTGATATATCCATGTGAGGTTTGAATCATGACTTGTTTGAAATATGTTGAGCTCCACTCACCACCATTGTTTACTCCCAAGTCTTACATGCTTATATGTGGATTATATTTTGTAATTACCTCTTGAATATCTTGATGATGTGATTCTTGGTTAAGTGCTAATCTTGGTGTCTTGAAAGTATGAGATTTCTGAGACAATATGTTAAAGGGCAATAGAGGTCTTTGTGATGTCAACATCATGGTCTTTGTCTTTGAATTTACTCTTTTATGTGTGACGTTTTTTTTTTTTTTTTTTTTTTTTTTTTTCTTTGTGTTTTGCTTTGTGTTTTACGTTTTTGGTTTCTTTGAGTCTTTGTGTTTTTGTTTCCATACTTAGTCAATTTTTTCGTTGGTTTCTTTGTTTTGTGTCATAGTCTTTTTGGTTTGTTAGTTTTTGATTTTGCTAAGGGACTAGCAAAAGCTAAGTGTGGGGGAATTTGATAGGAGCATTTTAATGTGGTATTTTAATAGTTAATTCCTCACATTTTGCTTAGTTAATTCCTTAACGAATCGATTTTTAATTCAATTTTTATTTTTAGGTACATTGGAGTAGATGATGATGAAATAAGTGTTAGGTCCATAAAATGATGGAGAAAAATGGAAATGCACTAAAAAGGTCAACTTTACACATTTTCCTACTCCGGCTAGGAGAAACCAAGCCAAGCAAGGAAGAAGGAGCGACCACCTGACCAAATGAACTTCAAATGAGCTGAAACCTTCCAGATCCATTCTAGACATCCTAAGAAACATTTCTTATGAAGAGTGCAAGAGCCAAAAAGAAGTGGAAGGCCTTCAAACAGTCAGCCCAATTTTCTGCAGAAGCAAAACTGGAAAACTGGACCTGTAAGGAGTCCAGCAGAAATTCCGGCCCAAACACATGGAGATAAATTCTGAAAATTTTACAGAATGATCTACACTCATGATGGATCATTTCATATGAAGAAGTCACGGGCAAAATCTGAAGTCTTGGTGGAGAATTAATTGAAGGAAAAATGAGTAGAAAGTGACTCAAACCTAACAAATTCCATTAGTGTTTAAATATTCAAACCTAACAAATTCCATTAGTGTTTAAATATTCAAACCTAATAAATTCCATTAATGTTTAAATGCTCAAACCTAACATATCATCATTTGTTTAAATCCAAATAGTTTTGCTTGGTAGCCTATAAATAGAGGCTACAACAAAGAAGAAAGTACATTCCTTCATCCATTCCATTTTCTTTGTCTCTCCATTTCCTTTCCATTTTCCTTTCCATCCTCTAGTTTCACGTTTAGTCATCTCCACGAGTTCAAGCAAGGCCAAAGAAGAAGAAGAGAAGCCGTGAGCACTTCCATCCATAGCCATCCTTGAAGCTTGCTTTCGAGTTTCAAGAATCCACAACGTGAATCATCCATCTCATCTTCATCCACGGTGTAATCCTATTCTCCTTTGTAACCTTTGCTTTGAATTTCGTTGGTTATGAACTAGTTGACATATATGTTTGAACAAAGTATTATTTCTGGAATTTTTATGATTAATTGAGAATTTTCAGATTCATATATTGTGATTCGAGAGTTGCTTATGTGGGTTTGTTTAATTAAATTTGCGTTATAGATAACTTTTGTATTTTAATCTTATGTGGTTGCAAACACTTAGGGTTTCGATATGAATGGTGCTAGGTTTAAGAACATGAAATCGACTTTTCGTTTTGTGTAAACTTGAATCAAAGTAGTAAAGGTTTTGTACAAAGATCGAATTTAATTAAAGAGAATTGCAATTAGGTGGACTTTTCCATACTAAGTTGTACACTTGAGTTGATAGCCTTTCTCTATGTGTAATGCGTTAAACATGACATGATTGACTAGCTTTCTAGGGTTTGATTGCATGTTTGATAGGATTAATCTAGGTGCTTTCGCTTAGGTTAATTAGCATTGAAAAGTAAAAAATGGGAATTCATTTGCTTTCGAATGTTTCACATGATCAACTCCTTTCTCATGACTTAGATGAACAATATTAGGGTTTGAATCAATTTTAATCATAAGTTTCGGTTTTGATCTTTGTTCCTTCATTCCATTCGTATTTTTATGTTTTTGCATTTTAATTGTTTTTGTTAACTTAGTTTCATTTTCGAAAAAACCAAAAACAAAATCCCCCCTTTTCGTGTAAAATGTTTATATTTTGTGAATACATTTGTGAATATTATACTTTGTTTTAATTTTAATTGTTTAATTGTTTGACAATGACAGGTGTACCCTCAATCCCCGGAATAGAACGATCCCTATTTGCTTATACTACTAACGATCTTTTCAGGGTTAAATTATGCGCTTGCTTTGAGCGTATCAGTAGGCTACTTGCTAGAGGAGACACCAACAGGGGTATCAGCATGCTTATCTTTGGTAGGGCTTGGGATCTTCTTTTTTTTCTCTTGGAAACTCTGCCACAATTTCACAATAGTAGGGGACTGTTCATTATTATTGTCATCAATAGTCTTTCCAGGCAATTCAGAATCAGCCACAGTCTCATCTTGAAGCACAGCAAATCTAGAGCCAGCAGCAGAAGATTTCTTATTACTGCTAGTATCACCATTTTTCTTTTTATTTCTGTAGCTCATCAACATCCATGGGCCCATGTCCTCTTTAATCACATCATTTTGAGGGACACTTTGCTGCATACTTACGTCAGCCACTTCATTCTCAACATTATTGGTATGATTGATCACATCATCATAATTCATAGTTGGTTGCTTGGAATGAGTATTATCATTGACCTTGAGAGTTGGGCATTTGTCTTTAGCATGACCAAAGCAGCCACACTCAAAACAGATCAATGAAATGCCTTCATAGACAACTTGATAAGCAATGGATTCCACTTCGACAAATGGACGCAGGGGCTTACTAAGATCAACCTCAATGCACACTCTGGCAAATTGTCCCCTAGCTTGGCCAACAGTGAGTTTGTCCACTTTGACCACATCTCCAAGGATCTTACCAATTTTTGCCACAGTGAAATCCTTGAAGAATTTAACAGGTAGGCCAAAAATTCTCACCGAGAGAGCTATTTTACCAATGAATTCCTTCATGGGGTCAAAGTCAGGTCTCCATTTTCTAACAATAAGGGTTTGGCCAGCTAAGATCCATGGACCTCCACAAAGAGCATAGTTCATATCTTCTTCCAGGTTGAATTTCACAATATAGAAATCATTAGGAAGGTCAATAAGTTGCCAACCTCCTTTCACCTGCCATTTCCTTCTGAGACCTCTAAGCATGAAATCAAAAGTGTTCGTTGAGTTGGGTTTCCCCATCAATTTGACAACAACAGCACATCTCCAATCAAAATCAAGCTTATTGTGGACTTTTTCAGAGAATGAAACGTTCAAACCATGCATACCTTGAGAGTAGGTACAGTCTTCATCATTGAATTCAAACTCTTCTGTCATGGTTTTCCTGTAGCGATCGACTGGGTTCTTCAAAGTGCTCGCGTAAGTCATTTGGGGTTGCGAAGAAACAGTGTTCTGCACAGTAGTGTCCAGATCTTCCATCCGGAGAGCCTCCAGATCAGAGTTGATATCCCCTCCATTCTTCACACGTTTACGTTGAATCGACATTAAATCCGACTCCCCGCCACTTCCCGGTGGAAGGGCGGAGAACACAAAGGCCGGCGACGCCACCAGTGAGTTTAGGTAGAGAATCGGAGCCGGGAAAGATGGAAATCAACAGTGGCCAATCGGTGCGAAAGTTAGGTAGCGGCTAGGCTTTTGGGAAAGGCGCGTGAGGCGCGTTCTCAAAAAGCAACAACGAGCTGGTATCTCACTTTTGATCACTTCTCCCAATTGTAGTCTATGTTTATCTTATTTTTATTTTATTTTTTATTTGTTTGATGACAGAAAGAAATTTGCAATGAAAACTCCTACAATTATTTGAGTTAGAGATGAGGCAACCTGGTGATATACAAGCTTGTTCCTTTGATGCCAAATTTCCCAACCTAAAAAAAATTGTCTCTAGGCTTCTCTAAAACCAGTTTCATTTATTTACAAATAGATCTTGAGGTCCACGAATCCAATTTGATAATACAGTACATTGTTTAAAGGAACAAAACAAGTAAACAACATAGGTGTGTTCCAATTCTATTTGCTTACATCGAAGTTGCAAATGAAGGAACAATTGGATAAAGAATTATGTTAGAGAAGATGAGGAGATCTGCAGTGCCTCCAAGGGGAAGGAGATGAACCAAATTGATACGAAGAACAAAAAAGTCATTTTCACAAGACAATTGACAAGTTGTGTTTTGCTACAATACACGTCTCTAATTATTATTGGGCCATCAAACCACTTGGCAATCCAAGTTGGTTCTACGGGAGCACCTAAAAATTTCTCCAAATGCATGCACCCTGAAGGATCTGAATATGCAAGAAAGTAGGAATGCCATACATGATTGTATCAAAATGAAATTTTTTTTTGTTGTAAGCAAGTTTCATTTGTTGCATTGAAAGTAGAAACTTTAAACAACTGATCCTATCTTTTTCATTTGGTCCTTTTCTAACAGCCATGCAAATGTAGTTTTATCGGAATGGAAATATCTGTATTTTTTAAGCAAGTTTCATTAGTATTATGCGGGTTGATATCATTGCACGATCCTCATCAAATTCGAATGATATTGTTGACTCGAACCACTATAAAAAACGCAAGAAATAAACGGACTCGCACGTCATTTCATGAAGCAATTGATGGCGTAGATTAGATTTGATTATAAATTTTTTTTTTTTTGGTTACAAGATTTGATTATAAATTTGAATTTAGCTCTAAAATTATACATACATCTAAAGCCGAAACACTGTTCCTAGCACTGTTATCGACACTGTTTATTTTGAATTGGCGGTTTTGGCGCTTGAAATTTTTTTACAACTCTGCCACTGCCATGGATATATCGCGTCTTCCCGTTGATTTCCTTTTCTTCTACGGTCCTGAGTCATCTTTTTCAATTATCAAGAAAGATCGACAGATAGAGAGAGAGAGAGATAAAGAAATCGGAGATAGAGAAGGAGATCGGAGGCAAATCCCTAAAGCATAGAGTCGTCGCCCAGTCAATCCAATTGAATCCGATAATTTCAAGCTATTAAAGGTTCCAAAGTTTGAACCTTTAATCCGGTAATTCTCTCACCTAATTCTCAGGTCTGATTGCATCCGAATTCTGAATTATTGTCTCGATTCGATTTTTCTGGGCTCGGTTATTGTAGGTTTTGTTTAAAGTTGTGGTCTTTGGATGGTAATTGGGGGTTTCGGATTTCTTGGTTTTTCTTTTTCCATTGTTTTGTTTTTTTTTTTGGTGAAATTGGGTTTTCTGTTTGGTTTGTTTCATCCTCGATTGTGAAATTGGGTTTTGTGTTTGGTTTGTTTGATCCGTGGGTGCTTGGTAGAGTAGTGGCTCTTGCTTGCAATTCATCGTTTTACACCCCTTTTCTTTTTGGATTTCTATGTGATACGCTTTGAGCAAGCATATAATTTAACCCTAAAAATATCATTAGTAGTATAAGCAAGTAGGGATCGTTCTATTCCGGGGATTGAGGGTACACCTGTCATTGTCAAACAAATAAAGAATTAAAATTAAAACAAAGTATAATATTTACAAAGATATTTACAAGTATCTACAAATTTACGAAATTAAGGGGGATTTTTAAGATTTGGTTTTCGAAAATTAAAATAATTAAAACAAATAAAACTATACAAACACTTATACAAGAATGGAACATATGAAACAAAGATCAAAACCAAATTCATAATCAAATTCGACTCAACCCTATTATTGTTCATCTTAAGTCATGAGAAGGAGTTGATCATGTGAAATATTCAAAGCAAATAATTTCCCATATTTTACTTTTCAATGCTAATTAGCCTAAGTGAAAGCACAAAGACTAATCCTATCAAACATGCATTCAAGCTCTAGAAAGCTAGATAATCATAACATGTTAGACGCATGAAACACATAGAAAGGCTATCATCTCAAGTGCGCAACTTAGTATGAAAAAGTCCACCTAATTGCAATCCTTTTTAATTAAACTCGATTTTTGTCCAAAACCTTTACTACTCTTGATTTTAAGTTCACAAAACAAAAAGTTGAATCATGTTCTTAATATCTAGCACCACTCATACATAAACCCTAAAAGTTGGCCACCAATTAGAATAAACATACAAGAGATATCAATTAAGCAAATTCAATTAAACATTCTCACATAAGCAACTTAAGAATCACAATAATAAGAATCTGAAATTTATTCAATCATGGAATTCGAAATTAAAATCTTGTTTCAAATGTTATGTTAACTAGAACAGAATCATACAAATTCAAACAAGGAAAACCGAAAGAGGTTACAAGGTTGAAGGTCGAATTACACCGTGAATGGAGATGGTGATGATGAACTCGAATTGATGAACTCTGAATCTTGGAAGCAATCTTCAAAGCTCACGGCTTCAAGGTGGATTATGGAGGGGATGCTCACGGCTTCTTCTTCCTTCTTCCTCCCTTGCTTGAAATTGTAGAACCCGAACTAGAGAATGGAGGAGAGGACGTTTATGGAGAGAGTATTTCTGAAAATTATGGAGTGTGGAACCCCTTTAACGTCAAGAATAGGAGGTATATATAGGGAACGGCCAAGGCTCTCCAATCAATCAGAATTTTCCACATAGCTTCGACCAATGATAGCTCGCCAAGTAAGCTTTAGTGTGTCATCCCACCAATCAAAACCCTCCATTAATTCCCTAAATTCCTTTAATATATATCCTTGCCGAAATTAAATAGGGATTTTCTGATTTTTTTCATTAATTTCGGCCAGGAATATCTTAGGAGAGAGAAGTTGCCGAAATATCATGAATAAATGCTGATTTGCTTCACCAATTTCGGCCAAAATGAATTTAGAGAAAGTAGGGAATGAACCTAGCCTTGTTTTGAACCTTTATCCTTCCTTAAAACTCTCCCTTGATTCTCTTGGCGTCATCTCCTTCATTATTTTCTGATTTTTACGTTTGGCATCACATATCCTCTCTCCCTTTTTACGTTAATCACACAAAATTAACTCTCCAAGAACCCATTAAAATAGAATGTTTCGACCTAGCAGAGCTCTGCTAGGGTTGGGAGAGCGCCGCCTTCGAGCTTGGCCTCTCTGTACCTTTCTCCATCCTGCGTGGAGTACACCTTCGGTATCCCCTTTGGGGTTGCCCAAATCCGTTCCGACTGTCGCTGTGGTCTCTCGGTGGCAGAAGTTTTCCAGGCCCTCATGGCTGGCTGGCGTGGATGCTGGTGATTTATCGGATCATTTGTCTCTTGTTATGCAGGCCCGTGCAATCCCATTGGAGGTGCCGTGTTGCGATGGCTCGGCTAGGCCTCGACGAGCGCGACTCAAACGTCATGGTATGATGATGGCAGCGGGGCTGACAGATTTGGGAGGACCTTGGTGGGCGCAGTTGGCGACTTGGCGAATTTCCGTGTCAGGTCAACAGCAATCTCAACATGGAGAGCTTCTGGCTGTTCGGCGTCTGGATGCTCGGCTGGCCATTTGGGTCTTGTGGCAAGATCATGGTGCGACGGTGACGGAGAGAGGCAAAAGAGATGAAGTCGGTGGCACTGCAGAAAGGATTGACTGGCACCAGTGGAGGCCGCTGGGTTTCTCCCTCCGGTTTGCTCTCCTCCGTCAGACGAAGGTGGTGCAGCGTTGTGCTTCAGGAGATGGCAGCCGACGTCGAGCTAAAGCCAGGGTGCCCAAAGGTTTGGGTGTCCAGATCAGTTTGAGGTGGGCTTGGGCTTTTGTTATGTTTGACCCGCCAGTTTTGACTTTGGATTCGGGCCGAATTTGGATCCGTATTTGGGATCCGGGTCGTATTCAAATTCAGATCTTGGATCCGAGACAGCTGCTCATGTTGATCTGGTATTTGTTCTGGTTCTTGGGAGTTCGTTTGATAATTTTCGAGTTTTTGACACCCTCGGTTACTTTCGAGCTCCCGGTGAGCGAATCACCTCTCCTAGGTGATCATATCACCGGTTACGGTTACGGTTACTCTTCTATTTACACTGCTCTCGTGACATATGTAGTGCAGCGATGTCGTCCGACATCAAGTCACATGGTTACCTTTCATTTTAGATGTGTCTGTGCATCTTGCTATCCTTTATTGTTTTTCCTATTTTATAGATGCGTTTGTGCATCTTGTTATGCTTTATTGTTTTTCTTTCGATGTGTTTGCATCGCTCCATGTACTTCTCAATTTCAATTAATATAGCTTGTCGTCTTTCCCTTAAAAAAAAAAAAAAACTCTCCAAGAATATTTTCCTTCCTTAAAAATCTCTCAAGAAAATCTCCACTTGAAATCCTCAATCAATCATCTTTAATTTCCACGTTGTCACCTTGTTTCCCTCTTCATAATTCACGGCAAATTTAATCCCCAAGGAAAATATATTTTCCTTTTAAAACTCTTCCTTGATTCTCTCCCTTGATTTCCTCTTTAATTTTTCACGCCAACTCCTTCTTTCTCTCTTTGCTTTGGATGGCAAAACACATTTAAATCTCCAACGTTCACCCGCTCCTCCTTCCATTTATGAGCTTATTTCAGCTCATTTATTTTCAAGAACCTGAAGATAGGAACTATTAATACAAGTAGAAACTTTCTGAAAACAAGAAATGAAAACTTCCTAAACAAAAATGGAAACTTGCTAGAAATGGAAAATAGAAACTACAAAACGGAAACTTTCTACAATTAGGAACTTTCCCACTCGAAGAATTGAAACTTTCCTGAACAGGGTTTCTTTAAGGAAATAACGCAGGAAATGTAGGGAAATCGCAGTTAAAACGTCGCATTAAAATGCTCCTATCACTATGTGTTGGTTGAAAAGAGACATTAGGTTGTTGAGTTGAGTTGTTTTGTTCTGTATCGTTTTGGAATTTTGTTAAATTAAGGCTGTTCAATTGCAATGGGTATTTTTATTGGATTATATTTTTTTCTATTTTTTATTTTATTTTATTTTATTTCTCAGACATTAGATAGTGACTTCCTTGATTGGATGAATTTTTGTATGTCTTCCTTGATATGATATGATTATACTTGAAGTGCTGGTGTGAAATTGGAATGTGTGCTGCTGCTATCTGTTTTTGTTTGATTTTTTTTTTGTTGGTCTGTTGATTTTGAAGTTATTGCTCGAGGTAACTTTTCTTTGCTGTTTTCTTTGTTTAGTGTTCTTAACAAGTTTGATTAGTGTCTTTCGGTGGTGAGTTTTTTTTTTATTTCCTCTTTTTTTGAAAGTGAGCTGTTGGAATTTGGTTTTCTTAGAGAGGTTTTGGATTTGGTTTCATAATTATCGTGCTCTGAACCATATTTAATAGTGGATTCTGAGTAAGTGGGGATCAATAAGATGTGATCTTCAAACATCTAAAGCATTAAGAGTAATCTTAAATAGTATAAGTGAAAATTGGCTGTCAGCTTTATTTAAAACAACAGAGAGAACAATTTCTGTTTTATGGGAATTTGTGGCTAAAGACAATGTTGGGAATTTCTGATGTTAGAACTAATTTTTTTTTATCTCTAAATAACTTTTGATTTTCCATAATTTGCAGTCTTTGTAAAGTCTGAGGCATTCAAACAGAAAAGGGAAGAAGGGAAATCAGTTTCTCTCGAATTTCATAGGTGAGACTTCAATCTTTTATTCTGTGCCTTTTCTCATTTAAGTATATTTCTCGCTTTCAAATATGATCAAGTAGCTGGTCCTGTGTTTGGTTGATTGAGTATTCTGTGCCTTTTCTCATTTAAGTATATTTCTCGCTTTAAAATAGGACAAGTGGAAGTTATTTGTGACTTTGTGAGAATGTGATTTGAAATTCTTTCTGGGTGCTGTATTTGATGGGTGAAGGATTGGAATAGTTGATGATAAGGAATGAGGTTTTGAATCATTTTGTGATTGCTGTTGATGAGCCACGGCATCCTTTTTTTTTTTTTTTTCTTTTTCTTTTTCCCGGCTCTCTCTTCGCTCTTCTTTTCCTTAATCATCGCTCCTTGATATTGATCGTTGAAATTAAACTAAGTCGTTTTGTTTCTATGAATTTTTTTTTTTGATTTGTGTTCTTTTTGGGAATTATTGAAGAAGTAGAGATTTTGACCTTCTTGGCTTATTTCTGAGGATCGATGACTTTTTAGGGGCAGTTGCTGCAAGTAGTCCTAACTTTATTATTGGAATCCTCTGATAAGTTCTATGTTTTGTAGAATTCTGTAACTGCTGCAATTAAGTTACCTTTTCAGCTTGGTTCTTTTCTTTGTATTAACATTTGGTTGATGCCTCATCATGTGCACTTTTGTATACAGTTAACATACATGTCCCTTAGTAGTGTCATTGATGCCTTTTTGTTAATCTTCCGCAATATTCTTAATTTCAAAGCTTAATTCTATACATTAACTTCAGTAGTTCACTGTTGTTCCCTTCTATTGCATTATTCTTTTGTTGATATTGATATGAGTTATAGATTCATACTTAGTGTTTAACTTTCAAATGAATCTATGGGATATTTATAGTCAGTGAATGCTGTTCTGTTTGGTTTGTATTACCTAAACAGTGAAGTGATGCATAATAAAGGATTTGATATCACTTAACTGTATCCTTTATTATGTATCACTTCACTATTTAGGTAATCAATTTCCAGTTTCCAATTGGTTTCCTCCTCTTAGTAAATTTCTGGAGTATGAATTTTCCTTGCTCTCGATTTTTGTTTGCAGATTTTGAAGAAATTTTGTAAGCAGTGTGATCCTGGTCAGTGCTCACTGTTTCAGTCTCCGTTTCTAAATTTTATTCCCTGCTGAATTACTATTTGTTGCTGCACCACTTTTTGTATGGATAGATAGAACTGCAGCAAGCGATGTTTTTGGAGAGACTCCATGACCAACTTTTGATAGGCTAACACCTTTTGTATATATACCCCTGGAACAACTATTTTTTGGAAAATGTTCCAGCAGCACCTATTTTTTGAAAACTACTATAATGGAAAATGTTTTTTTTTTTTTTGGTTACAAGCGGGGCCTAAAAGGCCCAAACAAAACGACAAAAAGAACTAAATGTTAGAGCAGGAGCTCCTCCTAGCTCTAGAAACTGTAGAAATGTCATCAAGATAAGCCTGAGCAGCATGAACAGGCGGATTCTCAAAGATGATGACACCAAGTTCATGATTAATGCTTTCCTTAGCTAAAGAGTCAGCAGTCATATTGCATTCTCTGAAGATGTGGGACAGGTGGACATTCTCCATAACATCCATCATATTTGAGCAGCCCTTGAGAAGAGAACCAAGTGGATGAAGGGAGAATTCAACTTTCTGCATAAGCTGCACCAAGATGGCAGAATCAGACTCCACCTCCAAATGAGAGATGTGAAGGCTCACAGCAAGTTTAAGACCGTAGAATAAACCCCAAGCTTCAGCATCAAGAATTTCTCCAGTTCCCAAATTGACTTGGAAACCAGTGATCCAGTTACCCATATGGTCCCTGATGACACCCCCAGCACCAATTTTGCAGGTTAAAGAGGATCTAGTCCCATCAATGTTTAGTTTGTAAAAATTATCCATAGGCTTCTTCCAAGCAAGAGGGATGTACCTGTAGACAGTATCAACATTCAATTTGACATTGGCATTAGTCCATTCTGCAGCATAGTTCCAGATCACTTTATCAGGACAAGTAGGCATGATAAACCTTGGATCAAAAACAACCTTATTTCTCCATTTCCAAATAAACCAACAAATAAATATGAAAAGATTGCACCATTTAATATTCTTCTGAATCAGTGTCTGACAGTGCAGTTGAGCAGCAATCCAACCATTCCAGTCCAGGGAGAAGGAGTTAAAGATAGCCCCAGGTTTAAGAAAAGCATTCCAAATAGCAAGAGATCTAGGACAGTCCCTGAACAAGTGGATGAGGGGTTTCATCATCAGCCTTGCAGATAGGGCATAAGGAGGAGGAGGTAAAACCTCTTCTAGCCCTTTGAACATTAGTTAGCAACTTCTTATGGAGAGCAGCCCACAGGAAGGTTTTCAGCTTAGGAGGAACATTACTTTTTCAAACAGCAGCCCATTGAGAATTTTGGGGGTTGGAAAAATCAAAACTATAATTATAGGCAGACTTGACTGTGAAGGTACCATTAGATGTGGCTCCCCAAATCAAAGAATCACAACCACAATTATCAAAACCAGTAGGGATATTGATAATTTGATTGACGATATCACTTGGGACCATGGAAGAGAGAAGATCCAGGTTCCAGCCCTCATCAGTCCAAAAGCTATTGATGGTTGCATTGATGTTAATGTCAGCAGTAGGAAGAGCCAAGCAGATGAGGGATGAGGGAAGGAGCCAATGATCAAGCCAAAAATTAATGGAGCTCCCATCACCCACACGCCATTTTAGGCATTTCCTTAGCAGCTCAGCACCATGAGAAATGCTTCTCCAAGTGCTTGAGCAGTCAGTAGGAGGTTGATAACTTGTCTCAGTAATATTGGAGCTGTGCAAGCATACATTGAAGCCCAAAGACCACTGTCCTTTTGAAAGATCCTCCAACTGGCTTTGGCAAGCATAGCCTGATTCATATCAGCAGTTTTCTTAATCCCAAGGCCACCCAACAGCTTTGGTTGGCAAACAGTATTCCAATTGACTAAATGGACCTTCTTTTTCTCAATAGTGTCACCCCAAATGAAATGTCTGTTTAATTTGTCACATTTTTCACACAAACTCACAGGAATTGGGAATGGCAGAAGTAACAGATTGCACCAAGGTTAATCTACCTGCCATACGAGTAAGGTTCCAGCTAGATAGTCTGCATTGAATCTTATCAAAGATGCTAGCATAAGTATTCTTGTTAACTCTGGAATGAATGAGACCTAAATATTTCCCAAGATCATTGGTTAAGGGAGATCCACAACAGCAATCCTCTTGCAAGTGTTAGGGGAGCAAAAGATGAGGGATTTTTCATAATTAACAGCCTGATTTGTTTTGTACTATAATGGAAAATGTTGCCAGTAGAAACTTTGATAAGATCTCAAAGTTAGGGCATGATTTTGTTTTAGATGATCTGCTCCTGCAGTGATGATATTGTACTATTTTGTCTGAGATCCTTGATTTATAATGTAGCAATGGTCTCAAGACAATTGAAAACAATTTTAAGTTTAGTTCTATTACAGCTAATTCATTGATAACTGGCAGCAAAGCAAAGCGCGGCGTCGTCGCAAGTCCCAAAATTAAATTTAAAGAGAAAGGCGCCCAGCCTGAAACGAAAAAGGGAAAGGGAAATGGAAGAAGAAGAAGAAGAAGAGCAAGTGGCGACGGAGCCTCCCAAAATTCACCGCCTAGACGAGTCCGTAGTGAACCGAATCGCCGCCGGTGAGGTCATCCAACGCCCCGTCTCGGCCGTCAAGGAGCTCGTCGAGAACAGCCTCGACGCCCACTCCTCCTCCATTAACGTCGTCGTCAAGGACGGCGGCCTCAAACTCATCCAAGTCTCCGACGACGGCCACGGAATCCGAGTCAGTCATTACTTTCCCTCGCATTTAATTTTAATTTTTTGCCGGAATGTTAAATATCACGATTGATTGTGAAATTATTCGCACTCTACTGATCTAGTATGAGGACTTGCCGATACTGTGCCAGCGGCATACGACGTCGAAATTGTCGTCGTTTGAAGACCTGCAGTCCATAAAGTCGATGGGGTTTCGAGGAGAAGCTCTTGCGAGCATGACGTATGTGGCTCATGTGACGGTGACGACGATCACCAAAGGGCAGTTGCATGGTTACAGGTGTGTGTGGCAATTTTGTTTTGTTTTTACTTTTTAGAAAGCAATGGACAATTGGAAGTAAGATAATGCTTTTGAATTTTGTACTGGTTTTGTTTGTGTTACACTGTAGTCTTGAAATTGTAATTCGTATGAGTTCAGGGTTTCTTATAAAGATGGAGTGATGGAGAATGAGCCCAAGGCGTGTGCTGCCGTAAAAGGAACTCAGATAATGGTATGAAACTCAGTTTGGTTTGGTTGGTTTGGTCTAGATATAAGCAATCGGAGCTGTTCGAACAATTTATAAACAGTTTGAAACGACTAAAGCAGGGTGAATGTGGATTACATACCTTGTTATTTTTGTTTGTTCACTTGTGCAATGTGATGAAATTGGCTTAAGTTTTTTATTAAGTTGTTATGTGCTTTCAGATTGAGAACTTATTCTATAACATGTCTGCCCGGAGAAAGAATCTGCAAAACTCTGCTGATGATTATTCAAAGATTGTAGATTTGTTAAGCCGGTTTGCCATTCATCACACAAGTGTTAGCTTCTCCTGCAGAAAGGTAGGTTGACATTATTATACTTGTATGTCTTACGCCTTTTCATTAAAACTTTGGCATGGCAAGAAACATGTTTGAAAAATCATTATTACAGCCTTTTGATATGCTAAATCATTTCACATTTATCAGCATGGAGCCGGTAGAGCAGATGTTAGTTCTGTTGCCACAATATCAAGAATTGATGCGATTCGTTCAGTTTACGGGGTGTCAGTTGCCCGCAGTCTGATGAAAGTAGAAGAAGCTTTGGACAATGATCCGTCAAGCTCAGTTTTCCAGATGGATGGCTTTATCTCCAATTCTGAATATGTTGCGAAGAAGATAACTATGGTGCTTTTTATAAACGGTATGAACTATTTTATGCCATATCAACAGAAGACTTTCAATTACAAAGTTACTAAAACTACAAACCAAAAGTAAGTTTTAATAAACTACCGTCTACCATTAACTTATTAAGTGGGTCAGATTGGGTAAGCTGGCAATTCCCATTTAAATGTGGCCAACTGGAACTAATCTAAACTTCCATCTCTAGTATTCTACTATCAATCATCTGTTTCTGGGTCATCCTTGACCCAATTCCTTATTTATTACTTATTGTAGAATCGATAAGTTGAAGTTTGGTATCATGGTAAAGTGTAGGTGGCACTTTTCTATTTTCATGCCGCAGAGCTTTTCTATGTCATTGACTCCGTACAGTTTCTTTTAAGTTTCCTTGATTGTTAAAAGTTTGAAGCGCTCTCTTTTTTCCCAAAAAGGATGGACATAAAATTGCTAATTTCTTTTCTTGTAATCAAGTCAAAGAACATGGTGTTTATATGACATAATGATTAAATACTTTTGTGGATTCAAACAAAAAAGCTAGGTATCCTTGATACGGTGTTTACTTTCATTTTATGGATTTGAATTTCCTACCCACCGTAGTTTATGTAGGCATATTACCACCCGTTTGATGGATTTCCACCAGTCATACATACATAGAAATATCTATAAGTATATATGTATGTATAATTAACATGGTTAAATAAGTTAATAATTAGTGTAACCAACTATAATAATGAGGAAATAGAAATATTATAACCGTGGACACGTGTAATGTGGTAGTAATACGCCCACCTAACTATGGGTGGGCAGCAAATTAAGTCCTCATTTTATGGGGGAATGCCAGGGCTACAAGATTGCTTTGTACTTCTTTCATTAGGTTTTTAATTGGTAGACTTTTTGTGCTCTTTATCGTCCTCCCTTCCAAGTACTCCAAAGAGACTCATTTTGTTTACCTTATCAAACTGTTCTCCGTTGCTCCTCATCAAAGTGCTGTGTCGCAATAAGATCTTTGAGAACATTCTGTTATGACAGACTGTATCTCTTGTCAAACTGTTCTCTGTCACTCCTCATCATTGTGCTGTGGTTGCATTAAGCTTCTCATCTATTATCTTGAAGTCATGAGGTGGTGAATGACAGAAGAAGGAGCAACTTCATTGAGAGATTGGAAGCAGGGGAGGGGACTATTCTAGAAGAAGAGTTAATTGAAAAAGAAGTTAACTCATCTTTTATTCGAGTGATGGGATTGAATGTTTAGGGTTTGGATTGGATCTTTTGGCTGAAGATATATTATATAGTGATTGTCACTAATTGATTACGTTTTCTTTCTCGTTCTTTTTTGTTTGACATCTTCTCTGAAAAACAGATAGATTGGTGGATTGCACTGCATTGAAGAGAGCTCTAGAAATTGTTTATGCCGCTACATTGCCGAAAGCAGCAAAACCCTTCATATACATGTCAATTGTATTACCACCTGAACATGTTGATGTGAATGTTCACCCAACAAAGAGAGAGGTATCTGTTGTTAGTTCTTATGTTTGTTTCTTCCCTTGTCTGAATGCCTATAAGTAGCCTGGAAAGTAGTGATGTACTAAGTTTTTCTTCCGGCTATAACACTAGCAACTTTAAATGTTGGAGAGGCTTATGAAATGCAATATGGTTCAATGAGATGACACTATGGTTTACCTTGACCTGGCATTTTTTGTTATAAAAATTAGGAAATTGAAATGAAACATTCAATCTCACATCGTATCATTGACCTCATATAAATAAATATCTAATTACTATATTTTTTTGTAATTACGATTTGTTTAGAAAAAAATGATGAATTGGAGATGGAATGCAGTCATGGACCAGTTTTTTTAAGCTGTCCTATAACTACAAACTCATTTTCTGTATACAAGTAGTATTGTCCGTCAATGTATGAAACAGGCATCACGTAAGGACTAAGCTAATTAGTCAGCTGCTGGCTATCCACAATGACTTTAAGGAATTTTCTTTCTGCTGAACACCTTAGTCTTATTCAACAAATACTAAGATACCAAAAGATCCTCAGCTTTTCTTGGTTGTTATTGATTTTTTCTTTCTTCAATTTTGTATTGCAACAATTGGTGTTTAAAGTTTTTCCTATATTCTTGAACCACCAAATGTATCTAAGTACTTACAAAATTGTCTGTTGATACACAGGTGAGTCTTCTGAATCAGGAAGTCATCATTGAGAAGATACAGTCAGTGGTTGAATCAAGATTGAGAAGCTCCAATGAGACACAGATATTTCAGGAGCAGGTATAGTAGCAGATACTCAAAATGATTGTAAAGTTAATGAGTCAAATGATGTATCTCTTTTCTACCATTTTGGGGGAGAGAGAGGGTGGCGGCGGCTAGGTTTAGAGTAAAGTTAATGAGTCAAATGATGTATCTCTTTTCTACCATTTTGTATATGCCTGATGTTTACTGTTCTTTATGGTGGGCTCCTTGTTCCCCCTTTTATTGTATTGTTCTTTTCTTTGGTAGCTAAATGTGTTTTCTCATTATAAAAAAAAAAAAAAATTGGTTGCCTTACTAGATTTACAGGAAAATAGCTTCTTTCTTTTTTTTTTTTTTTGGTAGTCCAGATGTAGATTTATATTTTTAACTATTCTTTTACTGCTTTAAACTAAGCATGTAATGCTTTTAGTTAAGCTCCATTTCTGCAATTCTGTCTTCAAATGGATATTGCCATCTAAATTGTGCACTTTTGTGGTACCTTCTGTCTTATACTTGTTGCAGACAGTTGAACCACCTTCATCCAGCCAAATGATTTCTAGCAAGGATTCAAATCGTAATCCTACGCCATCTGGTAAATCAAATTTTATTCATTTATATTCTTTTTTCTTCTGTTTGTTTCTCTCAATCTTGGCATATTCATTGCACCGTATGTACATTATACTCTTTTTCTGGTAGTGTTACCCATGTTGAATTTTAAATGCATTTTAAGCAGGGTCAAAATCACAAAAGGTTCCAGTGAATAAAATGGTCAGAACAGATTCATCGGATCCTGCTGGAAGGTTGCATATTTACTTGCACGCAGAGTCTCGTGGCCATCTTGAAAAGAATACTAGCTTGACTGCTGTTAGGTATGATTCTTAATACTTGAACAGTCAGTTTAATATCTTGTACTGGACCTCTTTTAAGAGCCATTTATCAGTCTTCTTTCAATTGACAATTACATTACAAGACTTAAGTTTAGTATATGAAATTGCCAATCCACTAATATTTGGCTAATATTTTCATGGACAACTTTACTCTCAGGTTTGAATTTGATTAGTTTATATTTTCCATTTTAAATCACTCAATGGCTTCAGCATGTTTTTTTGTTGTTGAACATGCAAGTAATGTGTTTTCTCTTTTAAACAAAGATCAAGACTTTTTTCTCTAGGCCAAGGTTGACCAAGAAGGATATATGTTACCTCATTAGGAATTACATCAGTCAAAACTGAATCGTGGTAAACACTGCAAGAGAAAAGGAAGAAAACACCGAGTTATTGGAATGGGACTACTATCTAACCATGCTGCTTTGTATGGTTGTGAGCATGGCTTGACAAAAACCTTGGTGTGTTCAACTGTGGATGTTGAGAGAATACACGTGCAAATACCACTGAAAATGTTGGGTTAAGCCATGTTACCATGGTGCACTAGCATCTGAAACATTGCTGTCAATTGCAATTATCCTTCATGAAAGAAGCATCTGGTTTATAGAGGGCTTATGGTCAAATGAATACTCATTATCCTTATCTTTGTTCTTTTTCAGGCACCATTGTAGTATGTAATTGTAAATATTCTTTGTTGTGTTTGTCAAACTGGTTTTACTTCCGAAATAAAAGGGGATTGTAAGTTGATCATTTTTAAAGTGTGTGTTTCTGTTGTTGTGATACGTCAATGAATCTTGATGGAAGGTTAATCTCGGTTTGTTCTATCTTGTCACTTCAATTTTTTATTATTTTAGTTCCTTTAGTGATTTTGATCTGCTATGCTTAATGTGATTTGTTCTGATCGGGGGGTTGTTAAGGTTTCTTATTTTCTTGATTGACTTTTGTCCATCCTGTTTTTATATTCTTAATTTTTTTTTCTCACAAGTTTGTCATTTCCTATCCAGAGAAGCTATTCTATTTATTAAGTAACTTTATATAACATCTGTATAATTACTTACCTTTGTATACTTCCTTAGATCGTCTGTTAGACAAAGAAGGAACCCAAAGGAAACTGCTGATCTGAGTAGCATTCAGGAGCTTATTGCTGATATTGATAGCAATTGTCATTCTGGTACTCTTATTTTATTTAATTTTTTAGTTTTTTTCCTTTCCTTTTACAGTATTTATTGGTCTGTTATATGGTGAAAGCTTTCATTCTGTAGCTAGTGGATGTTTGTTACTTAGGGTTTTGGTTTTGTAGGTATGCTAGACATTGTGAGACACTGCACATACATTGGAATGGCAGATGACGTCTTTGCATTGCTTCAGCATGACACACACCTCTACCTTGCAAATATAGTGAGCTTGAGGTACATGCTGCTTTAAATATGTTGTAATAAGAGGAACAAGTTTATTAGTTCCCATACTTCATAGCATCAAGTACCTGAATTTTTTATCGTATCCCCTTTCTTAGTAATGCAATAGTGTCTGCATCTCAACAGTACTGCTTGCCCTGTTTCTGAGAGAAATAAAAGTACGTTTAGAACAAAGAAGGGCTGGATTAACTTTGGGCTCAGAATTCCTTTGCGCTTCCACGTCTAAATTTTATAAGGATGTTTTCTCTAAGCATGATTCTTTTGGATTGTAAGCTTTTTGACTTTTTTTGGTGTGATTGGTTGGTGTTTGTTTGGGTTCTAGGTTGTGCTTGCTTTGTTGAGTTTGTTCTAGGTTCTTTGGCCTGGAGTGGGTTGTCCCCATGAATTTGTGCTTTGTGCTAATTGAGTTCATTTTGGGTGTGGGGATAACAAAAGTTGCTACTTTTAGTGTAATGTAGTTCTGGCCTCTATATGGATGGTGTGCTGAGGAGTCTGTAAAATTAGGGAATACACGCTGGGTCAGAATTAGATTTCGTTAAGAGTATAATATCCCACATTGGCAAATCTCAGCCTTGCATAACAATATATTTGCAATGCTATGCATATCTAATGTAGTTGGAGTAGAAGTTATTACTTATGGACAAAGTAGGGTGTTTGAGAGAGATAGTTGGTGAGTATAGAATCCCACATCAGGAATCCTATGCTTTGTATAATAAAATATTATGTGGTCCTCTCCGCCCATTAATCAATTGGTTTTGGGTCGGATACTATAACTTGCTTAAACACTTGACTATGTTGTGCATCTTAACTGATCTCAAGTTTTGTACTAAGTCTGGCTTCCTTGTATTGATTTTTTATTTTTTCTAAGTGTGCAATGTTTGTTTTAATGGACTTTTTACTCATCCCCTGTTGTACTTTCTACTTTTCTTGTGCTATAGATTTTTCCTTTCCTATGAAAAAGGATTTTCCCTGACCAATCACTTGTTTTCTTGTGTTTTATTCGGTCTAAGTGTGTTTAGGTTTGATTTTATGGACTTATTCATTTCCTATTGTACTTTCTACTTTGCTTCCCTATTTCTAAAATTTTTCTCTTCTATCAGAAACTGCTTTTCTCTGACTTGTCTCCTTATATATGAATTTCGAATGAAATTACAGCAAAGAGCTCATGTATCAGCAAGTTCTACGTCGATTTGCTCATTTTAATGCTATACAATTAAGTAACCCAGCCCCGCTGAAGGAGTTGATTGTGTTGGCACTGAAAGAGGGGGACACAGATCCAGAATCCACTGAGAATGATGAACTAAATGAAAAGATTGCAGAAGTAATGTACTCACTTTCTTGAGTTTGATTCCCCCAGCTTTCTGTTTATCATATTTATGTTTTCTGAATATGATTATGATTTGTTTTTTAGATCTCTTTTCTCAATGGATTTTGTTTTTCCTGTTTGTGGTGTTCTTGTCCTTGTATTTTGAAGCCTTTCATTATAGAGGTATATAGGTGTGTTAAGATTTTGAAAATATTTTTAAAAATTTATAATGCTAGAGTATGCCATTCTGCTAATCCTTGATTCCTTTTTCATAGATAACGGAGAGAACTTTAGAATGTTCTTGATTAAATTGGTCCTTGTTTGTAGTGTTGGTTAGTTAAAATATATTTGTATTCAAAATTTGCTTATGTAATGTGGATAAATATTTGTTATATCTAGCGTGAAGTATTTTTAGATCCAATTCTTGTTTCTTTTTTTTTTTAACTACCTTTGCTTAGATTTCACTAAAAGAAATGTTTTTGCAGATGAATTCAGAACTACTTAAGCAAAAGGCTGATCTACTAGAGGAGTACTTTTCCATTCACATAGATAAAGATGGAAATTTGTCCAGGCTTCCTGTCATACTTGACCAATACACACCTGACATGGATCATGTCCCAGAATTTGTGCTTTGTTTGGGCAACGATGTAAGTTCCTTTGCATCATCTTATCATGTTCTCAATGACATATTTTCATTCGCTCGAGTGTGGCTCCTTAGTCCTATTGCTCCTACATCTTGATGGAAAATATCTATTAATCTTGGGCAATCTAAAACGGATGTGCTATAGATCAAGAGGCCCTTAGGTTTTGTATATTGACATACAAAGGTCAATATACTTGGTGTAGGATTCTATGGTCCAAACATACCTCCTCATATTGTAAAATTGAATCAAAACAAACTTACATTGGTTGACATGGAGCACATGTGGTCGAATTGGGCCGGGCATGTTCGTCTTTTGGTACCAATGAAGTTGGCATTGGTTAGAGGCTCACAATTTTGTGTATTGGGATAGATATCTATGCACATGCATTGCTTCCCTGAACTTAAGAGGTTTTCTTTTCTTTTTTGTTATATCAATTTGAATGGTATGCTAGTGATCAGAAAGTTAATAATACAATGATATCTCAAATAATTTGATCCAGAGTCCAGGTTTGTATTGGTTTATCAAAATGTTGATCATTGTTTCATGTGACTGATTTGGACTCTGGACATCATAATATGACTTTGTATGCAATAAAAATTCTATGCCTTTATGTGACTAAAGCGTATCAAAAATTGAGGGTTTATAAGAGTGTTCTTTTCCGAGAGAACAACTAAAGTGTGTGGAACTTTAGAGGTGTCTTGATAATAGTTCCCGTATTTCTCTCTCTGTTGAAATGTATCTTTTATTGAGCAAACCTTGATGTGTTTATATTATAGGTTGATTGGGAAGAAGAGAAAAAATGCTTCCAAGTAATTTCAGCTGCACTTGGGAACTTTTACGCCATGCATCCTCCTATGTTACCCAACCCATCTGGTGATGGTTTGCAATTTTACCAAAAAAGGAAGTTGTTCAGGAATAATGAAGGAAGTCTCTCTTGCAATACTGGTATGCCTGTTTAGGCTGATCCTTTTTCAGCATTTCTGTTTAAAGAGTAGTGTTATACTGATATGTTAGTTTTCTTATGAGTAAGGTAAGTTTTAAATATTAACACACACATTAATCTTCTCTCTCCTTTAAGGAAATGTTCATCTGTTTCTGACAGTTTTCAGAGGCTTGTGCTTTCTCGGTAAATGTCTTGGTAGAAGATATGATTTCTTGGAAATTCTTGTAGAAATCATGGTGGTGTTGTTTAAATCTGATAGGTTTATGAGAAGAAAAAAGTCCTAATTGCAGTCTATAACACATACAAACATCAGAAACAAGGGCCAAGCATAACTACCCATTAGATATTTATATTTAGGTACATAAAATCTGAATTTATAGCCAGTTTACAACATCTGAATGTGAACTCAAGAGTCCAGATAGAATAGTAGGTAGAGAGATTGCCATGTAGTTCAAGATCGAATCAAAGTGATAAAATAGAGGAATAGATTGAAGAGTTATCTCCTAAATGTTGACTTGGATTTGTGTCTTTGGTTAAAATCTATTTTTGATGCTAGCCCTTGTCAATTAATATGAAAGATTCTTCAAAAGACTTCCAACCAAGTTTCTGAAAGAGATATACTAACAATGGAGGCACAATCATTGCCCATTGTCATTTCGAAAAACCTGGGTTCAAGCAAGTCGTGCAGTCTTCCAGGCACCTCATGTTGATTATGTGATTGAATTTGGGTTTCTTCTTTCATTTTTGGTTATTGGTTTTTGAAAATTTTGTCGAAAGCACAAGATAAGAAAATCCAATGAACAAAGTGGAGAGGAACGATAAGTTATAACCTTACTGTTTTATGACAGCAAGGAAAGGATGTCTTTTCCTTTACATTCATGGGAATCACTTGTTTCTAAACTAACTAAATCAGTTTGCTTTGGCATACATCTCAAAGCATCATTTTATGAACCAGTGTGCCGCCTTGTTTAAGTTGACATTAGGTCAACAAGGATGTCATTTCTTCTGCATCTTCCCACTTGTAGACATCAATAGTATTCCTCAAATACTCTAGATGCTTATTGTAATCAGGGGTTTAGGCTCCATGTCCCCCCCTTGTATTCGACAGTTTCATTAATCAAGGCTTGAGGGCAGCCGCACCAGCCCTTTATTCAAAAAAAAAAAAAAAAATAGTATTCCTCAAGTACATTGAAGTGGTTTTTGCTATTTGCAGGTGCGGATGATATGATGACGGAGGACGAAATTGAGCACGAACTAGTTGCAGAAGCAGAGACTGCATGGGCACAGCGCGAATGGTCAATCCAGCATGTATTGTTTCCATCAATGAGGCTCTTTTTTAAGCCACCAAATTCTATGGCTACAAATGGAACATTTGTTCGAGTAAGTTACTTTTCTTGGGATACCTTAATTTACTTGATTCTTGAGTTAACCCAAGAAGTCAATAAACTCATGTGTGATGAGCTAGCTTGGTGATTGACATGCACACTTAACTAGAAGTCCATAAAGTTTTGGGGCAGATTACAGTATTACTCCAACTTGGTCTTTCATGTTTCAAGCTGCTACTGAGGTTTTGGAAACAAGTCAGAAAATCAGATGTTTCTTACTGTTTAATTATCAAGGACTGTTTTGTTAATACATCAATGTCACCATGTAGCCACATGCTACTGGCTGGCTGCCTCATATAGGAACATGACCTTCCGGTTTCCTCTCTTTATCTTTTTTTATTTTCCAAGTTTGGTGGGATTTGTGGTGCTTATATTACTACATTTGCGCATTTAACTATGAAAATGATCTGGGTTTATTGAAGTAATCTTAGTTTTGACTTCTGAGAATGATACGAGGATATCCTTGCTTTTTGTAGGTTGCTTCACTAGAAAAGCTGTACAGGATTTTTGAAAGATGCTGATGTCATTCGACCATTTAATTTCTGGAGGCGTTCAGTTTACATTCAAGTCATCACATTGTTCTTATGGTCTCTGTGACTGGTTTGTAAAAGGCAAAAGGTGGCATGGCATTTCAATATGCCAGCCATTTGAAGTGGTTGATTAAGACGAACACCAAAAATTGTTTTTCGCTTTTTTTTTTTTTTTTTTTTTAATGTTCCTGTTTGTGATCTCCATTAGTGCAGCTTGAGGCCTCGTGTATATATAGTTTCATCCTTTTTTGCACTTTTAGGTTGACCTAGCAGACACTTCAGAGTCTTCACATTTGAAACTATTAAATCTTCTTTTAGACGTAATATCATCTAATAGTGTGGTATCAAAATGTGGTACAACCTTAACATTATCCTCAGTAAGTTTTAGTGCTCCAAGCCTTCAACTGACCGCCTGAACTTCTTAACATGACAAAAACTGCTCTTTCTTTAAAAAAAAAAAAAAAAAAAATGTGGGAACCCGAGGGAGTTCGGCGCCAAAATTCATATTTTTGAAATTTATTATTCTTTTGAGTGTTTATAATTTAGTTGTTCCCAAATTTTTTTTTGAGAAAAAAAAGTTGCATAGTATTAAGCAATTGAATATTTAGAAACAAATATCAGGTTCATCCATTACTGAATTATAAATTTTTTTTGGTTACAAGCGAGACCTAAAAGGCCCAAACAAACACAAAGAAAAGGCTAACAGGAGACAGTTCTCCTAGTTTTAGTTACAATAGCAAGATCATCAAGAAAGGCTTCAGTAGCATGGATAGGAGGATCCATAAAAGTGATGAGACCAGGCTCATGATCAATGCTGCATCTAGCCAAAGCATCCGCTGTCATATTACACTCACGGAAGATGTGCATAAGCTGGACATTCTGCATAGTGGCCATAAAGTTGTTGCATCCAGCAAGCAGAGATCCAAGAGGGTGGGTAGAAAGGTTTTGCTGCTGCACTAGCTGGACAAGAACAGCAGAGTCAGATTCAATTTCCAGCTTGGGGATGTGCAGGCTTGAGGCTAACTTTAACCCATAGAAAAGACCCCAGGCTTCAGCCTCCAGAATCTCACCAACCCCTAAGTTGATTTGGAAGCCAATCACCCAACTCCCACTGTGGTCCCTGATGACTCCACCAGCCCCAATTTTACCAGAAGCAGAACTTCGAGTGCCATCTACATTTAGTTTGTAAAAATTTTCTGGAGGTCTCTTCCAACAAAGTCTGATGAGACTATACACATTGGAACTGCTTGTCTTATAAATGGCATTTTTCCACTCCACAGCGTAATCCCATATAAGTTTATCAAGGCATGTAGGCATAGTAAATGACACATCAAAGACTTGCTTATTTCTCCACTTCCAGATGAACCAACAAATAAAAACAAAAATATTGCACCATTTGATATTATTTTTTATGATAGTATGACAATGCAGTTGAGCAAGAATCCAACTGTTCCAATCCAAAGTGAATGAGTTGAGGATAGTACCAGGTTTAATGAAGCATTTCCAGATGGCCATGGATCTGGGGCAGTCTCTGAATAGATGGAGTAGGGTTTCATCAACGATATTGCACAAAGGACATGTAGAAACAGTAGTGAAACCACGAGTAGCACGCTGAACATTGGTGAGAATTTTCTTATGTAGAATAGTCCAAAGAAAGGTTTTTAACTTGGGGGGGGAGTATCAAGCTTCCAAATCAATTTCCAAAGAGGGTTCTGAGGCCTAGAATAATCAAAGATGGAGTTGTATGCAGATTTGACAGTAAAGCATCCATTAGAAGTAGGTCCCCAGATTAGAGTATCCATACCACAACCATCAAAACCAGTAGGAACGCTGATTACATGCTTAATGATATCACTAGGAATTACTATAGATAGGAGGTGCAAATCCCAACCAGAATCATTCCAAAAATCACAAACATGAGCATTAGCGTTAATATTTGCAGAGGAGAGAGCAAAGTTGATGAGGGCAGAAGGAAAAAGCCAGTGATCATACCAGAATTTGATTGTCTTGCCATCCCCAACTCTCCATTTTAAATTCTTTCTGAGCATAGAAGCCCCAAAAGCAATACTCCTCCAAGTACTCGAGCAGTTAGGAGGGGGCTTATAAGTCTCATTAAACAGACTACAATTGTGAAGATACTTTTTGGAAAGCATATTAGCCCATAAACCAGCATCATGTTGGAATAATCTCCAGCTAACCTTGGCAAGCATGGCCTGGTTCATGTCAGAGGTTTTCTTGATTCCCAACCCACCAAGTTGTTTAGGTTGGCAAATAGTGTCCCAGCTCACCAAATGCACTTTTTTCTTGTCCTCAGTATCTCCCCAAATGAAATCCCTGTTTAACTTATCAATCCTGTCACAAAGACTTAAAGGCAACTTGGCAGTTTGCATGGCATACACAGGGATGGAGGAAGTGACAGATTGGACAAGTGTTAGTCTTCTTGCCAAACTTAGAACCTTACTCTTCCAACTAGAAAGACTACCTTGAACTTTGTTAAAAATCCCATCATATGTATGTTTATTCACCCGAGAGTGAATGAGAGGCATGCCTAAGTACTTGCCAAGATCATTAGTCAGAGGAGAACCACAATTATTGCTGACTCTAGAAGCAGTCATCTTACAAGTATTGGGAGAGCAGTAAATGAGAGATTTTTCATAACTAACTGTTTGACCAGATAAGGAGCAGAAGATATCAAGGCACTTTTTTAACACAGAAGCTTGATGGGGGCAGGCCTCAGCAAAGAGCATCAAATCATCAGCAAAAAATAGGTGAGATATTTTAGGCCCATCTTGAGAAGCTCTAACAGCTTTCCAATGACCAATATCAACAGTAGATTGAATAAGATGGGATAACTTTTCCATGCATAAAACAAAGATGTAGGGTGACAAAGGATCACCCTGTCTAATGCCTCGATGAGCTTGGAAAGAATTAGTAAATTCACCATTAAAACAAATCTGAAAGCTAGTAGAGGTAATGCATTGCATGATCAATTTAACCAAAGAATGAGGAAATTGAGCCTCATAAAGCACCATCTCAATAAAATTCCAACTAAGTCTGTCATATGCTTTAGATAAATCAACTTTCCAAGCAAAGAAACCTAGTTTTCCACAAGACTTTTTAAACTTGAAAAGCATTTCTTGGGCAATCATGACATTATCAGAAATATGTCTTCCAGGAATGTAACTAACCTGATTAGGGCTGATTAAATGCTGCATCAAAGGCCTGATTCTAGCCACAATAATTTTAGAGATCACCTTGTAGATTGTAGTGCACAAACTAATAGGTCTGAAATTAGCCATATGCTGTGGTCCATCAATCTTGGGTATGAGAGAAATAATTGTGTGATTGAGTCCAGGAGGAATTGTGCTAGACATGAAAGCTTCACTAACATCTTTGAAAAGCTCACAGGAGTATATTTGCCAATGGTGCTGATAAAAGATGGCAGGAAAGCCATCGTAACCAGGAGCCTTCAGTCCACCAATTGAAAAGAGTGAGTCCTTGACTTCCAGAAGAGTAATAGGCCTGCAGATGCTATCTAAGCTTGACTGATCAATAGGAGGGAATAAATATGGGATTAAGAATCTAACATCATCAGAGCAATGGTGAGAGAAAAGATCAGTGAAGAAGTCAACATCAATCTTTTTCATGGAATCCGAGTCAGTAAACCAGTTACCATTGCTGTCAAAAAGGCCCTCAATTTTGTTTCTTCTCCTTCTAACCAGAGTAGTAAGATGGAAAAACCTAGTGTTTCTGTCACCATCCTGAAGCCAATTATCTCTTGATTTTTGTCTCCAGGAACATGTTTTCTTGGTCCCTGAGCGTTTCATATTCTTGGATGAGATCAGCCTCAAGATTAACCAGGAATGGGTTTTCAAACCTGTCTCTTGCCTTTTGAATTCCCCCAATTCTGGCTAGGAGTCTCTTTTTCTTATGCATCAGATGGCCAAACACATCTCTGTTCCACTTAGAAAGAGCTGTAGCCAGAGCCTTGACTTTGGAAGAGAAGTCACCAGTCAAAGAACTCCAAGTGTTGGATACAAAATCAACATAGTTATCATGCGAAAACCACATTGCTTGAAAGCGAAAAGGGGCAGCCTCCCTGTTCACAAAATTGTTAGAGAATAATTGCATGATAATAGGACAGTGATCAAACCTGGTTTTAGGCAAGTGTTGGATGAAGGCTTCATCAAAAGTAGCTCTCCAAGAAACATTACAGAAACCTCTATCCAACCTTTCTTTGATTCTATTATTGCTCCAAGTAAAGCAAGAACCATGGAATCCCATATCAATCATAGCATTTCTATTTATCCATTCCCTAAGGCCACCAAAACGCCCAGTGAAAGGACCACAATTTTTATCAGCACAGGAGACTAACTCATTAAAATCACCAATAAGCATCCAAGGAAGATTGAAACTGGCAGAAAGGTGATCTAAGTAAGGCCATAGTGAAGCTCTAGTAGTGCGAGTCGGGCTGGCATAAACAACAGTAAGCATCCAGGAAGGCTTGCCAGGGAGAGTAACTTTAACAAAAATGGATTGAAAATTTTCATCAATGAAGTCAATTTTAATCCTGCTACTATTCCAAAGTAACCAAAGGCCACCAGAGAAACCATCAGCTTCAACTACCCTTGAATCAGAGAAACCAAGCAGTCTAAGACTAGCACAAGCTTTAGAAAATTGAACACGGGGTTCACAAATAGCTAACACATCAACAGAGTGAATTTTAACAAGGTCTGCAATTGCAGATCTAAAGTTCTCACTTCCAGCACCTCGAGCATTCCAAAATAAAGTTTTAAACATTGAGAATGCAAAGAAGGAGAGGTTAAGCATCTCAAGATCAGGCATCAACCATACCCTCCCCATGTTGGGAAGGTAGGTTATCATCATTGGTCATCATGCTATTAGCAGTAAAGGTCTTTTCCACAAATGTTTCAGAGTCCATATCAAGAGATGAGGTGCTAGCCTTGTCCCCAATGGCCTCCTCAGGAGGACAATGCCCAAAGATGGCCGCAATTCCATCTCCTAAAGCATTGGTTCCCATATTTTCAAAGGAGAGCTTTTTGAAAATGTGAGAATTATGCTTAGGACCAGAAACAGCCACACTTTTGGATTTTCTTTGGTACTGAAGATCAGTTCTAGAGCCACTAGAATTTTCAACATTAGACACATCTTTCATAGGGATTCTAGAGCTACCTTTAGTCTTCAGAGATATAGTCTTATCATTGTGAACATTAACTTTCACAGAGGAAGAATGGTTACCAGAGGGGCCAAATTTCCTGGCAGAGGTATGGGTAGTAGCAGCAATCTTGGTTTTGGTAGGCTCATTGTTCATAGGAACTGTCTTCTTCTTCTTCACTTGAAGGCTTTTCCAAAGTTTCACAATGGGAGGGCTACTATCAGAAGAGTTATTCTCAATGGTCTGCTCAGGCAACTCAGAGTCCTTGCCACTTTCCTCCTGCAAAACAGCAAATCTGGAACCACTGCCATTACTATTTTTCCTAGCTCCACCAGACTCTCCATTCTTCTTTTTATTCCTATAACTCATCAACGTCCAAGGTCCCATGTCTTCTTTAATAATGTCACCTTGTCTCTGAGCATTCACATCTTGCAGCATTGTAGAAACATTCATCTCAGGTGGAGAAGATGTCTCATCACTAGAGGAATGAGATAGAGCGGTAGCATTAAAAGTGTTCAGATTTTTGTCAGCTTCACCAGTATCATTCTTAATTGAGGGACACTTGTCTTTTGAGTGGCCAAAGCAGCCACACTCAAAGCATATGAGAGAGATGCCTTCATAAACCACATTATAAGCAATGGACTCCACTTCAACAAAAGGATGTAGAGGCTTAGATAGATCAACCTCAATGCAAATACGAGCAAACTGCCCTCTAGCCTGACCAATTGTGAGTTTGTCCACTTTGACTATATCACCCAGGATTTTCCCAATTTTAGCCACAGTATAGTCCTTGAAAAATTTGACAGGCAAACCAAAAATTCTGACCCACACAGCCATCTTTCCAAGCACTTCATTCATGGGATCAAAATCAGGTCTCCATTTTCTAACAATCAGAGTCTGCCCAGCAAGGATCCAAGGACCTCCACAGAGAGCATAATTCATATCTTCCTCCAGATTAAACTTGACAATGAAGAAATCATTAGGTAAATCGATGAGTTGCCACCTCCCTTTCACTTGCCATTTCCTTCTTAATCCTCTTAGCATAAAATCAAAAGTGTTCGTGGAGTTAGGTTTCCACATGAGTTTAACGATCACAGCACAACGCCAATCATAGTCAAGCTTATTATGAACCTTATCAGAGAAAGTAACATTCTGTCCATGCTTACCCAGGGAGTAGGAGCAGTCTTCGTCGGTAAATTCGAAGTCTTCAGTCATAGTCTGCCGGTAACGATCGACCGGGTTTTTGAGAGTCCCGACATAGGTCATCTGAGGTTGCAGAGTAGGTGAAGGATGAATCGAAGAATCAAGATCCTCCATCCGGAGAGCCTCCAAGTCGGAGCTGATGTCACCACCATTCTTCACACGTTTCCTTTGCATCGTCGTGGAATCAAGGCCTCCGCCACTTCCAGGAGGAAGGGCGGAGAAGACGAAAGCCGGGGTAGCCACCAGGGAGATCAGGTAGCCGGAGAGAGGCGGAGAGATTGAGAGGGAATGGACCAATCGGAGTCGAAGATGAGTAGCAGATCGGTTTTGGGGAAGGCGCGTGAGGCGCGTTCCAGCAAGACCACGATGGTAACAGACTTTTTTTGTTTATCCATTACCCAATTTTTGAATTGTAGGAAACACAAGTGTGATTTTAATTAAAATATGCGTTTTTTTTTAAACATTTGACACGGTATGTACAAATAACTGTAATGGAAGAAGTGAAAAGAGCTCCTCACTTCTATCAAAAAGCTTCACCAACCAAATAGGTTCTTCACTACGCAAACAAACAACCAGCGTCTGTGCGTTCAAATTCCGTGCTTACAATACGATATTTTCTAAATGCTTGATAATGTGCTTACAGATCCAAAACAAGCAAAGATAAAAGAATGAAAACTTGACGGCTTCCCAGTATGCTTTAACAATTAACATGAACTTAGCATGTTTCATCGAAAAAACGTGAACTTACTAACTTAGCATGCTGGGCTTAAGCAAAGAAACAGAGGACATGTATTTTTCAAGGATTAGGATTCCTCGCTGAAAAAGGATTGCTTACTTATTATGAAGGAAACGGGAAACCTATTCCACATTGGACTGGGAAAGCTCTATAGCAGCGCCACCCGATGCCTATATGGCTATATACAAGTACTTGTCTCTATCAATTCAATATTTTTTCTCTGTTACTTAGACTCGAATCACCCACCAGAAAACACAATGGTTTTCATTGCAACCCCAAACCACAAAACCCTAACCCTAAATCTAAACCCCAAGACCACCACCCTCCTCACCCTAAAGCACCAAATCCAACAAACCTCCCTCATGCCCATCTCTCACCAGCGCCTATTCCTCTCCCAAAGCCTCCACTTATCCACCCAAAACGACGCCGCACTCCTCTCCGACCTCGGCATCGGACCCCTCTCCACCCTAACCCTCCACACCCCCTTCCTCGGAGGCACTCAGCCCCACCGCTACGCCTTCCTCACAGCCAAGCCCCCGCCCAACTACTTCGCCGGCCTCGGCCGCGGCGCCACCGGCTTCACCACCCGCTCCGACATCGGCCCCGCCCGCCCCACTCCCCCTCCAATTGGAGCTGTTCAGAAAAATCCGGACGACGAGGACAAGGGTTACGACGAGAACCAAAAGTTCGACGAGTTCGAAGGAAACGACATGGGACTTTTCGCCGACGCGGAGTACGACGAGGAAGACGACGCGGCTGATGCCGTTTACGCGGCGGTTGATGAGAGGACTCGAGGAGGAAGGATAGGAGAGAAGCTAAGAACAAAGAGATGGAGGAAAAGTCGAATGCTGAGAATTCGAAGAAGATCCTGGAGGAGTTGAAGAGGAAGCTGAGTTACGTGTCCGTCAAGGAATGGGAGAGCTTACCAGAAATGAGGGATTATTCGTGGAAGAACAGGAAGAGGAGGAAGTTCGAAAGCTTTGTTTCGGTGCCGGATACCCTTTTCGAGAAGGCCAGGCTGGAGAGGCAGCATGTTGCGTCTATAGACCCAATGAGTACAGATTTGACTGCATTGGGCGAGGGAAAGGGCACAGTGATGAAGCTGAAATTAAAAAGGCTTTCGGATTCGGTTTCGGGGCTCACCAGTATGGATCCAAAGGGGTATCTTAGTGGTCTTTTGAGTATGAATGTTAGTACTAGTTTTGATGTTTCGGATATAAAGAAGACTAGACAGTTGTATAGGAGTGTAAGAGAGTCGAAGCCTAAGGACCCGTGTGGTTGGATTGCGGCTGCGAGGTTGGAGGAGATGGTGGGGAAGTTGAAGGAAGCCAGGGAGATCATTAAGAAAGCCTGTCATATGTGTCCGAAGAATGAGGATGTGTGGCTAGAGGCATGCAGGCTTGTCAGCCCCAGCGAAGCGAAGGTGGTTGTTGCTATGGGAGTGAAGCAGATACCGAATTCGGTGGACTTGTGGATGAGGGCTATGGATTTGGAGCATGATAAGTCGAATAAGAAGAAGGTGTTGTGGAAAGCGTTGGATTAAAGTAATGAAAATCTTCGTTGCGTTAGGCTGTGGAAGGCAGTGATCGATCTCTGTCATGAAGATGACAAGGATATGAGAGTTTTGCTTCATAGGGCCGTGGAGGTTTGTCCGTTGGAGGTTCAATTTTGGATTGCTCTTGCGAGGTCAGAAAGTTATGAGGCTGCCAAGATGATTCTTAATAATGCTAGAGTGCATCTTCCAAAAGAGCGCGCCATTTGGGTTGAAGCAGCCAAGTTGGAAGAAGTAAGGGGGAATGTGTCTAAGGTTGGGAAGATTATTGAAAGGGGTATAAAGCTTTTGCAGGAACAAGGGTTGGTGAATTTCAGAGAAACATGGATGAAGGAAGCTGAAAAGGTTGAGCGTGCTGGGCATGTGGCAGTTTGCCAAGCAATCATTCAAAACAGTGTTGGGGTTGGCATTGAAGAAGAGGATAGGAAGATGACTTGGCTTGCGGATGCAGAGGAGTACATGAAGAGTGGTTCCATTGAAACAGCCAGAGCAATTTATGCACATGCACTGTTTTCTTAACCAAGAAGAGCGTATGGCGCAAGGCAGCGATGCTTGAAAAGAGCCATGGGACCAAGGAATCTCTTGATGCTTTGCTTTGTAGAGCAGTGAAGTACTTACCACAGGTTGAATTCTTTTGGCTTATGGCTGCTAAGGAGAACTGGCTTGCTGGGGACGTGAATGCTGCCCGTATGATCCTTGAAGAAGCTTCTAAATCCCTTCCCAATTCTGAAGAAATTATGCTTGCTGCATTTAAGTTAGAGTTTGAAAATCATGAGCAAGAGAGAGCTAGAATGATTCTTGACAAAACTCGAGCAAGGGTCTAGTGGAAGAGTATGGATGAAATCAACAATTCTTCAGAGAGAATTAGGGAACTCTGATGAGGAGAGGAAGTTTCTTGAGGAAAGGTTGAAGCGCTTCCCCTCATTCTTTAAATTGTGGTTGATGCTTGGACAGCTAGAGGAACGCCTCAATCATTTTCAAAAAGCCAAGGCTGCGTATGAATCGGGTCTCAAGCACTACTCCAATTGTATATCGCTCTGGCTTTCTCTAGCAAATCTTGAAGAGAAGAGGAATGGTCTGAGTAAAGCTCGTGCAGTTCTCACAACAGCCAGGAAGAAGAACTCTCGTAATCCTGAACTGTGGCTTGCTGCTGTTCGAGCTAAACTAAGGCATGGTAATAAGAGGGAAGCTGATACTTTGATGGCAAAGGCTTTGCAGGAGCAGGAGTGTCCCAATAGTGGTATCTTGTGGGCAGCATCTATTGGGATGGTACTTGGTCCTCAAAGGAAGACCAAAAGTCTAGATGCCTACAAATATTGTGGTAAGGAAGATCCCCATGTTAATGCTGCTGTGGCCAAGTTATTTTGGCATGAAAGAAAGATAGATAGAGCTAGGACTAAGCTCAACCTGGCAGTTACACATGCCCCAGATATTGGAGATTTCTGGACTTTATACTACAAGTTTGAACTTCAGAATGGAACTGAGGAGACCCGGAAGGACGTACTGGAATGGTGTGTTGCTGCACAACCAAAGCATGGTGAAAAATGGCAAACTATTTCAAAGGCCGTGGAGAACTGGCACCAACCAACTGAAACTATCTTGAAGAAAGCTGTGAAGGAAGATGCAGCCACAGCTCAAAATCAACAGTAGTTCCTGCTGGGTTGCATTTTCAGGTAATATCGTACAAGATGGTCGCAATACAGAAAATCTTTGTTCACTTCTTATCATTTGTTGAGCTTTCTTTTTTCCTATTTCTTTTTTGTTTTTGTTTTTATTTTTTTATTTTAAATCAGAATGATAGCATGGTTTAATTGATTGATTATTTGAAATAATTCATTTTGTAGAGATAGAGATATTCTGAGCTTTGTTATTGTGAAGTGATTGATGGACAAACTACAAGTTTGTTATCTATGTACTCTAAAATCTACCAACATATTCCACATTTTATCTAGTGTAGTTGGTTTTGTGGCCAAGGTATTCTATTTTTAAATCTTCATCTTCATTTTAGTGGATTGTTTTTTTTTTTGACTTTGTCAAGGGGAACCCAAAGGCTTCCAAAAATCAGAATGATAGCATGGTTTAATTGATTGATTATTTGAAATAATTCATTTTGTAGAGATAGAGATATTCTGAGCTTTGTTATTGTGAAGTGATTGATGGACAAACTACAGGTTTGTTATCTATGTACTCTAAAATCTACCAACATATTCCACAATTTATCTAGTGTAGTTGGTTTTGTGGCCAAGGTATTCTATTTTTAAATCTTCATCTTCATTTTAGTGGGTTGTTTTTTTTTTGACTTTGTCAAGGGGAACTCAAAGGCTTCCTAGGCCCAAGATAAACCCTTCGGCGCATGTGAAATGCTCCAACTATGCATTGCAGCACAGTGCCTGGCCACTTTGACAGCTTCGGGGTTCGAACCTAGGTTGGGGAGCACACCCAACTAGACAAGAACCACTAGACCACTTGCAGTGGTTTTTTAGTGGGTTGTTTTTATTGTGCTTGAAACAGTATCATAGAAATATGTATGCTTAAAAAATTATCCTTACCTTTTTTTCTTGGCAGAATTCCCAAAATACTGGATGTTTGACATTATATCCAGCATATGTTTGACGTTATATATGCTGTTGCCTTGGGAAGTTGGATCAATCTACCTAGGTACATAATCACCCACAAATTGCCCAAACCAGCTCCAGTTCTAATTGATTGGTTTTGCTCTGTCCCTTGAGTTTGTTGTTTTAATTGATTTTTCTTCTGCTTTCAATTTTAGGGAACACAGTCAGGTCCTCAGAGGAAGGCCCTAGGTGAACAACTAAAATAGGACCCTTAAAGTTTGCACATTTGAATTATATTAGTAAGTACCGCCAATATCATGACAAGAACTTAGGATTTAATTGTCTTAGTAATGGTTAGTTTTGCAAAATTTAGACAAAGCCACAGGCCTACCTAGAGTATGCATCACAAGTGAAGTACAAAGCTTTAGGCGTAACAAACTAATCTTGCACTTTTTTGAGGTCTAAGTGGTATAGAATACGATTGATGAGATCTCTTTAAATCTTGCATTAATGCTTCTCTTTTTCCCTCCCTCCATACTTGTGAATCCCCGTTTCTCCACCACATGCATTACTGTTTTTACCTTATAGGGAACAACAGTATACAGAATTTCAGTATACAGAATTTACTCAAGTTCTGTGAAATATTGCGGGTTTTTGTCAATATTACTCCAATTCTCTAGAACTTCGGGTTTGAACTTTAATTTTGAATCTATAAATAATTAAGTTTTGATTTTGCACTGATTGATTTCAGTGTTCCGATGCTAGTAACTATTATGTTATATCATGTTTTTGTTATGTCTAAGTAAACTACTTACTGAGAATGGTGTAAATAGAAATAAAAACAAAAACTACTTACGGATCCGTGCATTTTCTTCTACTGCTAGATTCCAACCTCAACCTCCTTTTATATACATATAGTGGTGCTCACCTGGTCAATTGCTGACAAAAGAATTTATGTTCAATAACCCTTAGATTTACATCCAAGAGTGGAAAACAAAACAAAACACCTCAACTTAATAATAATTCTCTCTGCCATTCCAATGGTGGTTGAGCATTATTTTCTTGGTTAATAACTGACCAAGTGAACATTTTGGTATATACATATAGTTAGTTCTATTGAACAATTGACTGAATATATAGGACGACGGCCATTTTGGCTTTTGGATGGGTTTAGTGATTCATTGTAAATAAGCTATGTGATATTTATGCCAATATGAAGGAGTTTTGTTTACATTTACATGAGTTTTGGTGGAACATCAAGTATATTAGGTCGTAATGTGATACTGGTATGAATAGAAAAAGAAAACATTCATGCATGATGCTTATTAATTCTTTTCTCTCCCTCCCCTGGCCTAGAACCATCTAGCTCATTAAACTTTTAACCAATCACCAATTATTCTTCATTATGGCCGGCTATTTGGAAGGTATGAGCTTCTTATTGAAGTTCTTTGCTTCTCTGGGCATGATGGCCATGTGACCTCTAAGATGCATTGCTTTGGTGCTCTTCTCACTGGTTCTCTGATATTATAGTTTCATTAATTTTGAATTCAATTCAAAGTACTGTTGGAAAATGTATCTCTCTGCTCCGTCTGCCATGGGCATGGCGTCTTCAACACTCCTTGTCAAGCCAATTGCTCTCACTGGTTCTGCTCCGTCTACCAAACTTTCCCTCTCTCTTTCAATCTCAAATCTCTTTCAATTTCTCGTTTTTCTTCCCTAATTTTTTACTTTACCACTTCGATTCGATAAATAGTGTTCCAAATTCAATTCGTCTGCTTTTACATTTGAATCAATTTTAGTTCGTGTATTGGTTGCAAATCCTTTCTTCTTAAGCAGCGATTGTGTTCTCAATTCTAGACCCAAGAGACTTATAATACAAGACATATATAGGATATCTTTTCTCCTTTGATGATTGAAGTTTAGCTAAGAGAGGCGAACGGCGGAGTTGTTAATGGTAGCTATATGGGCTTGGGATTAAGTAAAGTTTCAGGTTATGTATTATCAGACCGGAAAAGAGTCATTAGGTTTATGGTTTATGTAGGAGGAATGCTCACTTACATAGTTCTGTGGTGCTGCAGGGGAAATGTGTATCTTGCTATAACGCTGCAACTGTACAGAAAGAGGTAATATGTCGTCATGTCATGGAAGCTGGTTGTAGTTGCTATGGACGAGTAAGTTTGAATGTCAGTTAAGAATCTGTATTTAGGCTTTGCATTTGCATGTTTTGACCCAAGTTCAGTCCCTCAAGATTTAGTCTCACATATGGCAGAGTTAGGTAAAGAAGGAGAAAAAAAGGGTTTAGTTCATGCCAAGGAGAATTAAGATGTATCGAAAAGTGCAGTTGTAGAGGTCCTTTTTTGGGGGTAGGGTTGTGATTTTAAAAATTTAACATTAAGTCTTATTGGCTTAATTAATACTGATATGTAAATGAGCAAAGATGTACTAAAATTCATAAACATTTTATCATTATAATCCATAAATATATATTTTTTTTATAATAAAAAAGTCCAATTTTATTTTACTTTTTCTATTTATAATGGAAGTACTATATTTAGTAACGGCACAATACTTGATGTACTATTTGGAGTAAAAAAAAAAAAAGGTATTAAACAATATATTTCACAATAGTTCATGTATCATTTAGAGTTTTTACCCGATCCAAATATGGTCATTTAGTCCAATACTACATGACCTATTTATTAAATGGGTTAAGCGGGTTGGAAACGGGTAACCCGTTTAATAAACAGGTTGTGTTTGAGTTTAAATTTTTAACACGATTAATAAATGGGTTGGGTTTGAGTTTGTCTCTTGTGACATGACATATACATTGACCCGACACGAACCCAACCTGACACGACTCATTGACAGCCCTAATGGATGCACTATATTTGGTGACGGTGTAATAGTGGAGATATCACTTAAGGTAAAAAAAAAATTATAGTTACAAAAAAAAAAAAAAAAAATCGCAATAGTTCATGTACAATTTGGAGTTTTTCTAAGTTACTTTTTTTCTTTCGGCTTCGGGTTAAAAGATGTCTATCCTAAAGCTTGGTTGACTGGTAGGTTAAGAGGATGCGAATTTATGGAGTTGTGGGTGGAAGTAGATCAGGAGGTGCGGCGTATTCCTCTGAAAACTGAATCTTGGTACATTTCTCTACGACGGAATGGAACCAGTCTTGGGCATCAAATTTATTGAAAGACTACTATTTTGATTCCTCAAGGGCTGCATATTGGAAAGAATCCAAGTAGAGGATCTGGTCCTTTACATGTTGATGGTAAATAAGTATACCACTAGAGGAAGCAGCCGAGGATTTTGTTGATGATTATTCTTAATGGTTTTAGTATCAGATTCCAACTCTGTTGGGAGACTGCACTCTCTTTTCTTATTATTTCATGGCATTTTCTAATGAAGAAACACGTCTGGGATTGAATTGCAGCAGCAGCTTGGCTCATGCTTTTGTCTATATCAATCAGTGTGTATTATTTTGTTACCAAGGACTCGAGGACACCATATTTTTTTGGTTGAAAACTTCATCAACTACTGAAGAAAGAGAGATTGTAGGGGAAGATTACTATCACAAAACTTGTAATTAATTCAACGACTGAAAATTGCTTGTGAATTCTTTGAGGCAGACTGCAACGTAATAGACATAATGCAGATCTGAAGCTTTGTATGGCAGTAATGACCTGTCATACAATGCCTACAGCGCCAGAGACTGCAGTCAAATACAATATTCTGAGTTTTTGGCCCTGAAATACAAAACCCCTCAATCAAATACACAAAATCCACAATCAAAAATAAAAATTTATCATTTGACAAGAAGTCATAGAGTAACACTGATGCCCAATGACACTTTCAATATTACCAAGTTCGCATAAAAAGTGATTTCTCATTTAAAAGCAATTTTACCAAGTTTGAGTTCTTCTAAGCCATTCAGAAGTAGCCACAAGTAAGCCAGATGTCTCATTGAAACAAACGCTCAAAACTTGGCCGTCAGCAACAATGTTCTTGATTTTTAACAAGAACTGAGTAGTGATTATATAAAAAAGACTCGACACAAATTTAGCAAAAGTTCTGCTAAAGAAAAGAACTGATTTATAAAAAAAAAATCAAATGTAGTTGATTGAGAGAGAAAATCATGGGATGCTTATGGGAATTTGTTTCAAAGCCTGAGAAGCTGCAAACATCCATAGATTGTTGACAGAATTAGATAACTCACTCACTACATGAAATTTGTTTTGTATTTCCAAACCAGCTGATTAGAACCATAAAACAGAATTAGATAACAGAACTGGTGATGTATGTACCAATTGTTTTCCGTGATACATCGCATTGCCATAAATCATAAATACGAAGCAAAAATCAGAGAAGTAATAATAAAGTTCCAAGGTTGTAAGACGCATCTGAAATGCTGACCAAACGGCATAATGGCTAAAATAAGGAAGAAAAAAAATCAACTAATTGGTCTCCGTCCGCATTCAGCCCATAAACAAGATTAAGCAGGCATGGGGGGACATAGTGCCTTAACTCCAAATTACAATAAGCATGCATAAAGAGAATTACTTGAGATCCCTTAAACGATAAAACAGAAACCGAAGAAAGTAAAACTTGTCGTAAACCAGTAAGAAACTGGGGTGTAACAATGAGCATTATCGATTACGGGTAAATTCTAAAAAAAAAGTTAAAATTTTTTCTGGAATTAACTTGGGTGTTAAAATTTCTTACATGTGTGAGATTATGTGAGTGGGCTTGCGATTGGGTTTAGGTGTCTCGTACTCTAGAGTTTAGGGTTTGTTATGCGCCCACTGTATAATTGAATAGAGAGAATGGAGGAGTATGAGGCAGAGCCACCCCCTCCCGGCGTTCCACGTTCCTCACTGCCTCAAATTGAAATTGCTGCGCAAAATGTGGTGTTGCACGAACAAGTACACTAGTTTGCTCCTTTTCTTCTTGATTTTTGATTTTTCTTTCTTGCTGTATCATTCATCTGAAGAACTCATGTGATTACTTGCTCTTATATATAATAGGAGATTTCTACGCAGAATATCATACGAACTCAAAGGTTTGTATCCATTTACTATTAGAATCTCCGATTCTGTTTATAACTTTATGATATGATATGTCATGGTTTTTAGAGAAGCAAGAGCTGTGGGTGGCTCTCCTCCTAAGGATGATTCGGACATCTTCTCTGAACGCCTTGATCCCAGCGCTCTCAAGGTCTCTCTACTCTTAGCCTCAACCAATCCTCCTCCTTTTCTTGTTTTTTCTCGCCTATTCTGCTTATTACTGCTGCTGCTGCTGCTACAGGAGCATCTATTGAGGATGACCTCGGAACATCGAGCTCTTATGGCTGTAAAACGTGGCAAATCATCTACTGTCCTTGATCAACAAGGTTCCTATTTTTTTACCATCAACATCTACTACATATTTTCTTCTACGAGAGAGAGAGAGAGAGCATGGATACAGTTGCGGTGGTTGGTGCTTTCCTTTTCCTCTATTTGTGTATTATATGTGTTGGGGTGAGGTTACAAGTGTAGACCATTTTCTTTTTGATTGATTGCATTAGACTAATCAAATGGAGGTTGGTTGGACTGAGTTGGCAATTTTGATGAATAGTCTTGTTCTTTTTTTGTGGTAACTTGGTTGTAGGTGTTTAGAAATTCTTCAGCTTTTGTGGTGTAATTGACCTAGTACCGCTATCATGAAATGGTGTGTAGTTTTGTGAAAAGAAACATTCCTTTGGTATTGCTATTCTGAATGGTCAATTCATAAAATAGCAACAAGGCACGCTTAAGGATTACTCAGTCATAGAAACATTAAAGTTTTTGGTTTGGCATGAAATGAAGTTCATCTACTCTCGATTAATATCTCCGTAGGTTTCTTGAAATCCAATTTATGTTTCCAAAAGATATTCATGTTATCCAATTTTTTTGAAAGATATCATACAAACAAATTGTTATACGTCATTGGAAAGCTTCATATGATTTAGGAAGCCTTCAAGTTAATTAATAGGTTGGCATTGAATTTGATGTGTGTACAAAAATTTCAGGCCATTTCAGTCTCGTAAGCTCACAGTGATCGACAAAGGCTTGGATTCCAAATCCACATGTATTTAAATTCTTACTGGAAAGACTGAAAAAGCACTGCCAAGTGAAAATTGGCTTAATTGAGTTCAGTAGAATTTTTAGGCCTCATCTGCAGTGTCTATGCATCATATTTTGAAGTCGCTCACCAGATTCAATATGTAAATAACTTAACAAAGTAGTTAATCTTCATTCTGGATTCATCTGAATAATGCTTCCATGTATTGCTGTCATAACAGGTAACTTAGAAATTGGAAACGGCTATGGTGTACCAGGCGGAGGTGCTTATCAGGGTGGGACGAGGTCCAATAGTACTCCGCCTAGTAAGACTGATTATAGCACTCAGACTATGTCTAATATTTTATCTCTTAAATCTGGTGTAAAAAGCATTGTTTGTACATATGATGCCTAGGGAATTTGGGAGTTGGAATCAATGAAATGGGACAGATGAACTTTGAGCGTGATAAGGACTTTGAACAGAAACCTCCATCTAAAGAATTGTCCGAGTATCTTAAGAAAAAGTTGCGAGATAGGGGTATTCTTAAAGATGACTCAAACAAAGACGACCTTGTAAGTTTTTTTTCAAGCTTGATTTACATTGTTTTAAGAAACAAAAATCTAGATCTGAAGCTAAACAATTCAATCTTGTTGTGCAAGTTTAAAATGGAGTTTCTGAATTTTTTTTTTTTTTTTTTTTTTTTTATCTTGGTGGTTGATGTGATATGCCTGTTCTGTTTATTTGTAGGTTGTGAAGCATGTGTTCAGGCTAGATATCATGTCTACTAGGTTGATCTAAGTTGTAAAAAGAAGTACAGGTAGTAACAACAATTGTTGGATAGTTTGTCATATCATAAATGTGTTTCCATGATATGTGGGTATTGTGGTACTCCACTAGAAGTTTAGCTCTGATGAGGATAATGTATGGGTTATTAATGGGCAAGTTGTGGTATCCTAGTTCTATTAGCATTCTGCAAATTTGGGTCAAGTCTCTCGGGTTGTTTATTAGGTCAATGTAGGCTATAAACTCAATTACAGGGGTGCCTCATTGACGACTCATTCTTTTGAGTATTTTACCAATATGGCAAGTTCATTCCCTAGATCATGATCCTCTTGTAATTTATGTCTTCCAGCTCCACTTTGTAATTCATGGATGCTTAGAATTGACGCCTCAGTTTCTTTTACATAATTTATTACTTCTCTCTTTATCTTTTATTTTTTGTTTTTATAGTCAAAACTGCACTCCCTTACGTTTTTCTCCATTAGTATTTACTATATTGAAAACAAATGTTTTTTTTGACTTCTGAAAATTCTTAACCTATTATAATTTAGATGTATTTTGCAAGTTATAGCTCTGATTTTATTCTTTTAGTTTTTTTTTTAAATTTTATAATAGTTATTATTTTTTTCTTTTGCGCTGCTGAACTTTGACATTTAATTTCTCTTATCCCTGGATTAACCTGTAATTTTATATTTCAGAAAATAAAAAGTGCTTCAGCTCAACAGATGGAATATGGGAAATTGCCTCCTGGATGGGTGCGTATAAGTTGTAAGATATAATTTAAGATTTGCATTTTTTATTAGGTATATTTTTCTCGGAGTGCAAGCTGCTGTAGAGATACGTGTGTAACTGCATTATCTTTTTAACTTTTGATTGAGAAATGATTTGTGGATCATGAATCACATGTTCAGAATTGGATACACCCACAGCCTTGCACTAGTGTCTAGTAACATTGCGACTAGTAAAATAAGAAAGAGTGGGAACATTGCAACTTTAATGATAATCTTAAACAAATATGGAAAGTTAATCTTATTTTGGTCAGAAGTTGATATAAGATGTAACTGTTTAAATTTCATAGTGACAATTATATAGCTTATGAGTTTTATTAGGTGGGGTTTGCAGTGTTTGACATCCCATGCCATCACATTCGACTAAAGCATATAAACAAGTAGCATATACAAGCTCATTTTTGTTTTCTTTGTTCGGTAAAAGTATGTTGCAAATCCAATGCTGTAAGGGTGAATAGAATGAGGGTATAATTTATGTTTATGCAAGTAGTAGAGATTGTATTCTTTTTAATTTTTTCATGCGCTTTTGTTTCGGCTGGCATTATCCTGTAACTTTTTGAATCACTACATAGGTGGCGGCAAAAGACCCTGCAAGTGGTGCTTTGTATTATTTTAATGAGACCACAGGGAGGAGTCAATGGGAAAAGCCTGCTGAAACATCTTCTAATACACCACTTCCATCACCTTTATCCCTTCCGGAAGATTGGGTGGAGGCTTTGGATGAAACAACAGGTATGCCTAAAATGTTACATAAGCATATGTTATTCTTAGAGTAAGTAAACCAGCATCCATACCTTTGACGGTACTTTAGCCTTCATATTGCTCGAGACTTGATGGGCACCAAAAGGAGAGAGAAAGACTATCCTTTAATTTTCTTGATAAAGATTTGAAAGAGAAGACTCTTGATGGCTTCAACTTTCAGTTCTTCTAGCCTGCTTAGGTAGGACAAACACAATATTTTCTAAGACACCAATAACTGAGCCAGCTCCTCAGCTTCCTGATAATTCATGTTTCTCCCCAGCTTAGTAAGAGGTCAATGAGCAATAGAAATTGATATAGACTAAAATGAATTGAGAGGGAATGATAGATGAGGAGAGGAAATTGATGTTTACCATTGTGCATTCAAAGGACAGATATGGCCTTTGTTCTTAGCGGTTTTTTGACGTAATTCAAATTTGTCCTCGGATTAGTCATCTTTCATGGGTATAACAGGAAGGCGGTTATTGTGTTGGTGGGGTATGTGGTCTTTGATCTTGTGTCTGGAAATCAGTAAGACCTTGGAAGGTAAGGAGGTGGAGTTGCTCTGCGATAGTCAAGTTTACATTCTCTTTTGGCATCTTTATGTAAACATTTTGATGAATCCTTTTGGTGTTAGGCTCTGTTGAGTGGGGAGACTATTAGTGTTTATTACATATATGGTAGAGTGGATATCTCATTCACCTCACTTGTATTATTCACTTTATTGGTAAAATTTGTGTTTCATTTAAAAAAGAATGGTAATTGAATTTGATGTCAGAGGACATATCAGGTTTCTCTTATTAGGCATAACAATGGTAATGTTTCATTAAGAAAGTTTCATGATGTAGGAGCAATCGGAAAATAGATAAGATCTTTAGACAGTAGATGATAGAAGGGGAGGATTAGGGTTTACAGAAGGATAAATAGACGAATAGGGGTGACAAATAGATAGACTAGGGAGACTGCCAGAACAATTAGAGAAGGGAGAAACAAGAGGAACTAGGATAGGTAATTCCTAATAACAATAAGCTAATTTAAAAGTCTAATATCTCTAAATAGAGTACTTTTCTTATTTGTTTATATTCTGCATCATTTCAAGGGAGAGCTAGGCACTGCTTGGGATTTCTTCATGAACATGTGGAACTCTAACTTAACCAGATTAAGCTTGAAAATAATATTTTGCTTCAAGTTTTTGTTTTTGTTTTTGTTTTTGTTTTGTTTTGTTTTTAAGGTAAAAACTCCCGGTGCATACACAGGTCACAAGTATTACTACAATATGAAGACACATGTCTCACAATGGAAACACCCTGACTCATCACAGCAAGCTGCATCTCGACATTTTGTTCATTGGGATGAACAATCATCTGAGCTACAAGTAGAAAAGGATCAATTATCCAAACAAAAAAGATGCATGGGTTGTGGTGGATGGGGAGTAGGCCTTGTTCAGACGTGGGATTACTGCAATCATTGCACGAGGTAGGATGACTCCCTTGCTCACTAGCTATCTATTGACTGGTCTGTTGGTTATTGTATGTTTTTCATAATTGTATACTTTATCAATACTTGTGTGGATAAGTGCTCAATCAGGTGCGCAAATAGACTTTGGTGGGATCTTTTAATAGTACGAATTTCTTTTTGCGGATTAAATTAGTACAACCCATTCCCTTTTTATCTTTTATTTAATAAAGACTGTTTGACACAACTCAGTAATACAAACAGTAGACTAGGAGTATTGAATAACCAATTTATGACATACAGACAGCCAGCTAGCAGATACATGCCAATCCCACAAGATGATTACACCCCTAAAAGCATCTGGTACCCCAGAAAGAGGACCCAATATTTCATCCCCATCCTTTGATGATCCCCAAAACTATATTTGATCCTTTCCGTTGAACCACATAACTCCCAAGACGCTGCAATTCCATACGGGGTTAGTCCTTAACGTTCTGCAAAACCTTTAAGCCACCTAACAAGGAAAAACATCCCTTTGGATTTTCCCAAGTCTTCTCTGCTTCCCTTAACAGATATGGCAAAGCTTTTAAGCAACAGCACAATGAGTTAGAGCATGGTGTATGCTCTCACTCTCCTGTCAACACACAGTGAACCAGGTTGGGTTAACACACATCTGGTTTCTTTTTCTGGAGCAAATTAAGCTTTGCACATGCTGCAATCCAGGCCAAAAGGAGCTGGTGCTTTCCAAACATAGCTTCGTTTGTCATGTCATATAGATATTATCAATTGCCACATTGTCACATACATGAAGAGGTAAACATAGGATTGGATGGACGATCTTAAGAAAACACCTCGCTGAAGGTCAGATGTGAAAACGGAATAACTAAAGTTAAGTTCACCAGAACCTCCTCTAGTTTGGGCTTATTCCGATGGGATTCTAACAGTTCCATTCGGCATACCTCATGTTTAACAATTGTTATACCACCTATAACAGATGATAATTAAAGAGAGTTAATTTCACCAGCACCTCCTCAACTTTGGGCTTATTCTAACCGGATTAAAAAGCTCCATTTGGCATCCCTCACTATTAACTAATGTTATCCCACGTAAAGGGCCAAAGGTTAAGACTGCAAGTTTCTCCTGAAATGATTAAATCACAAAATAATCTACGCTCTTTGGTCCCTTGAACTTGGTAAAGGGAAACATACAAGAAGTAAAACCTGCTCTGTTCAAAACTAACTCTTGTCCAGCTGTCTATTGCATTATATCATGTTTCGTGCTTAGTGTTTCATTTTTCACAATATGTTTCCATGATTTGTAATAAATTACTAGATACATTGTTCTCCCCCCCCCCCTCTGATGTGTACAAATTTTTAAAGCTCCTTCAGTGCCCATGTATGATTCATCTTCCTTGAATCATGGTGATACTGAAATATTTTATCACGTGCAGAATTCTTGGTCTTCCACAAAGCCAGTACATGACAACTAGCTTGAATTTTAATCACCAGACCACAAGTCCTGCAGATACCAAAGGTGATTTGGACAAAAAGGCCACCATGCAGAGGTATGCAACTTCCGTTGAGCTAGATTTTCGTCAATACTTGCCTTGCCTTAAACTGAGGAGTTGTAACCTGAAATGCGGACAACCCGTCATTAACTGCCATTATGTTTCTCCATCACTAACCATAATACTAGCCTTAAACTTTCTTGAAATAAACATTTTTTTTATAGTTTAAGGACTGAAAGGTTGTTGATTAAAACAAAACCTGTAGAAAGGTACAAGTTCATACAACACAGCTTTATAGCTGTCTTTAGAGGCTTATTCTCACTTTTAAACAATAATGAAATAAAGATTTCTGTAGTGTTAATATTTGTTCAGGTTTGTCATGATTTTTTAAGGCTTTTAATTTTTAATAAGGCGTGACCACCCACTAAGCAAATGCCCAATTAGGATGGAGTCTCTGATGGACTTGTTGTATTGTCATGCTTGATGTTTCACTGCCACAATGAACCTGGGGCTGGACGTTGGAACATTTTACGTGATTTACTTTGTTTAATCAGACAGATATAGAAAGGATTTCTACAAAGCTTAGAGAGAGGTAATTTTGATACTGATAATTGAATTTTAGGTCTAATCAGAAACCTCCAATGGGAAAAGGGAATAGAAGAGAGAGTAGGAAACGTGCACACTCTGAGGATGATGAATTGGATCCTATGGACCCCAGCTCTTATTCAGATGCTCCCCGTGGTGGCTGGTATGTTCCAAAACTTCATTAAGCATTATTTTATCTCTCCATTTGTCAATTGTAAATTCATCTTGTGCTGATTTTGTTGCAGGGTGGTAGGCCTCAAAGGAGTGCAACCACGAGCAGCTGATACCACTGCTACAGTAAACCATTTACTTTTGCCTCAACGAATTTTTCTCATCTATTTTCTGCTGATATACCATTAGTGAATTGAACTTAGGTTTATGGTCTTTCAAGGGAGAAAAGGGAAAATGAAGAAAATTCGGAAGGAGCAACTTGGTGTTACTCTTATATATGTTTGGGTCTAGTCCAATCTACTGGATATATATTCTTTATCTTTTTCCATTTGGAAAGCATCTTAGTAAAACAATGTTTAAACTACTAGGCTTAATGGACAATCTGGGAGGTGGTGTAGACGTTCTCAAGTTAAATGTATTTTGTTAGAGAATTTCTACAAAACTTCATGTATTTTTAGGTGGCTAGCTAAGTAGGTAATGAAATTGAAATGCACAGGAACCACTCAGTAGCCTCATACCTGCTAGTCAGTATAACTGGCAAAGTGATCATATACTCGGTGGTCACATGATAAAGTCATGTATACCCTGTCCAAAACTCTGGTACAAATACCTATTGATTTTGGTATTTTGCCACTAGTACAATATTCGTGGATTACAATATTTATGGATGCTTTTCCATTTGCTGGAATAATTTCCAGTTATCCACACCCATAAAAAATGACTGTTGCTGCATCGATTGTGATACAAAAGCAAATGTTATATCTTGTTTTCACGATTTAAAATTCATTGTGTTTGAGACGTTCTCATGTTTGTGATTATGAAATTTCCAGGGTCCTCTCTTCCAACAGCGTCCATACCCATCACCAGGTGCTGTCTTGAGAAAGAATGCTGAAATTGCTTCACAAACCAAGTCAAGCTCACATTTAGCGCCTATATCCAAAAGAGGGGACGGGAGTGATGGACTTGGTGATGCTGACTGAGACGCTAATCAGTTTTAGTATTTATGCTTATCAAAGAAGAGGGGTGCGTATATCATGTATTCATTTTGCTTGCTAATCTTCTTAATGATATACTTCTATGAACAGTACCGATTGAATCAATTGATGGCGAATTGTTCATGTAGCACTTGGCAGGTACCAGTATTATGTCATGTTGGTCAAATTATGATCTATGAGTGGTAAACAAATTCCATCTTTGGTGTCAAGACAAGCAAATTGCATTGTGGGGGTAAGCAAGCAGCTTAATTGCAACCGATACAGTTTTCCCTTTTTCTAGAAGTATGTAGCAGGGTTCCAGACCATTACCTCTATACATTTAATACAGGAGTACTTGTGATCGTAGTTTGTATGAAATAATGATGACCTTTATACGGATGGAAAATTTTGATCCCATTATTTACCTCATTACCTACAATTCTTTTACTGGTCTTTTTTCTTATCACTGACTCGTTTGCCTTCCAAAATGAAATAGGATTTGGCCATTTGGGTGTAGAATTCCGAAGAAGGCTAAAGTAGTTCAGGCAATTACTTTGACCAAAAAAAAAAAAAAAAAGATTCAGGTAATTACAACCTGATGAAAAAGGGCCAACTCAATTATAGCTATCAATTGATTTAAAATGAGCCAACTGGATTTTACTTTCATATATATCTACTCCAATAAGTCAACATGGAAAAGACAGCTTATCTATCTAAAACAAAAAGAAAATATTTAGGCAGACCAGGTCAGTAAGAGTCAATTTTATGGAGATCAGAATATAATTCACATGGCCTTCAAGATTCAAATATGAAAATAACCTCAATTTGTTTCTGAGAGAAAAAATAAAAAGAATGAGAGTTTAGTATTCATTCATTTTTGTTCTTTTCATCACAAATACCATTTCTCTGTTTCTTTGTTCATGAAAGAACTCACAAGTACATAAAGTAATTTAAAAGGGGAAGACATTTTTGAATTAATTGCTTATCATAACGGCTGCTTGTGGTGTTTAAGAACAAAAACACAAAAAATTAGAATTAATGGATGTGGCTCTCTATTAGCGGTTAGATTATACGACGGATGGAGATTATACGAAATTTGCTAACTTCACAGTCTCCTATCTTTAGAGGAGTCGAATCCCTCTTGCTATGGGAAAACTCGATTATAACTATCAATTGATTATAAAATGGGCCTACTCCCCATTAAATTCAATGTGGAAAAGATGGGCCAACTCGATTGTGTATGAATCTACTCTCCATTAATTCAACATCATGGAAAGACTAACTATTTTTCTAAAACAAAAGGAAAATATTCAAGCAGATCATGTTGGTATAACCTGAATCAGTTTTATGGAGAACAAAGTATAATTCTCATGGCCTTCAAGATTCAGATATGAAAACAACCTCAATTTGTTTCTAAGAGAGAGAAAAAAAAAAAAAAAAAAGAAAAAGAAAAAAGAAAGAGAGAGTTTAGCATTCGTTTATTTTTGTTCTTTGCATCACGAATACCAATTCTTTGTTATTAATTTGTTTAGGAAAAAACTCACAAGTTTATAAAGCCCCTTGAAAGGTGAAGGTAATTTTTTTTTTTTTTTAATAATTGTAAAACATAACAGCTGTTTGTGGTGTTTAAGAAGGAAAACACTAAAAATTAGAATTAATTGATGTGGCTCCTTATATTAGATTACATGAAGGATGGAGAGTTTACGAAATACGCTAATTTCATAGTCTCATAACTTTAGAGGAGCCAAGTCCCTCCGGATATAACCATTTTTCAAATATGAAGAGTCTTGTGGAGTCTCTTAATTGATGAAGAATGAAATCTTGGTATTGTCTGAAAATCGAACAATTGGCATCATAAGGGATCCTCCTTCAAACTCTCTCAATATTAGTAATTTTTTTTACCAATATATAGAAGTCAAACAAAGATTTAAGATTTGGGGGAATATGCAGCTTCCAAATAAAATTCCACATTGTAATAAGGTTGTCATGTACATTAAGAATGACTAAGTAAGCGGATTTCACTAAAAATCTGCCATTTGAAGAGGCACAACAAATCATCCTATCACTATCACCCCCAACCAAACTAGTAGGGACATTAGTGATTTTAGCAACAATGCTTTTATCAAACGAGTTTTCACTATTCCCAAATTCCAGCCATCCTCATTCAGAAAATCACTAAACATAAGGCTGAGATCAATACCAAAAGTGTTAACGAAATTAGACATAAGAGAACCATGCCATCATCCAACCATTTTATATATCCTTTTAGAAATCAACTTGAGTCCCATCACAATCCTTTATTTAACACCCTAATGGAAGAGCTTAGCAACAAAGACAATCCTTCTCCAAGTACTAGTGTAAGCAGAAACACGTTTACAAAATAATATATTTGTATTAAAGAAATTTAAGGTTTTTTTACAAGACGTTCCTTTGATTTGATCTTTGAGGTTGGAGGGTGATGAGCACTTGATTTTGAATCAGACGATTATAGTTTGAACTTCTTACTTTGTTGACGATTTGAAGTTGACGGTTGATCAAGGGCCGTAGAGGCTTGATCTTAATTAGACTTAAACCACGAGTGGTGTCATATGGCATTCTACAACTTTGGTGGTTGATGAATAGTCGGTGCTTGTTGATTCTCCACTAATTTGATGAAGAACTTGGATATTTAGGTGTTTGACCTTGTAGAGAGTTTGCCTGGATTCCGAATAGGTGCTTTACTCAAGGGTGATGAATACTTGATTTTGAATCATGCAATGTTCCTAAAGTTTCCCATGTGAAGAAATAGGCTATTTGGCAGCTTGATGATTCTTCATAAGTTTGACGACTTCTGAACTTTGGGTAATTTTTCCTATTTGAGAAGATGTATTTATAGTGTTGACATTCTCCTCACTTGGAATGCATTTATGACATGACATTAATTGCATTCCTTATGTAATTAAATCAGTCAGTCTTAATTGATTGATTTACTTATAAATAATTGTTTAAGAAATTTAGCCATTTAACTTAATATTTGATTTCAATTATGAGCAAAGATTACAAGCATTTTCATGCGTATAATTGTCTTCTAAGACCATCTCGGTCATTTGACAGGTGGAATGCCCAATGGTCAGAAATTAAAAGGAGGAAGCACTCAATCAGATATGTCAAATCATACATGGATTTGTCTTTGTCACATTTGACAGCCCCAAAATGAACTGACTTTTCTTTTTTTATTCTATCTTCTCCCTCATTCCTTCTCCAGTCTTCTTTGCATCTAGACCAAAGAGAATCAAGAACATCTACACTTAATATCAAATGTACAACTGACTCTCAATATGGGGGACAATGGTGGTGAGAGATCCATTAAGCAATCGACTTCATCACCGCCATTCTTTAGTGGGTCTCCGCCGAGCTGGGCATCAAACCCCGTCATCCAAGATGAGCCATTTGAGAGCATCAAGGTCGATTTGAAATTCTCTCTCTTGATGTCGATCTAAAATCCCTCTATGTTGATGTCGATATGAAATTCCCTCTCTTCTCGACATCGATGCTGTATGTCGATCTCAAAGAAACATTAAAATGCAAATAATTGAGATAGATGAGGAAGAAAGGGAAGAGAAGATGGAAAAGATGAAGAAGAATTGTTGGAAAATAAATAAACAAGAACTCACCAGCCATGGCAATCTTTCTGATCTCGATCAGTTTCCCAAAAACTCAAACCAGAAAACTTGTTCATGATCTCGATATGAAATCTTTTAGAGAACAGTGAAAGTGAAGATGGAAAAGATGAAGAGGAATAGTTGGAAGATAGATGAAGAAGAAGAGTTGCGGTAGGTTGTTGAAGTGAGAAGGAGAAAAATAAAAACTGATGAATAATTGATAATGGCTTGGGTTTTGTTTGCAAACCCAGCCAAACGATGAACAAACAACAAGAAGGGGAAATGAAAAAAAAAAAAACAAGAAGGGGTTGGGTTGGAGGTGAAGTTAACAAAATGTTATTTGCCAAGTAGTATTTCACAGGTTTTGGGTAGTCAATTTTTAGGAGTAATTCTGCCGAATTTTAGGTAGGATTAATCCTAAAGTGGGCCCCGTAGGGCCACCTCAGATTTCAGGGTAAAATCTAGGGCAGGTCCTGTCATTCACGAACGAAGATGAAGGTTGTCGGGCTGGTGATGCGCACACCTCCGAATATAAAACCTGTTGACATAAATGAGTCTTTGTTAGAAACTAAGATGAGAAAAACGAGATTGTAGACTAGCCTAGTGGAGCAAGGCTTCTCTTAAACACCCTAGAGTCGACTACGAGGAGACATATTATCCCGTAATGGATGTTATTATGTTCCACTACCTTATCAGTTTGGTAGTTTCTAAAAAACTGAACATGCAGCTTATGGATGTGCTCATATATATATATATATATATATGAAGGTCCATGATGAACTTCGATTACCCGAATCAAGTAGCTCTCGACCACAGAGCGCGTTTTCAATAAAATTGTGACGCTCACTTTATGAATTAAAATAATTCGGACGGACGGTATAATCGTCTAAAGTGATTACTTGATCGGAAGGGGATGTGTCAATAATGAATTATGCCCATGCGTTTTCATTAAGATGACAAGTTCTAGGGTTGCTATTGTTGCAGTATATGTCGATGACATGAACCCTATTGGAACTCTAGATGAGTTAGAGAAAACCGCTAAGCACCTAAAATCCGAATTTGAGATGAAAGGATCTTGGGAAACACCGTTTTGTCTCGGTTTACCTTAGCGAAAGATGCCCCAAGGCCTCAGTGGTCCAGAACAGAAAGTTTCATTTTCTTAGGTTCTTTAGCAATACGAGAGCCATTTTCATTACCTTTCACTATAACATCAGTTATCGGTTGCTTTTTTTTTTTCTTTTTCGAATTCTATATATAGTTTTCCAATGCAAGAACCATCTTATCTTCATTCCTTCTTTTCCTCTTTTTGCGACTACTCTCAGATCGTTGTTTTTGCCTATTGACATGGGGCTTGCATGATTCTAAAGTTTTATACTCCAGTAACTTGATTCTCTCTCTGCTCAACCGTCATATCAGTACAGACCTTCGGCTGCTTTTCCATAAGCTCTATCCTTATCAAAGATGTTCGAAAGCTTAATAAAGAATGGATATCATTTATTTCTTCAACCCTTTGCAAATTACCAGCAATAATAAATATGAATTCATTGACCTGTACATACGAATAAAAACTTATTCAATTTACCTGCACATTCATCCATGCCAGTAGTGGTGTGTCTGTGTGTCTATTAATGTGGAATCATTAGCAAACCATACAAAGATTGGTGCCTACTTCAAATACATATTAGAACCACACTGAAAGCATTAAAATATAGAAAACCACAAACATTTATATGAGATCAAAATTAAGGCAGCAGGAAGTTTATGTTGAGAGTTCCATTGCCACTTAAGAGAATCCAGAAATGTTTCCAATTTGGTTGAAACAAATGGCAAAGCAGCAACCACTTGAATCTAAATTTTGTTCTACACATCATAATACATCAGTCCCAGGTTTCCTTCTGTATTTTGAGGGGTAAGAAAATTCAGTAGCATAAATTTTGAGGAGTTTCCGACTGAATTGAAATAGATAGAGCAAATTATAAAACCTTCCAGCACACTATAATAGCCTTCTAAGCCATAAAATCAATATTCTTAGCAAATAAATCCAATAAAACTACTAAAATAACATAAGACCCAATCCATAAGCACAGAATAAACGAGCCTGAAGTTTTGTGGAGTTGCTATGCTGGAAGTTGTTACCATGATTTCAAGCATCATTACAGTAGAAGGTTTAAACCGAAACTTTTCTATTTTCAAGACTGCATAGTGTTCATTTAGGACAAGTTCCCTAGTTGCCAAAAATAGCATACACAATTTGATTTAACACAATGTTGCCTTAGCCCATCTAATGCCATGCGAATGAGGTAAAACTCTGAGAAAACAATACATGTTGATTAGTTTTCAGATTTTGAACTTCAAAATGATACGAGTCTCACATTTGAGCCATTCCTGAAACGATGACTCATTATGTGTAAAGACAGACACACACATAAACACCCAATTACTTTAACACAAACTGGAAACTCCAGTTTATGCATAAATACTTAGATGATTGTCTAGTGTTCACTGAGAAAATGACTCAAGTCACTCAACTAGGCCTGGGAATTCCAAACCGACAAACCGAGACCGAAACCGTCCAATCCTAGCTGATACCGAGCGGGTCGGTTTGCAAATCCAGTTCCACATATTCCCGAACCAGAACCAGAACCGTACCGAATAGTATGTAAACGGGTCGGCATCGGTATGGGTCAAATAGATACCGTATTGTCCGACCATACCCGATTTTCTAATCTTTTAAATAGGAAGCACGACTTGTCATAAATGTCAACCACTCAGCCCTAAACTCCCAATTCATTTCGCGTTCTGCCGTTCTCAACTCACACAAAGTCACAAACCCTAAATCCCTAAACTGAGCCTCTCCTTTGAGTCCCGTCTACCCTCCATCGAAGATTCGAAGGCCCAGAGAGGAGATTCGAATTCGAAGGCTCTCACTTGTCTCTGCCCTCCATCGAAGAATCGAAGGCTCTCACTCCTCTCTGGCTCTCTCCCCTTCATTGAAGAATCGAAGGCTCTCACTCGGTCACTCCTCTCAGTCCTCTCACAGAGACCAAATCAGAGTTCAAGAGTGAAGAAGTTAAGACTTAAGAGCCTCGATTTGACTCAACTCGATTCTTCAAGCCTCCACTCTGAATCGATGGGAAAACTGCGGGTAAGTCTCTCACTTTCTCAGATTTTTCTGTTTTCATTCATGCTTTGTACTTTGTAGCAGCATGATTGAATTTGGGGGTTGATTAGTGGTTGGATATGTGAGGTTTCAGTAGTGAAATTTTAGGCTAGAGCAGTGGGTAGTGTGTGGTTGTGGTTGTGGACTTGTGGGATCAAATGAGTTTTAAATTTGAAGTGATTTAGGATGGAGGCTTCTGATTTGTGGATATGTTGAAAAGTTGGAAATAACTGAAACAAGCACCATGGTTGTCTGCTATGGAGTTGTTTGTAATTAGATTTGTTAACACTATGTATAATTGTTCGTACTATATTGCATTTTTCATTTTCGTGTTCATAACTTCATAAGCTGCATTGCACTTGCATGTTTATATGTAATTGAGTAATCTGACTATTGTGTAATTTACTTGTTTCAGTTTAAAAGCAGTAAGAAGAGATCTCAAGGACAGAAAGAAGCAGATTCTAGTCTAGTTGTTTCTTCAACTGGTACCTCTCCCTCAATCCCTGAGAGAGCTTAAGAAGATGTCACTCAAGCAGGAGCTCCATCTTCTTCCTCATCTGACAAGGTTAGTAACTGTCACGCCCCGAATTTCGAATAAAGATATTCAAATCCGAAACGCGATAATTAAACCAACTCTTAAAATTACAAGAAACTTTTTCAAATAAATCTGAGTAACAACAACAAGTGTTTACAAAAATCCATCGAATGGATAAACAAATGTAAACGCTCACTAGGAGCATACCAAAAATAGCAGTACGCTAACCAAAAATGGGTTATGAACCTAGCGCTGCCTGTACTCCTCGCCTCGATCTCAGCCCTGGTGATCCTGACCTACAGGAACAACCGCTACACCATGGAATAGTGCACCAGGATTGCAAACAACATCCCGGTAAGCTTGTGAAGCTCGTATGAGTAATCTCCATTTAAATTAGCCCAAACCCGCATGCTTAACAAATCACAACTCAAGAGTACGTAAACAATCCAAAACCAATTCCATATCAATAACAACACAATGAACTATAAAGGAAAGAACCCACACGACACTCAATTAAAAACGTGTATTTCAAAGGCTTCATGTAACCTTCGTGTTACTACCCTGAAATACAATTAAAAACGTATATTCAAATGCTTCATGTAACCCTCGTGTTACTCCCCTGAATATACAATGGCAGACAGACTAGAACTCTAACTAAATCATAACCTATCACCTCCGTCGAGGTTCAACCTTACGATAATAATTGCCTCTGTCACTACTTGTGACCCAGATCCGTAGATCTGAAAACATTTAAAGTCCCACATGACTCAAAACTTTACCAAACTCGACTACTCATTCAACACAATAAGCAACAGTTCTAAATGATATCCTGAATAAATCACAATTTACTCATATCACAATGTCACGCCATCCAATATATATATTCCATGTAAATATATATATACGTAATCATTCACGCAGGAATGACCACTAATACCAACTATAGTTCACACATTTAAAACCAAGAAATTCATTTTATACTTAAATTCATTTTTTTACCTGTGAGCCGTAGCCCTATGAACCGTAGTCGATCGAGTTCATATTATTTCAAACAAAGCATTAAATTCGAAAACGATTTACAATTATCACACAATTAATTAGTTCGGTTCGTAAATGAACCATGTGAGATTTACTCACCTCTAATCCAGCTGCGTCTTCTCAACAGCCTAAAAACAACGATCCTAAATCGTCCTCAATCGATCCGTCAATCACATAATCAACACGATCCTAATTTAGTAACCGATTCAATAAACCACACTTAATAATGATCCAACGGTCGGATCATCGCCCATGACCACACAAAGTCATTGGGACAGTCATACGATCAATGTAACAAAATTACAAGCCAATCGGACGGTCCGATCTTCACAGATCACAAATCAAACGATCGAAATCGATCGAAATTATAAAATTCCTAACTAAATCATACGATATCCAAAAAATGCGTATAATACATCGAAATGATCGTATTGAGATATAGAATCTAAAAATGTATAGAAACTATATTTTTGACCCCCGGAGGTGGCCGGAAAGGGCCGCCGGAGTTAGTGGCAGAGCCGCCGCCGACCACCACCAATGGTGTCGGGGCCGGACTGCTCCTCTTCATCTCATCATGCTTATAAAAAAACTCTAAAGGCATGACATCAAAAAACATCAGGAAGGGATCGAAATCTACCTTTGAAGCTACGGTGGCCGGAAAATTTCCAGAAACCGGCAGGTGCTCCGATCTACGTAGAAACTTCCACAACTCGACTCGATCCCTTCTTGAGACTTCTTCAGCAACTCAAGGCGAGTTCACCAAGCCAAGAATCACAAGAAATGGTCGACTGTAACTCGAGATATCCGGGTTGGAAGGTGGTTTTTCGATCTAAATCGGGGCTGACTTCCAACCGCCGTGACGGGCCGCGCTTCTGTGTAAGGCCGCTTCTGGGAGCTTCGGGAGGTCGAGGCGAGCTTGAGGATGAAGTTTGGTGAGGATTGGTGGCCGGTAGCTCGAGTTATCAAGCTTGGAACCAAATCGGGGTTAAACCGGACGGAGCTTCCCGCCGCTGCTGCCGGCCGTGTCGCAGCGCAAGGCAGCCTAGGAAGCTGCGCAAGGTCGAGGCGGTGGTGTGGGACGTGGTCCGGCGTCGTTTGGTGGCCGGTGGAGGGAGAACTCGGCCGGTGAAGCCTTGCTCTGTTTTGCTGGGTTCGGTCGCGCGAGAGAGAGAGAGAGGATGAACAGTTTCCAAAAAGAAAGAGGCCGGATGAAAATGGAAACTTTCAGAAAAATTTAGGGTTTTTTTTCTTTATATACCCGTTTTGGAAACTTCTTCTAAATGCGATAACTAATTCATAAAAATTCCGATCTTTGTGTTCCGCATATGCACAGACTCGTATCGACGATTTCTACAACTTTCGTGAAGGAAGTTTCCACAGAATCCTAACGTATAAAAAGTCAACTTCGTAACCCCCCTAAAACGTACATTTCGAATAATTATTCGCCCGAAAATAATTTCACTCGACCCTCGAACCACGAAATCATACTAACGAACACTTTATTAATTTCCGAAAACTATTAGGAATTAATAACGAATTTCTGAGGTATTACAGTAACAATCCTCGAGCTTATAGAAAACGTAGTTCGGTGTGGGAGCACTTTAAGGAATATAAAGATGTAAAAGTCACTAAAGTAAAGGGTCAAGAAGATATTGTAGAAGAATTCAGGAGGGCTAGGTGTATATATTGTCCTAAGGGACCTGTAGGAGACTATGCTTGTGATTCTTACAAAAATGGGACTCAAGGGATGATTAGGCACATAAACAAATCATGTAAGTATTATCCCGGAAGGAGAGCCATAGATAAAAATCAGAAAGTGCTTACTTGTGATAAAAGTAAGGGTAATTCTATGAAAATGGTAGCATTTAATCCTGATGAAGTTATGAAAGCATGTGTTGAAATGGTAGTAGTTGATGAGCTTCCTTTTAGCTTCGTTGAAAAGCAAGGGTTTAGGCATTTTTGTCATGTTGCAGTGCCGATGTTTAAGGTCCCTTGTAGGAAAACTTTGGTGAAACATTTTCTTACATGTATGATAAGACGAAGAAGAAGTTGAAAACTGATTTAGCACACTATAGGGTCTGCCTAACCACTGACACTTGGACAAGTGTTCAAAATTTCAACTACATGGTGCTAATTAAGAGCAAGTTCACCCGTTGGGTCACCTACTATTCACTGCTTTTTAGTGTATATTTTCATTCTCTGGGTCACGAAATACACTGTGCCTGTGACCCAGGGCACGAAATACACTGTGCAGGTCACCATGGTGACCCAGGACACGAAATACACTGTGCTCGTGACCGAGAGGGTGAAATTAACACTAAAAAACATTGAATAGTGGGTGACCTGGTGACCCAACGGGTGAACTTGCTCTAACAGCACACTTTATCGATGATAAGTGGGAAATGCATAAGAGGATAATCAATTTCTGCACTATTTCTAGTCATAGTGGGAATTCCATAGGTCTTTTGATTGAGTATTGTTTGCTTCAATGGGGGATTAGCAAGGTTTCAACCATCACAGTAGATAATGCAGTAGCCAATAAATGTGCTATTGAGTTTGTTAGGTCCAAACTTAACAAAAGAGAAAAACCACAATCAATCTTAGAGGGTCAGTACATGCATGTTAGGTGTACTGCCCATATTTGTAATTTGATTGTTGGTAGTGGGCTGAAGAGACTAAATAGAGCAGTGCTGGCCATTAGAAATGTGGTGAAGTTTGTTAGGTCTTCACCAGCAAGGTTGGATAGTTTTAAGGCATGTGTAGAACAGGAACAGATCCCTTGCAGAGGATTGGTTGTTATGGATGTTCCCACGAGATGGAATTCAACATTCTTAATGTTGGAAGCTGCCTTGAAGTTCAAAGCAGCCTTTGCAAGGATGGAGGAGCAACTGGACAGCAGCTTTTCAGCCTATTTCAAAGAGCCTGAGGAAGAGTATGATGAGGAAGGAAATTTGATTCCAAGTAAAAGCAAGAGGCCTAGAGTGGGGCCTCCATCCAAGGATGAATGGGATAAGGCGGAAGTGTTTGTGCAATTTCTTAGGGGGTTCTATGAAGTAACTCTAAGAGTTAGTGCAAGTAATAGGCCCACAATCCATACCACTTTTCATGATGTGTTGTCAATCGAATCGGAGATTAGCAAGCTCTTCATAGAACCTGAAATTGCAACAGGTTCGGACACCAAGAAGGTTTTGAGTGATATGGCAGCAAATATGAGGTCCAAATTCATCAAGTATTATGGAGGCTTTCGGGATTTGAATCCTTTGGTGTTTATGGGGCTGATCCTTGATCCTAGATTCAAACTAAGGCATGTAACTCATCTTTTGACAAATGAAGGGTTTGAATTGGAAGATGTGCATAATAAAAAACGAAAGAGTTACGTGATGTGTTGATGTCCTTGTATGAAGAGTATGCACCAAAGGAGGCCCCTGCAAAGAAGAGAGGTCAAACAGAGGTTGAAAGCTCATCTTCACAAAGCACTGTAACAAGCACCGGCAGCAGAGGAAGACAATCTTACATCAATGATTGGAGGAAAGTAGTTTCTGAGCTTGATGAGGTTGTGGTTTCACATGAAGTAGACAAATACTTGCTGGACCCTCTTGAATTCACAAATGAGAAGGAAGGGTTCGAGTTCCTGATTCTGTTATGGTGGAAGATCAATGGAGCCAAGTACCCTATACTTCAAGCAATAGCCAAAGATGTGTTGGCTGTTCAAGTTTCGACAGTTGCATCGGAGTCCGCTTTTAGCACCGGAGGGAGAGTAATCGACAACTTTAGTAGTTCATTGACTCCTAAATCTGTCGAAGCATTGATTTGTCTACAAAGTTGGTTGAGGGGAATGATATTAGCTGCATAGAAGATGCACCATGCATCAAAGATTATGAGTTATATGAAAAGTGTGAGAAAGGTGCAGATTTCTAACTTTCTGTGTTTGTTTTTTCATTTTTCAATTTTCGTTTTTTACATTTCAGTTTTTGCATTTATTTTTTACATTCTGACTACAGTTTCTTGTGTTTTGTACTTTGGTATGTAGATCATGTAACCTCAACCTCAACCTCTTCAACCTCTTGTCCTCCTCCAAAAGCTAAGGGAAAGAATGGTATTGGAACTGATGATGAAGTTGCTCAACTCAGTGAAGATGACTCTGAAGAAATGGTGTCTGATTATTCAGAAAACAGTTGATGCCTAATGCCTTGATGTGATCAGTTTATGACTTTCTGGTTTATGCCGCAAGGATGGACTCTTTCAGTTTTCATTTTTCAACTTGATTGTTTCATATTTTCATGAACTTATTTCAATTGCTAGTATGCTACTGTGGTTTCACTGGTTTGTGGACATTTCCATGTAATATCAAGCTGATAGGCTTAGAACAGTGGGAACTGGGAACTATTTAGCCATTTGCAGTTATGCACTTCTAAGTTATTTGTACTTTCGTAGTTCCAAGTTCTGCTTTGATTTTGCATTTTGGACAGAAATGTGCATGCAGTTCATTGGAGAACTAATTAGAAAGGTTTACAAATTTACAAAGCTGCATTTTTTCAGGTTTCTGGAAATTTTGCTATTCAAAGCAGTTCATGTCGATTGGTACCAAACCGATCGGTTTCAGGACTAATCGGTTTTGCAGATGAGATTCCGACATCCCGAACCGAACCGAGCAGACTATAAACTCGGTTCGGTATCGGTATCGGTATCGGCCTGTTCCCGAGCCGAGCCGAGCCAAACCGATCCCAGGCCTACACTCAACACACTAACAAACGTAGAATTACTGAAAACAGGCATTAGTCAAGCACATAGATCCGAGAGGCAATGTCTTGGACCAACCAATCAAATCCCTGAAGCAGCCCCTCACCCGTGTATGCACTGCACCCAACAATATTCCAGTGTCGAGTTTTATCCATAGCCTCCAAGTTCAAAACCTAGACAAGTAAAATATAAACTATATTAGATACTCATAATTGAAAGAAGAAACATTCACATTGATATCTGCATATAAATTGGTTTCAACCAGGTGGAAAATAATTTCGAAAGGTTTCAAACAATAGTGCTGCATATAAACTCCCATAGAAATGATGAGTAGCCCTATTGCATGTTATTTTCATTAACAGTGAATACAACAATCTAAAGAACAGAGGCAGAAAAGAATGAAGCTGTTTCTGGGTGACTGATAATCAAGGCATACAAAAGCCAAGAAACATTCTAGCAAACAACTACATTCACCAATCAATACAAGCTGGCCTAGAGCCTTACCTTGGCAATTTCTTGTGGAGTAAGGGCACCTTTTATGTCCTGCTTATTTGCTAGTATCAGTAAGGACGATCCTGATAGCCTCTGTCATATGAGCAAAACAAGTCAGCATCTTAGAACAATTCACGATGAATAAACAATTTCATAGAAACCCCCTCACAACATGCACAAACATGAGACATTGATGAACTCATAAGAAACATTAGTAGAAGGATAAGAATAAGAAAGGATCGAAATATGAGACTAGGTAAAGCAGCTGAGAAACATTATGGTGTTCAGTTAAGTACCGAGCGAAAATCCAGATTGCATTTACCTCTTCCTTCAAAAGATTATCAAGCTCCATTTTGCAGTCATCTAATCTTCTAAGATCAGAACTGTCAACTACCCATACGAGACCATCAGTTTGTTCAAAATAGTTTCTCCAATAAGATCGTATTGTTTTTTGACCCCCCACATCCCATATGTTAAGTGTATACCTGTCCAAATCAAACAAAAAGCATTTCAATCGACCATACCATGGTAACGGAATACTGCATTTGAACAACATATAGAAATAAGAAGAACGAAAGGTTACTTATGGTAAGTGAGAGTCTTGATGTTGAAGCCGAGGGTGGGACTGACGACGCTGGTGTCCTCCCCATTAATCCTCAGCACAATTGTAGTTTTTCCCGAATTGTCAAGCCCGCTGCATCATCATCAACAACAAAAATCAAATAGATCAGCCATTTGAATTTGAATTTGAATTCTTGTATTGCTCTATAAACAAGGTAAGGTAAGACTTACACCATGAGTATACGTATTTCTTTCTCCTTCCTTTTAATTTTTCGAATAATGCTGAGAAGACCCATTTCAGATCAATCGAGCTTCTAGATATGTCAATTCCGACTTTGCCTGCAGATTGATCGATTAGGTGAGACAATAAAAACAGCTTATAAATAAGTTTGTGTTCAACAAAATATAATTTGATCCAATAATTGCATGAGTATACAAATATAGGGACACAATAGCTATACGGGTTAACCGGTCCGACGACGGTTACCTCAGTCAACAACAAATACAACATTGGGGGAGAAGAAAGAAATATAATTTAGTATAGAAACAAGAAACTGGTACTAAAAGAGAAAACTCAAGTGTACTGGTAGTCAATCAAAAACAGAACTTGCAACCAATTGCCCATAAAAAAAAAAAAAAGGGTCACAGCAGGACAAGATTATTTACTCCAAAGTCGTATATGTATGAAGAGAAGCATATCACTATTATTTTTGCAGAAATGATTGCAGGAAACTAGAATATCCCGAAACAGCAGCCTTATGCATACTGGTCCTAATAAATGAAAGCAAAGATGAAGCTACACTAGCACCACACAGAGAGAGAGAATAAACTGAGTCCAATACAAGTTCAAGAGATTTGAAGAAACCCACAACAGAAAAATAAAAAGATTCCTCCTTTAATTCCAAAGTCCAGATTTTTCAAATGAATTCAATTCAAGGCTTCAAGCAGAAGTATTCCAAATTCGATTATTACCTCAGGCCAGCGCAAGCAAGGATGCAATAGTAAAGGTAAGTAAAACACTCTGAATTTAGACACAGTAAAAAAGGGCCGGGAGTGAGAACCAACTCGGATGATGAATGAACAACAGTTTATTATTTAACAATAATCCAAGCAGTTCTGAATGCATAAATGGAATACTAAAGACATGCAGATTGATCGATCAACAATATTCATGGACTTTGGAGGCTTGGAGCTTACCAGTTTCAATCGAAGTGCTCACGGGAAGAAATCGCAGGCTGAAGTCGCTCACTGCAGGACAGGATTCAAACGAAGAGGAAAAAGTAGTCAGATTTCACGGGTCTATTATAAACGAAGAGGAAATTGCAGAGCGAGAAAAATGAAAGCTTACATTACATTGAGCCATGGCCCATGGCCAACACAAATCGAAGGAGACTGAGAGCGTGAGACTTTGAGGGAGGTCGTCTCGCTCGTCTGGGTTTTGATCTTAGGATTGCTTTAGGGCTTCTCCGTTTCTGTTTCTAGGATGGAGACTGAGAGAGTGAGAGTTTTTTTTGGGCGGAAAGAGAGTGAGAGTTTGAGGGATGAATCGAAGAGATAACGTTTTAGGGTTTTGATCGAATGGATGGGAGATTATGAGATAAGATGGAAGGCTCTGATCGCATTTGGAAGGCTAAGTGCGTGCCTGATCACATGAGAAAGAGTTTATTTTACAGAAATAAGCTCAACACTATTGTCCACTTATACACTGACATTTGTATTTCGGTTCCAAGAAGGTTTAAAAAACAAGGACCGGAACCGAACCGAGAATATGTCGCCAGGGACCGAACCGAAAAAAATGTGGTGCTGCAGCCAACCCACTATTGTCCGGTGGCAGACTGTCCACCGTCATGGCCAAGCCCAACGGAGAGGTCCGCCGTGCTCCGAATAGGGATCCGGACCGGGGCTTGATAATGGCCTTCAAAACCATCGAGACCATGTGTGATAGGTTAGGCCTTGTTTGCACCATCAAGAACCGGGCAAATGAGGTGTACAAGACTCTGGAAGATCATAAGTGTAGCAAGGGAAGAAACCAAGATGCATTATTGGCTGCTTGCCTATACATTGCTTGTAAACAAGAAGACAAGCCCAGAACTCTCAAGGAAATCTTCTCCGTCGCGAATGGAGCCTCAAAGAAAGAGATTTGGTAGAGCAAGGGAATACATAATCAAGCAATTGGGGTTAATGGAGAAGCCATTTCAAGTAGCAAATGCTGGGGACTATATGAGGCGATTCTGTTCCTCTCTTGGCTTGAACAATCAAGCAATCAAAGCAGCTCAAGAAGCTGTGCACAAGTCGCAAGAATTTGATATAAGGAGGAGCCCTTTATCAATAGCCGCAGCAGTGATTTACATCATCACTCAGCTTTCAGATGATAGTAACAAGAGGCCTCTCAAAGATATCGCAGACGTTACAGGAGTAGCACCAGCAACCATCAAAAATTCATACAAAGACCTTAGTCCTCATGTATCTGAAATAATACCCAATTGGTATCATCTGAATTTGTCAAGATGATCCATAGTTTAACACCCAACAAACTTCTGCTTTAATAGACATGCAATTAGCGAGGTAACACACAAATTAAACTTCTATCATGTTGCAACCATTTATTTTTGGCTAGTTAACAATCTAACTGAACTAACAGTTTCAAGACACATAAAGACGGTGACAACTATGGCATGCCATGACTAAGTCTGCAACTCAAGCTAGCTCTGAAAAGTACAAAATACAACAAAGATAAAATTAAATCCAACGCCTAATCCTTTTCCATTACTCCCCGCTCACTATCTTTCAAATAGGACGAGGTCCAAGAGTACTCCTTTGTTAAAGGTCTGCAGCACTGAATGGAAGTAAGAGCAACTCCAACAGCTTCCCCATATCTTGATTTTTCTTCATTTTAGGGAAAAATTTGGCTGTTTTGCTCCAACATAATAATCCCTAAAATAGAGATAGTGATGAGGGAGAAAACAAAATTCCCTATGTTTGCAGCAATCTGTAAAATTTTAGGGAATAATTATGAAATCTGTAAAATAGAGAATCTGTTGGAGTTGGAGCTGAAATTTTTTTGGAGATTTTAATTTTTGCTTCCCAATAATAGAGAAATTATTGGGAAGCTGTTGGAGATGCTCTAACAAGACATGTCAGGCGTCGATAAATCTGATGTCAAAAGTTTGGGGATTGATCTGCCACACATTCAGGGCTGCATATTCCTCCAAACATTCTTTCAGTTGGGCTTCAGTGTAACCCTGTTCAAAAGCCAACATACCCATTGGATTAAGACAATATAACAGGGAAGATTCTTTAGAATCACCTATGTTATGACAATATGACATATTGATTGTCTTTAACTTTATATTAATAAAACTTATTTTCTTATCACTTTGATGCTTACAAACATGATATAGCTTTACATTCAATCAACTTTTCGTATGTCACAGATGCCTTGCAAATTTGAGGTTCAAAAACTAACCTTTCTAGAAATCCAATTCAGTGCATGTGCATAGCTGACATCTAGCTTATTTGTCCTGGCAGCTTCATCTCGCAGACTTGAATAGATATCAGAGATAGCATCAAGTCCAGATCTCTGACGATCATCTGAGTATAAAGAGAACTTGGACATCTGCATTAGCCTGAGCGACTCATCCACGTCACTCTGAGCAACTGTTTCACAGAATCGGAGTCTTGCTAGTGCCTGCAATTAAAAAAATTAGTTCCATCCCATTTTTTTCCTATCAATCAATACCCTTTCTGGATGGCAGTATTTGAGCAACCCATTGAAAAACAAAGTACCGTCGGTTTGGTCTATTTACCCAAAAAATAGTGTGAGGGTATTTGACAAAACTTTACCTTAACAGATATTCTCTCTAATTGGATGACACTTTCTGTGCGACCCATTTAATGCATAAAAGATGTATAAAAGCAAATAATCCATACAAAGACCTTTTGCTCACACTTTGGGTGACATTAGCCAGCAATTCTAAATATATTTCCCTTTTATAATTTTATCCTCAAAATCTGATTATTCAGCACGACATTATTTCTTGCAAGCTAAATCCAAAAACGCACATGTTGTAGACAGTTCTCATTCAATGAAGCCAAACTTAAATAAACCATAAACCAAATGAATAGCTAGACTTACAGCTGATATGCGAAGAATGCTGAGCAGAGTTCTGACAGTTGTATAGGAGTGGGGAGCATTAGATTTAGCTTCTTCTTGCCGAATTGCAGAGTAGGCACTTGCAATGTACTCCTCAAGTTCCGGTGGGACAGAAGGAGACAATCTTCTTGCAGCAGAAATATATGCGCTGGAAAACAATAGATAAGGAGATAAGTATCGTATCAGAAAGTCCCACTGAACAACAAACTTGCAGATAGAGATTTATGTAGCTTTACAGAAGTGATGTACTAAGAAAGATTATAAACCAAGAGTGAATATATAAAATTGTTCCTTGTCTTGTGCTTTCTATGTCAAAAGTAATTAAATTTACCGAAGAACAGATGGTTCAAGTGGAGTGAAGCCAAGAGCCGGAGATTCTTTATTCTGGTGGACATAAACAATACGCCTAGCCATCTCAAGATCACTATCCATATCTGCTCGATCCAGGATCAACCAGAGAAGATCAAATCTTGACAAAAGGGCTGGAGGAAGATTAATGTTTTCAGCTGGAGTTCTGCGAAGGTCATATCTACCCCTTCAAGAAATTTTATGATGACCATAGTGAGACTTTGCATAGAGGGAAGACTATAACATTAAAAAGGTTAGCTGTCTGCAGCAGAAAAGCTCCCACATCATAAGCGCAAGATGATACAAATGAGAAACACAGGACGACTACCCTACATAAAAACTAGGTTAAGTAGAAGGTTTGTACCATGCTGGATTAGCTACAGCAAGAACAGCAGTTCTTGCATTCAAAGATGTAATTATCCCAGCCTTAGCAATGCTGACGGTTTGCTACTCCATAACTTCATGTATTGCTGTACAATCTAATTCATCCATCTTGTCGAACTCATCGATAGCACAAATGCCCATATCAGCTAGCACCTGAAACAAGTTAACTCTTCTATTATCTAAGACTCAGAACTCCGTGAACACCAATTAGATAGGAAATCAAGTAGGAAATGATGAGGAGTCAATTAGGGATTTGAATTCCAATTGATTTGGGATTGGATTCTATAAACTGATTAGATGCAACACTTTGGCACTAGACTTGAATAAAATATGCCTCCCTATATTTCTATTTCTCTCTTCACCTCTCTCCCACACTTTTCTACCTATTAATTCTGCATCAAAGCCACAGATTTGACATATTCCAATAACTATTTTAACTTTGTCTTGTTCTCTGATACAAATCTAAAGTTAAACAGTAGGGGATTTTCTTTTGAGACAGTCTGAGTCATGCAAGTATGTCATAAGTAATTATTTTTTATCCTCTGTTTCACTTGAATAGCATGTGCGGACTAACATTGAACAAGATCACTATGTACACTGAAAAAAGAATATATAATCTTACCAATGCTCCTCCTTCCAAGACCATTTCATTTGTGACCGGATCTTTCTGAGCAGCAGCAGTCAGACCAACTCCACTACTTCCTTTACCAGTTGTATAAACTCCCCTGGGTGCTACATTAATTATGTGTTTGAGAAGCTGACTTTTTAGTTTTTGCAACTCCAGGATCACCCATCAAACAGATATGTAGATCTCCTCTAATCTGTAATGTTAAAGGAGATATATTAAGACACTTTGTAGACCAATCATTCAAAATAAAATCATTCTATAATCAGTTATGTAACCTTCATTCCATCCTTCAGTTTCCTGTGAGGGGCACCCACTAGGAGCAGAAGTAGAGCCTTCTTTATATCTTCATGACCATAAATTTCAGGTGCCAATGATCGTGCCAACTTATTGTAAATGTCCCCATCATCAGCTAAACTTCTAATTTGTTCTTCCTCATCTGCTCTAAGTTCATACCTGCAGTACAAAAGAACTTAGTACACAACATCTAACAAGTGAAAAAGGTTTATCTCGGGTAAGAAAACAGCTCCTGTTTTACCAAAAACTGCATTTAAAGCACCAGATGAACTTCATACCAAAAATTAAAAGAAGGGACAACATTATGGAGTTGAAGATGGATGTGCTAAAACTAATTTGGTAAATTACAAAAGTACACATGTCATGTCTTTTGTAAATTAAGAACTGATATAAAGAATATACAACAGATAATCAAACAAGAATTGAGAAATGGAAAGTGGCTTACTCTTCATATTTTTTCTTGTAATGTGTAACAGACATGGCTTCTAAGTACGTATCTGCAACTAAGCCAGCTTGCATTGCTCTAAAACCAGTGTCTGGAATGGGGAGAAATATGCCAGATAATTCAACAACATCACCTGGAGCTACCTAAAAAATAAAAGTTCAAAGAACATAGAGCATAATCAGTTAAGTAGAAGAAGGTTGTCATCACTCTTTTTTATCATGCAAATAAGTAAATTGGGAACTCAGTACTTTCACTCCCATGAAGAGGGATTCAGTTAAAAGCTCGAAGTGTTTTTCTTTGGGCTTCAGAGTGAGGGGAAAAAAAAAAAAAAAAAGTTCACCCTATGATATTGACAGAACAACCAACCTTTCTTGTAAGTTCACCCCTGAAGTGAACAGTCATTGTCCGAGGAATATGGCCTTTTGGAACATGTTCAGCCAACTCTTGTATCTTGGCCTGCAATGAAATGACATATGCTATTGTTAAAAAATTGAATAAGCAATAATATGAGTGAATTGCATAAACTATACAGATTCCCTCCTAGTTATCACATAATTTATGATTGAATCAGAATAACATATGAACCTCCTGAAACTTCAAAAACTTTGATGCCCTGAGCTGAAGAATAAGGTTCCCCCTTGTTTTGTTAATATTACAACGCCTAGATGGGCATTCAAACAGAGGCATAAAGATTTGAGCAGTTACTTCCTGTCAAGCAAAAAAAGAATTAATGAGTCAACAAAAGTGGCTTTAAAGAAATAAGACCCGAGTATACACCCAATAGCATTGAACAGATAACACTCCATTGAGTGAAAGAAAAAGGATGTTTCAAACGTATGAAGCTAGTTCTGTGAAATATGGATGCTAGCTTAATTATGATTACTTGGCAATTAAATGGTCTAACATTAGATCATGTATGAGGGATATAGGAAAAGACACAATTTACATCTGTACAAAAAGTTGCCATGAAAAATCTTCTGATTTACTGAGGAAACTCAGGATATCTGAGATAGACGTGTCCTTAGTTACCTGGTAAATCTCAAAACCGCATTCTTCACACGTGTACACAGCAACCTGCATCAATGGCTTAACATCTGAACACCGCGTCACAATACCTGATATCCTCACAAGATGACCAATATATGAAGCCTTAACCTCCCTGATGGTAAATGGCTGTCCCTTTGAAGATGCTCTAATGTAAACTTTGCTACAATACGTATGAAGAAGAAGATTAGGAATTATGTAAACCTTGAGCTACACAAAGACAGGTACCGCTCCGATCCCACAAATGTCAAATACATCTACTACAAGTCATAAATGGGCTACTAAGGCATAAATTGGAACCACAGTAGGAAGTGTATTTGGCAACCATACATATGAAATGACTGATTCCAACCCATAACTTTTGGTACTTAAACTAACATTTAAACGCAAAGATCAGTTATTGACCACACCATTCACAGTTGGGACCAAATTTGGACAAGCCCAATGGCAGTTAAGGTTTTTCTACACTCACAAGTAGCGCTTCATCTTCTGATGTGGATCAGAACCATCCATATTCTCGGGTCCATCATCAGACCTTTGTGTCATCAAGATGTCATGATCATCATCTGTAAAGGCCTCAGTGGGCTGCGGCATGAGCTCATCAATAGCATCAGCAAAAATACCCACATACCGCCGGGTGTTTTCAGTAACCCGTCTGAGGAATTCTTCATCGAAATCCTGGTACTGCATAAACCAAATCCACAATTGGCTCGCAACAGAAACAACACAAGTTACATAATCAAAAATGTCACGGCTAGGTGGAACTTACATTAAACAAGTCCTCAAGATCAATCTGGATTGCCCGAATTTTGCGATTTGCAACTTCTTGCTGAAAACAAAAAAAAATCCAAAGTAAGATTCGACTTCCATCTACGAATAATGTTGAGGACATGAAAATTAAAAGCGAAGAAAAGTTAGAATCCTGGGAAGGGGGGAATTTAGGGTTTAGTATTGTAGAGGTGGTAATGAGAAAATGCGAGGAAGAAGATGAGAGAGGGCTCACAAGGATGTTCATGTATTTGGGTTCCCCAACCGCATCGGCAAAGTTGGAGAGGAATTCCTTCGCTAGCGCTGTCACCAACAAAATCGAAATAACAAAAATGAAATCGGAGAATGAATCGAGAGAGAGAGAGAGAGAGAGATGAGGGAAGCAGAATTACCTTTGTCGGCGTCGAAGTTGAGGTCCTTCATGGTGACGGAGGAGACGCGGCGGCACAGAGAGAGACTGAGACTTGTTTATTCGTTTTGGGGTTTGCGGTTAGAAAAGGGAGATTCATATTTGGCGGTAAATCAACAGATGGGGATGACGGTTTTGGCCGGGCCTAACCAGGTATATAAAAATTATTCTTTTTTTTATATATTATTATTATTATTAGGGTAATTCTAGTTAGACCTCCAAATTTAATATTTAGACCTCCCTAATTTTTTTAAAATTTTAAAATCCAAATCTACCCCTGAAAAAAAAAAAAAAAAAAAAAGGAAACTGAGGTCTTCAAGATCGTTGCTGTCACTGCTCCTGGACGTAGCCACGTAGGAGAGTGATTTCTGGCTTATGACATCAAAGTTTATTCCTTCAATCTGCTAACCACGGGATGGATTACAATTAAGAACCAAAGCATAATGAACAAAAATCCCATAATTTCTTCATGCTTCATTTTGTTTTTTACAATTATTAGAATTGTTTTTATTTTGAAATCTGGGTAAAGCATTATTCACAATTCAATATACCTTTGGTTGTGAATCATTCTCAGTTCTCAACTACTATTGCTACTTTAATTGGTCTTGATTTTCTGTATGAATTTTTGTTAAGGTTTATTAATCAAAATTCAAGGTGAGAGCTTAACGAAAGCTCCTTCAATTCCCATCCTCCATCAACATCGATGGAAGAAAACAAAAAGAGGAGAGAGAGAGAGTTTGATCAACTTAGGAGTTCGGAGACGAAGTCATCCATCTTGCTTCACAACAATTATGTTAAGAGTGTTTTGGTCGATAGAGAGAGTCACAAGGTCGCAAAGATAACAGTTGAGACGGGGAAGAGGAGGCAAAATTGAAAAAAGAAAAAATATGGGCAAAATTGGAAGTTTGATGTGTAAAAATATGAAAGGAGGTTCATATAGCAAATAGAGAGGTCTGAATAGAACCACCCTTATTATTAAGTCTTTCTTTTTTTCAGACCAAAAAAAAAAAAAAAAATTTCTTTTTTTTGAATAAAGGGTTGGTGCAGCTACCATCAAGTCTTAATTAATGAAATTGTTGAAAACAAAGGTGGACATTAAGCCTAAATTCCTTATTACAATAAGCATCTAGAGAACGTTCTGAAATACTATTATGAAGAAAGCCGGCTTGGATTTTTGAAATTTCAATCATTCTTGTCGTTTAGTTCAGCAAGCAGGTAGTGGTATTTGGATTCCACATTTGAGATAGAGATGATTTTGTTTATGTTGAGAATGTGTATAAATATAACTCCCATATTGGAAAAAGGGTCATTGACTCAAAGCACCAAAATTGGCAAAAATTATCCTAGGAAAGGAGTTCAATTCATTTTCCCTTTTTATGGTTCCAGTCAACCAAACGGGACCTAAGTAACAAAGGGGTGAGGGTAAAATAGTCTTAAAAATAAATTAAAAAAAAAAAACTTAATGGGGTATTAAAGAAGACTTCCTTAGAGTGTTTTGGGTAAGGGGAATTAAAAAAACTTAATGGGATAAGTGGGAAAAAAAATCCCTATAAATGGGGTAAATGGACAAAGCTATAAAAAAAATAGACAAAGATTTGATATGATATTTTTTTTCCCCTTTCTTTTTGAGTAGAAACGAAAACATTTTTATCAAATATAACTCAAAGTACAGGCAGTAAGAACCGTTACGAGAAGTCAGCCACGAACTGGAAACAAACCCCTAAGTAGTAACAAACTCCAACCTCAAGAGCCCCACATATACAGAACAATAGTGGGCATACAAGACCGTGTCGGCCGTACTAGAAAAATACACCCCACTATTTTTTGCATAAGAAAAATCTAAGAAAACAAAAAGGAAAACCCATACTCTGTGCGCTAGACTTGACCCATCACCTCCCAGCCCAACAACAAAGGAGAAATGAAAAAACAAAAAACAAAAGATGGACTTAAGTTTATTGAAATAAAAATAGACAAAGATACTGAAGTAAACGTACTAAGAATCCGATTTCCTCATTGAGGCTCTTAAGCAGAGCTCGGCGTTTTGCTGATGTGATATTCTTTTATAATGAGTCACATATAAGATTTATGCGATGATTAGTGTTAGTTGGACACACTCAAGACTTAAGATTTGACTACTAATTACTAGATTAATCTAATCCTCACAAGATTTGCTGATTAGGGAACTTTTGCCCAAAAGTGTCCCCACCAAAAATCTAATCCTATTCAGACAGAAAGTGCAACACACCCCTATAAAAACCCCCGGAACCTACCTTTTATTGGTCTTTCTCTTCAAGTCTTTTCTCTGTCCCTCCGATTCTCGAGCACGCCTTCATCTCTTACCAAAAACAAGGTACACTCATACTCGCATTCTATACCTAATTTCTCTTTGAATGTATGCACGTAATGACTTCTCTTTTGGTGTTTGTATGGGTCCGCCTCTGTTCCTGTATGAGTGATCCGTTTGGCGGTGGTTTTCAATCATTCTTGTCGTTCAGTTCAGCAAGCAGGTAGTGGTATTAGGATTCCACATTTGAGATATAGATGATTTTGTTTATGTTGAGAATGTGTATAAATATAACTCCCACATTGGAAAAATATAACCTTGTTTATGAGTTTATAAGGGTTTCGACCACTCCATCCATTGTCAATTGATTTTGGATGTGAACCCCAAATTACTTTATCACTTTATGCCAAGTCTTTATACATATAGAAAGGTCCAAGATCCTTGAAGATACTGAATTAGTGCTCTTTAGGTCAATCAAAATTATGCAAATAAATCTTTGATGAAAATGTTCAATGGAGGAAAGCAGGAGCACAAAATTATCGTCAATCCTGATAAATTGTTCATTCTACTACTGAGGCTCTTCTGGAAAATTGTGCAAACAAAATCTTTGATGGAAAATTGTGCAAACAAACAAAATCTTTGATGGCAATGTTCAATGGAGGAAAGGAGCACAAAATTATCATCAATCCTAATAAATTGTTCATTCTACTACTGAGACCCTTTTGGAAAATTGTGCAAACAAAATCTTTGATGGAAATGATTCTTGAAGATACTGAATTAGTGCTCTCTAGGTCAATCAAAATTATGCAAACAAAATCTCTGATGGAAATGTTCAATAGAGGAAAGCAGGAGCACAAAATTATCGTCAATCCTGATAAATTGTTCACTCTACTACTGATAGGAGCATGAAATGTGACGTTATAAGTATCTAAACCCTATATTTTGCTAAGTTATTTCCTTTATCTTGATCAATTTAACTGAGTTAGTGTTTTACAGGTAAAATGGAGTCTCAAAGTCCTAAAGTGACTAAGGAAGGCACAAGTGGCGCAGAAATGGAAAGAAATGAAGAAATGGAAGTTCTCCCAGTTTGACTAGGAAAATGAATCCCAGTTGGAGTAGAAGTCTGAAACTGATTTGGACTAGGAGTCCTATTTGAACAAGGAAACCCAATTCTACTCAGATAAGGAATCTTAGTGTGACAAGGAGTCCCTGTTGGATAAAGATTACTCAAGAAGGTTCCGGAAGAGTGTAGAAGCATCTTGGAAAAGAAGTTAGTATTTGACTAGGAAACCTGATTGCATATGGAGTTCTACTTGCACTAGGAGATATGTGGAAGCTAGGAGGAGCCATGGAATATTCATGAAGCATCTAGAATGGCGTGGAAGACATGTACAAGGCATGTGATGGCAAGGAAATCCTAAATGGACATGAGTTGTGCTTTGAAAGTCAAATCCATTACAGATTCGCACTACTACAGAAAATGAATCAGACGACATCTCTCATACGACGCCACACTGTTTTCCGTGGTGTGAATCATTTCTCATTATTGAGACGACGGTTGTAAAATTTCCGTCTTCTAATATGAATTCAACCAACGGGTGTTTTTCATACTGGAATTATGTATTGCTTCAGAAGACGTTTATAAATGGAAGCGTGGTGTGAGGTTAAATTGTTAGAGAGGCGGCAAGTTTCGCACCAATTGGCACCACTTAAATTTCCTCAGCATGTAGTGTTTATATGACGGTTACTTTAAAAATGTGGTGTGAATCTATAGATTTGCAAGTCAAAACATGTTCACCGACATTCCCTCCAACATTTCCCTCCATTCTCTCCCCCCAAATTTATTTCCCTCTCACCAGGCAACGTGAGGAGGCAAAATTTTGAAGTGGCATTCAGACCACACTTATATGTAAAACCATTGTCTGATGGCCTGTACATATGCATCGACTAATTGCTTATACATGTGTCCATGCCAAATGAGCCCATTTAGACCAAAGTATACTTAAGAAAAAAAGAAAAGAAAAAAACAAAGCCCTAGAAGAAAGCGGCATTCACTCCACAACTACCCAGTTCAAACCCCGACAATGAGAGACCCTCACAAACGCCCTGCCCTTTCTTCGACAGACCCCGACACTCTCTCTTCTTCGACAGAGCTCTCTCTCTTCTTCGACAGAGCTCTCTCTCTTCTTACTCTCTCTCCTCGACAACTGCGAAGCCAAGATTTTCATATGCTCTTATGGGAAATAATATCAATTGCCTCTGGCTACAGTACCGGCACTGTATCCGCACCATACCCGCACGTTACCTGCTTATCGGCCAAACTTAATGCAAAGGAACGGTGATGCATCTAGTGTTCTGCCATTTGCTGGGTCAGACTTGGTTTTTAGCCCTACCCAATGGAGCAGTCATGTCGTGGGAGTATTTTGCTATGAGAGTTCCATAGATGTGTATCTTTATTTTGTGGATACAATTAGCATTATCGGATTCATTTAGTATGATGATCTAGCAATATTAGCATTATCGGATCCATTTGGATGTGCTATGGGATTATAACAGCTATCTATTATGAATATATTATTGTTCATTTGGTCATTTTTAGTACCAAAATCTGAATCTTGCAATTACAAAATCAAACAACAGTAGGAAGAATGGAAGATATGTCGTCTGATGAGGAGTATAGGCTGAAATCAAACAATTAAAATTGGGCTAAATACAAATTACTACCCTGTGGTTTAGGTCCAAAATCAATTCAGTCCCTAAACTTCTAATTTCATCAAAAACACCCCTGCACTTTCAATTTTGATCTAATAGGTCCAATTTGTTAGTTTTCCGACAATTGAGTTATTTAACTTGTTAATGTGGATCATATATGGCCTATATTTTATGATGTGGTGTCAAGGTGGTCTGCATTGTCAATTTAGGAGTGAGTCCTACTATTAAAAATAAATAGTTTTTCAACAAATAATCCAACTATTTGAAAGAATATTAACGAATTGGACCTATTAGATCAAAATTGAAAGTGCAGGGGTGTTTTTGATGAAATTAGAAGTCCAGGGACTGAATTGATTTTGGACCTAAACCACAGGGTACTAACTAGTATTTAGCCCATTAAAATTTCTACAATTCATACGACGGTTCATATTGATATCATTGTTGGATACACACACAGACAACAACTATTAGGAAAAACCATTGTCTCAAATGCCACAGTACAACGGTTCGAGTTATATGTGTAGAATAACTGTCGTGTGTGTACAATTTGCACAACGTCTTGAAAATAAAAACTGACTTCTGAACAATAAAGAGACAATGCTAGGTCATAAAAACCGTGGTATGAATAAAAGTCACACCACCGAAAATTGCTGTCGACAGGTTGTCGACAGATCTGTCGATCCTATCAGACGACAGATTTAGCTGCACACCGTCGTCCCAATGATCGGTATACGACGGTTGAAAAACGTCGTCTGATAGCGTTTCATCAGACGACGCCTCGATAGACCACGGAAATTGACAACGTGAGACGACAGTTTTAAACCGTCGTGTGAAGCCTTTTGTGTAGTAGTGTCGGAAATCTGCCTGTGCAGATCAGTCAACTTCAACAGAGTTTCAAAAACAGGTCAGAGCTCACAAAATTATGATCTTTATATGGTTGGAAATCTACGGATGTCTAGTTTCCAGAACTCTTTACAGCTCGTTAATATATATTTTCTAGAAGAAGTTATGGCCGATTTAGTGCACAGAGGTCAAGTCTGCCGGAAAACTGTTTTGTGTCAACAAAGTCCTAAATCAACAAAACTTAGGAGAACCAAGTAGGAACGAATTGGGAGAAGATTTGGGACGTCTCCCTATATATACCTAGTGTATTTGACGTCTCAAGGTGACACATTCTTTCTCCACAATTTCGATTTCTCACTTGTGCTCTTGAGTTTTCAGGTTTTCACATCTTCAAGTTCCTAGCCGTGCCATCCTCCATCTTTGCCGTGAATTCTACCTTGTGCCACCACCTTGGAACTGCATTGGATATTTGGGACGTGACTAAGGGTTGTTCATACCACCTTCCATATGTCTACTTCACGGTTTAGTGTTCTTTTAGATAGATTTTCTGCTTTTGATTTTCTTTGTGTAAAACCGAAACCATGAGTATGTAAACTGATTTTTGGATTCAATTTTGATGTTCTTTTCAATGTTTGACTTGTTTATGTGATCTTGATTCGTGTTAAGTGCCGAATTAATGGAATGATAATCTGATTTTGTTTTATAGAAAACTTTTGCATGTTCTTGTTCTTTGGTTGCAAACTTAGGATGATTGCATGTAATTGAAGCTAATAATTAGGTTTATGCATTGTAACCCTAATTCATTGTGGTAGTAAAGGCTTTGTACAAAGGTCAAAATCATATTATGTGTGCATTGAATTGACTTGCGTTGAGTACTTGGATTTGCATGTTTATTGACTAAACTTTCACTTGCTCTTAATGATTCGAATGCATGAGATTACGAATTGCGTTGATTGTGTGATACTTGTCTTCGAAATATGTTGGATTAGGTGCGTTGCATGATCAACTGTGTAAAGGAAAGTAAAATAAGGGACATTGGTTGCTTTGATCTTTGTTTATTGGTTGATAACGTTCCATGGTAACTAATAAGATAAAAGATTGCATGACTGAATTGATCTTGAATTGTTCTTGATAAATTGTTTTCCAAAAGTTCTTCTTTTCACACCTTTGTAAATAAAACATTTTCTTTGTTTTTAATCTTTATTTTTTTTCTGAAAATTTATATTTTGATCTTCAAAACCCCCTTTTCTTTAATGTTTTATTGTTCTTGTACTTGTGTAAATCGAATTAGGTCTTTAGGTAGCATGAAAACAATAAATAATACTTAGTATAATCTGAAAATAATGTAAATAAATCGAAAATAATAGCTTAGGAATTAATCTTGGCCGAAATATACCTTAGGTGTTTTCTAGGAATTGTTTTGGTGTTTTTTAGGAGTTTGTTTTGTGTTTTTTAGGGATTGCTAAAAAATAGCGATTCTCTTGGTGTTTTTTAGGGATTTTGTTTCCTACTTGTATAAGGACTCCTAATTAGTGTAGAATTACGAATCCTTGTTGTATATGGATTTCCTAATGTGACTATGACTTGTAAAATGTATTTAAGTAGGATTAAGATTTCCAAAACCCATTCTAACTTGTCTTTCTCTCTAATTTCGGCAATGTGTGTATATATATGTTATATTTTCGTTGTTCTCTTATTCTTTGCTCTCTAATTTCGTGTTACATGTATGTGTTCTCTCTCTAACTCTTTGTTGTTTTGTAATCTTTGTGTGAACTTGTATGTTATGTTTAATATTTTCGTGTGAATTGTATATTCTTCTTCTTTGATTTCGTTTCACATGTTTGTACCCTCAATCCCCGGCTTGAACGATCCATGCTTATTCTGACAGGACCCGCCCCGAATTTCATCCTGAAATCCGAGGTGGCCCTGCGGGGCCCACCTTAGAGATAACCCTACCGAGAACTGGTCGAGTCACCCCTAAAGTGGACTACCCAAAACAGTAAGCTACGATAGATCAGAGCCAAACAAAGAAGTGCGGAAGCTATTCATCAACTATGCCTCGAACCATGTATGCCCGACCTCAACTAATAGCGCCTGCAAACTGGGCATTAGAAACCGAAGGGCCCAGGGGAAAGTAGACGAAAAACGTTAGCGTGAGTGGACAAAAATAAACAATTTAAAAGAAAAAGGATTTCATACTTTCCCACATTTATTTCATTAAAAACCTCGATGCATGCACAAATGGTAAAACACATTTAGCTTTAAATCCAAGGATTTCAAAACGATAAACCGACTAGCCTCGCTAGTCAAAACATTCGAAAATAATGTATCGTAAAACCGAAATCTCGTTTCTCAAGAAGATAAGACCAGCCCCGCTGGCTACAGTGAAAATCGGACTAGCCCCGCTAGTCAAGCAACGATAAAATATGGGGAAGAAGTTTCACCATACGAAAGAAGGGAGCCTCCCAGGCTCGGGTCGGAGTGTCCCACACTCTGGAGCATCCCATGCTCTGCTCTTACTCACCCACAAACACATAGTAAGCAGGGAGGAGTACTAATAGGCTAGCTAGCAATAAATATGACGACCCAGGTATGGCGGGTAAAAACCAATAAAATCCAATAAATCCTTAAGGCTTCCCCATGTCCCACGAATAAAGAAAAATGCGGGTACGATTCCCAACCGTACCCGGAAATTCTTGTAAAACGTCGTATAAATCGACAGCGTGTCCCACACGCTAAGAAAATAATTAGATCAATTATAAATCGCAGTTCCGAAACCAAACTGAATCCAGAATCATCAATGAGGCATTCCCAATGCCAAAACCGTAAATCGATAAATAAACAAGAAATATAATTCCATCGAAATCTCATTTCGAAAAATATTCCAGAAATCCCAATATCGACGAATAAAATATATTAATAAATTCCGGAAATCACCTCGGAAAATAATTCGTCGAAAATCACTTAAATCACAAGTTCAAATCCGAGCGAATAAAACTCACGTTCCAAAAATCATGATGGAAAATCCAAGCAATATTCCAAAACCGAAATCATATCCGAAACTAAAATAATATGATAATTAATAAAACATTAATTCGAAAAAGAAATGCATGCATCAATATTCAAAAACAAACGTCCACTCACAGTACTAGTTGGCGACCACGCAAACGAGTCCCTTCATCTAGCCGTAGCTCGCAACATTGCCCTGTACACAATTATATTTCCGTAAACGGCAGTCCGATAAAATAAATACGAACCTAAACGAAACCCGAAAATCTCTATCTCCAATACTTCTCAAATTCCACCCAAATCTCTTCCACAACACCAATTCCTCAATCTACATATTCCACAATGAAAACGAGGGAAATCCAACGGCCGGATTTCCCACAATTTCCATCACAAAACTTCAAACTTCGGAAATTCACAAACAATTCCAAACTCCTCCAAAATTCACCAAACTTCACATACAAGCTCTATGATAATTATAGAATTTAACTAGCCAGAAAATGAAATTAAAAAGCTACCCTAGCCGCCGCTACCGCCGCCAACAGTGGCGGCGCCGCCGCCGCCACCACCAGCTCCGATGGCCACCAAACTTTGGCAGCAGCACCTACTCAACGGACCCAACGTTTTATTCAACTACCACTAAGCCAGAAAACGTCTAGAACTAGTTCAACAATTAAGGTAAACATTGAACCCAAAACCGTGAATAGTGCAAGAATTTCAAACCTTCAATTCTTCCTCCATGCTTCAAATCGCTGCAAAAGATTTGGGGAGTATCATCTACATCGCAAGCCGCTTCCAAATGATTATGGTTCGTCGCCGGAGGTGGCCGGAATCGGGAGAAACCGGCGTTGACCAATTTGCTACAGTGAAACTTCAAGGACCCGATGCTTCGTTTTTCAGCCAAGCCGCCGTGAGTTACCGCCGTGGGGAGGTTGGGTAGGAGTAGAGGAGTCCAACGGTGCCACTCGTTCGTCCCCAGGTGGCCGGAATCGTGAGGTGGCCGGAGTTGCAGAGAAAAGGGAGAGAGACGCGGGGAGGAGGAGAGAAAGAGAGAAATGAAAAGTTACCGGCTGCCACAGTAAAAATTCAAATTTATACTATCTACCATGAACAGTAACTTTACCCTTTTCGCTTATAACTTTCGCATACGAACTCCAATTTTTACGTACCACATATGCACGCGCTCGGTTTAACGTCCCCTACAACTTTCATGAAGAACATTTTCTCAAATTTTGACCCGAACAAAAAGTCGATTTTTAGGGCCACTAAAAGTACTAAACCGAAAGTAAAAGTGAAAGTAAATGTCGTTTACCGTCCAAATGACTAGTAAACGGGTGAATTTGGGTTCGGGACGTAACATATTCTATACTAACAACTACATCTTTTCAGGGTTAAATTGGCGATTGCTTTTGCACGTATCAATTTTTGGCGCCGTTGTCGAGGATTGAAAAATCTTCATGTGATAAACGCCACTAAGGTATGATTTTGGTAAGGGATTATGAACTATGATGGAATAGGTGAAGTCTCTTTTGTTGATATTAGCCTTAACCCCTTATTAGTACCTGATTCAGGTCTCTTAAGGTTGAGGGCGGCTTTTATTAACACTTGAAAAATGTTTTGCACTTAGGACTTTTCTTATCTAAGTAAGTATAGCCTATGTGAGATGGTGTCTAGAAAGGGGACAACGTTCATGACGGGTTTTGAATCCAGAAGCGCAATCAAATGAGACTAAACCACTATGTGGGAGTAGCTCATGCCAAAATGGTTTCTACCTCTTGTGCTCGTCCTCCCCTATCTGGCCATTTTAGTAAGGTTGCCCAAAGGATTTGAAAGGAAATTTGTGTGGAGGCAAGGACTTGGGCCGCACGTCCAAAGAATAGTTTATGATGTCTTGTTGAAGTCATATACTTAGAGAATTTTCGAGAATATTTGGCTTGAGTAAGAATGTTGTAAGTCATAACGGAATATGTGAAAGTTCTTTTATTAATGCTTGTCAAGCAACTTCCTTTATCTCTACGGCGCACCTTAGTATCACAGGGTGTCTAGGTTGATTGGATACGAGAAGTGCTTACAAGAGGGCCTAAACCACTATGTGGGAGTAGCTCCGCCAAAATCGTTCCTCTACTACCTGGCTCTGTGCCAAAAGAGTTACCAAAGGATAAAAGAGGGGAGACTTGCATTAACATTAGAATCTTTGGGCCGCACGTCCAAACCTTGACTGAATGACATCTTATTTAAGTTGATTACTTTGAAAATTGTAAAAGATTGTACCTAACCACTATAATTTTCGTTGGCCATTGTATGCTTGTATATATGTGACGTTTTTAGTGTTTATACCTTGGTCCACTTCTTGTTTATTCCTTACTAACCATACTCTTTTATTTTATTTCAGATCAATGAATGTCCGGATCATCTGAACCACCCAAGTACACTAAGACACCTCTCCACCTCATCCAAGCACGAATTGAAAGGCTTAAGCAGAACTCTGATATTTTTGACGTTCCCATCCCTACACCTCTTCAATTTCGTGAGCTTCAGATAGATAGTGAAGGAAACAGAGTGGAGGGTGAAGTAGAAGCATCCGACACTTCAATTGATCAATCACCACCACCATCACCACACCAAACGCCACCTCCATCACCTCGTGCACTACTTATCATACCACCACCACCACCTCTAATGGCTCTCACTAATGCGGCTAAAATAGCCTCACAATTTAACCCTGCAAAATGTAGTTGTCAGTATAGGATAAGCAGGGATCGTTCAGTCCGGGGATTGTAGGGTACACCTACACAAAAAGGTCAATTAACAAATAAAAGAATAAAATGGGGGTTTTGAGATTTGGTTCCTAATCTACGTAAAATAAAAAAACGAAACAAATAAACCTATATACAATGATCGACTTCCCTAACCTAGACCAATACCACTCAGAAATTCATTTCAACATGCTACAAAACTGTGCCCATCTTGAATGCATAGATAAGAGCCCAAATGAAAAGCCTCAGCGGATCAATCCATTTATCTGATTCGTTCTAATGTAGGCTTGGATCGGAAAAGTCCTTACCAAGCCTAATATGATAGGAGCATAAAGTGCGACGATATTATTGAGTATATGCCCCATTTTAGCCTTGTTTCTCCCTTAAGTTTCGTGTTTTGAGTCATCGAGTCATTTTAAGAGTATTGTAGAGTGTTTAGCGTGAAATAAGCGGAAAAAGATAAATTCATGAAAAATCCTAACAGGATCAGGATTTCTTACAGTCGACGTTTTTGCGGTCTTTACATTTTAATTCCCTTTATTTTCTCAAAAAAAAAAATCTGATATTCTCCACCTTTTTGTAGGAAATTTAAGACGTTTGACCAAGCAATGAAGAAGGGAAATAAAGGAGAAAGACGTTTTCAGTTGGGGAATAAAGGAGAAAGATGTTTCAACTGGAAAATAAATAAAGGAGAAAGACGTTTCAGCTGTTAAAAGACCCCATTATGAGAGAAGTTAAGGCCATAAAGGAGACGTTTTCAGTTGGAAAATTAAAGGAATTATGATGCAATCCCATCCGTCCAATGATGAAGGGTATGATCGACAAAAGCCAACCAATGCTCCCCTATAAATAGGCAACGTCCAGAACAAAATTTCCATCACTTCCCGGCCTATCACTTCCTGGCCAAAAGCTATTCCAAGACTTTGCCCAATTCACTTCTCAAACCTCCAACACCTACAAGACCGTGACCACCATCCATCCATCAATCTACGAAGTTCTTAGGCGCTGAGTCAAGGACGCTCCACCACCATAGTAGAGACGAGTTCATCACCTTGTTGCCAAGCCGCTGAGGAAAGCTTCAAAGTGTAACTATGACTCTACTTACAATTTTTGTTTCGGTTTTGTGGGTTTGGATTTGTGAATTGTTTAATTGGAGACATGAGATTTTCAGAATATTTTTATTAATATTTTTGAGATTTTCAGTTTATTATTGAGTTAATTTCGAGAATTCTTTTATGATGCATGTTACAATCTTGTGCCCTTTTATGTGTTTAGGTAATTTTCAGAGTTAGGTTAAAAAGTTTGCATGCTAGAATCACGCTGAGTATTCTTGTGTGTTTGCTTAATTTGCCAAGGGTAATTGTTATTTGTTAAGGCGCTGAGTTAAACAAGTAGCAATTAGTTCTAAAAGTGGTAAAAATCATGCTTTAATGATTAAACGATTCTGGAAATTACGTGTTAAATTCTATGTGTAATGGTTAATTTGCACGTGTGAGTTGATTCGAGGGTTAGATAATACTACTAGTTAAGAGAATTACGCTGAGTGTTTTCGAAAATTAGTAGTATTAGGCTTGGTAAGGACTTTTCCGATCCAAGCCTACATTAGAACGAATCAGATAATTGGATTGATCTGCTGAGGCTTTTCATTTGGGCTCTTATCTAAGCGTTTAAGATGGGCACATTTTTGTAGCATGTTGAAATGGATTTTCTGTTTTTACACTTAGTAATTTCTGAGTGGTATATTGGTCTAGGTTAGGGAAGTCGATCATTGTATATAGTTTTATTTGTTTTGTTTTTATTTTAAGTAAATTAGGAACCAAATCTCAAAACCCCCATTTTATTCTTTTATTTGTTAATTGACCTTTTTGTGTAGGTGTACCCTACAATCCCCGGACTGAACGATCCCTGCTTATCCTATACTGACAACTACATTTTGCAGGGTTAAATTGTGAGGCTATTTTAGCCGCATCATAATACTACTAATTTTCGAAAACACTCAACGTAGTTCTCTTAAGTAGTAGTATTATCTAACCCTCGAATCAACTCACACGTGCAAATTAACCATTACACATAGAATTTAACACGTAATTTCCAGAATCGTTTAATCATTAAAGCATGATTTTTACCACCCGTTAGAACTAATTACTACTTGTTTAACTCAGCGCCTTAACAAATAATAATTACTCTTGGCAAATTAAGCAAACACACAAGAACTCTCACCATTATTCTAGCATGCAAACTTATGAACCTAACTCTGAAAATTACCTAAACACATAAAAGGGCACAAGATTGTAACATGCATCATAAAAGAATTCTCGAAATTAACTCAATAATAAACTGAAAATCTCAAAAATATTAATAAAAAGGGTTAAATACAAATTACTACCCTGTGGTTTAGGTCCAAAATCAATTCAGTCCCTGAACTTCTAATTTCATCAAAAACACCCCTGCACTTTCAATTTTGATCTAATAGATCCAATTTGTTAGTTTTCCGACATTTGAGTTATTTAACTTGTTAATGTGGATCATATATGGCCTATGTTTTATGATGTGGTGCCGAGGTGGTCTGCCTTGTCAATTTAGGAGTGAGTCCTACTATTAAAAATAAATAGTTTTTCTACAAATAATCCAACTATTTGAAAGAATATTAACGAATTGGACCTATTAGATCAAAATTGAAAGTGCAGGGGTGTTTTTGATGAAATTAGAAGTCCAGGGACTGAATTGATTTTGGACTTAAACCACAGGGTACTAACTAGTATTTAGCCCTAATAAAAATATTCTGAAAATCTCATGTCTCCAATTACACAACTCGCAAATCCAAACACACAAAACCGAAACAAAAATTATAAGTAGAGTCATAGTTACACTTTGAAGCTTTCCTCAGCGGCTTGGCAACAAGGTGATGAACTCGTCTCTGCTATGGTGGTGGAGCGTCCTTGACTCAGCGCCTAAGAACTTCGTAGATTGATGGATGGATGGTGGTCACGGTCTTGTAGGTGTTGGAGGTTTGAGAAGTGAATTGGGCAGAGTCTTGGAATAGCTTTTTGCCAGGAAGTGATAGGCCGGGAAGTGATGGAAATTCTGTTCTGGATGTTGCCTATTTATAGGAGAGCATTGGTTGGCTTTTGTCGATCATACCCTTCATCATTGGACGGATGGGATTGCATCATAATTCCTTTAATTTTCAAACTGAAAACGTCTCCTTTATGGCCTTAACTTCTCTCATAATGAGGTCTTTTAACAGCTGAAACGTCTTTCTCCTTTATTTATTTTCCAGTTGAAACATCTTTCTCCTTTATTCCCCAATTGAAAAACGTCTTTCTCCTTTATTCTCGAACTGAAAACGTCTTTCTCCTTTATTTCCCTTCTTCATTGCTTGGTCAAATGTCTTAAATGCTTTATTTTATGACTCCATCATTGCTGTTTCCAAGAGTTCCACCAGGCAAGGTTTCCTACAACAAGCAGGAGAATATCAGAATTTTCTAGAGAAAATAAAGGGAATTAAAATGTAAAGACCACAAAAACGAGGAATCCTGATCCAGCTAGGATTTTTTTCATAAATTTATCTTTTTCCTCTTATTTCACGCCAAACACTCTACAAGACTCTTAAAATGACTCGATGACTCAAAACACGAAACTTAAGGGAGAAACAAGGCTAAAATGGGGCATATACTCAATAATATCGTCGCACTTTATGCTCCTATCACTCACCATCAGACAACTCTCTACATCCGTCATCCCACCTGGTGGCGTCCCTACATGTATAACATACCCTGCTGCAGCTGAGGGGGGAACAACTGATTTTGAGTTGAAGTCTGGGTTACTTCATCGTCTTCCTACCTTCCATGGACTCTGTATGGAAGACCTCAACCAACACTTGATGGAATTTCAGTTCATCTGCACTAGCATGAAGCCTCAAGGAGCAGATGAGCAAATTTTGAAATTGAAAGCCTTCCCATTTTCGTTGGCTGACAAGGCAAAGCAATGGCTTTATGAGTTGCCTAGTGGACGAATTGCATCTTGGGGAGACATGATGTCACACCCCAAACCCGAGACCAATATTATATTGAAATATGGTACCCGAATTCGTGATGTGAGTTTTTACAAATAAAACTTCCTCAAAGAATAAAATAAAAGAATTTATATATAAGTCTGAAAAATACTCTTATTAGGAATTGAAATTATTGTTTTTACAATACCGAAGTTGAGCAAAATATATTACATTATTTCTTTTGAGAAAGTAGTAGAAAACAAAACATTCATTTATTTAGTGGATCCACCCCGTTTTCCCCAAACATCTACTCAATACCTGAAAACAAGAAGGTGTAGCATCATGAGCAACACAAGCCCAGTAAGTACACAACTTACATTCTTATATTAATGTGTCTAATAAGAAATCAAATATGGACAACCAATTCAAAATGTACCAAGAACCATTTATATGTTCATACCAATTCATCAATATGTATATATACACACACAATACATATATAGCCAAATATATTCATCCACGAGAATGTTTATGAGACTAGAAATAAATCACATAGTCACATCTCCTTACCGAACCAACAAATATTGCAGTATTAATATGTGAAATAACCTTAAAGCAATGCATGCTCGATTCTCTTTTCACTTAGCACCATAACATATTAATAATATATCGCAAATAGATATTTGATCAAAATAATATAAGTACACTTCTCTTCATAGTGAATTTTCGGATTAACTGATAACAATTCATAAATCCACGTGCTAGGGTCCACTATACCAAAGCACGGGTAAGCCGCAGCATACTGAGGACACTACCAAAGTATGTATACTCAAGGTTGGCACGTCATTCCTATGAGTATAATAGTGCACTATCTGAAGGGACTAGGGCCCACAGCTAACTTCCACATAAAACACTTTACCAGTAATTCACTTAAGCACAGGGTAGTACTAATCACCCGGCTTCACAATTGTACTTCTCAGACATAATCAAATTCACAAAATACAATCTTTATGAATTATAGATCGTAATATATGTATATGTACACACACATATAGAGACATATATTTAGGAAATAATCTCATATGAAAACATATGTAACATAATTGTATAACACAAATAAGTAAATTCACTAGCAAACAACATAATCAAAATAAGCTTATACATAATTGAAATCAACTAAAATATGTAATAATAAAGCACGAGCATATAAACAAGCTTACATAAGTAAATATAACTGAAATTGTGTGGACAAATTAACATATACATAGTTACGTGTGTGTGTGTGTATATATATATATATATATATATATATATATATATATATATATATATAAACTTAAAAGTAAATGTGCAATAAAATAAAGGTACTGTAAATTAGAAGCAGTAAAAGAATATTAGTTAGTAGTCAAAGAGTTAGTAGTTCTCTTTTCATAGTATTAGAAATCTTAGTCCGAAGTGTCTATTCATCGTTCAAAATGAAGAACCGTCAACTTTCCATTGTTATAACTTGTTCAATTTATGTCTGAAATAGTCAAGTGAGGACACCAAGTCATAGGATTTTTCATAAGGAATTCAATGAAATAAGTCATGTAGTCCAGATCAGAGTGATATAGTCCAGAAATGGTAAAAGACCAAAACAGCGCAGAAACTGATTTTCTTAATATTAACCTTTGATGTCTAAGCCTTTACGTACTGTGTATTTTACCATTAATTATCAAACTTTCCAGATCACAAGTAGAGGTCCTAAGATTCAAATTGATATAAAGTTTGTAGAAAATGGATAACAAATGAGGGAGATATGAATTTTTGAAGTTGTGATGGCTGTATGAGATTTCCAGCGAGTTTAAAAGTTGAAAACTTTGATTAGCCATAACTTCTTCATTTGTTAACCTTTTTTATTGATTCAAAAGCCTAAACTGAAGGATTTTTCATGAAGAAACTGAAAATATAATTTATTTTGACAAGATTAACTTTTATCAAACACGAAAATGTATGACTGCAGCAAAACAGATTCTTTTCCATTTTATCATTGGTTACGCACTTTGATAAATCTTAAAGGCAAAAGAATATAGGAATGTAATCATGTACTTACTTAAGAAACTCAGGGGTGAGGTAAAGATTTTGGTCTTGAATTCAAGCTTGGACTTCTTTGAGAAAAACAAAGGGAGCTTCTAAAGAGAAAAAGGATGAAGGATTTGTGTGGGAATCTTGAGTTTTCTCTACAACTAAGGAGGCTTCAAATCAGTTTTGCACTTGATTTTTAAGCTTGTAGGAAATATGATAGAGATCATGTGTTTATATAGGCTAGAATTAGGCACTAAAATAAGTAAGTGACTAATCCATTAAGGTAAGTGGCTAATCCACTAGTTAGGTTAAATGATTAAAAGGAAAAATAAAATTAAAAAGATAATAAAAGAAAGAAAGCATAAATCAGCTTGCTAATTATATATATATATATATATATATATATATATATATATATATATATATATATATATATATATATGTATACACACACATCCATACACATATAGATGCACATTTACCCAATTAATAAGTAAAGAACTTTAGTGCTTTCTTAAGGTAAAAATAGCAATAATTAGTACTAAAATGACATGCATCACAAAAATAATATAGATGAGAGTCTTGAGCTCAATAACAAAGTAATATTTTTCGAATATAACCAATAATATAGTGTTCTATAGTTGACACTAATTTTCGGGTTATTACACATGATGAAGGCGTTTCTTGAGAAGTATTTTCCTACATCTCGCATCATCATGCTTAGGAAGAAGATAAGTGGTATCCAACAAGGGCAAGATGAGTCCTGTGCAGAGTACTATGAAAGGTTCAAGTCTCTTGTCACTCAATGCCCTCAACATGGCATGAAGGATGAGACCTTGCTCACTTGTTTTTATGATGGTCTCACAAGCTTGGAAAGAGACATGCTAGATGCAGCTTCTGGTGGATCGTTTGTTGACAAGGAACCTGCAGCTGGAATGGTCTTAATCGAGAATAGGGCCTTGAATCAACAACAATATGGGAGCTCTAGGCCCAAAGCCACACGTGAAAAGGTCCATGAGGTAAGTACTTTAGCTCAATTGGAAGATAAAATTAACAAACTTACTTCTCTTGTGTCTCAGGGAACTCATGGACAAGTCATGGTGTGTGGAGTATGTTCTATGCAAGGGCATGTGTCTGACCAATGCCCTCAACTCATGGAAAGTGGAGGACTTGAAGGTGTCAACACCATGGGCTTTCAACAAGGGTACCAACGTCCTAGGAATGATCCATACTCAAACACCTACAACCCTGGATGGAGGGACCACCCTAATTTTCGTTGGAAGGACAATGAGAACGTTCAAAGTGCACCTCACGACTTTTATCAAAAGCCTCAACCTCCTAACCCTACTCCTTTCAATTCAAATTTTAATTCAAATGCTTCTTCTTCTTCTAATGATGAATTGATCAGAACTCTAACTAAATCTACTCAAGCTTTGATTGCAAGTCAAACTCATCATGGGAATCAAATCAATGCCATATCCACGGATGTAGCAGAGATGAAGAAGCAAATGAGCCAAGTTGTGGACTTCATGGGTAAGTTTCATGAGCAAGGGAAGCTTCCAAGTGGAACTATCCCTAATCCTCACTTTGAGCAAGCCAAAGCCGTAACTACAAGGAGTGGTAAGACCCTTGTAGATCCTCCAAAGCCTCCCAAGAAGGGCTCAACGTCACTTTTAGAGGAGGAGGATGGCCCTGCTACGTCTAAGGCTCAAGTGACGTCTCCACCTTCTTTTGCAAAACCGGAAACTCAAGGTAATGTTCCTAACTTGTCAAATTCGGTTATTGCTAATCACTCTCCCTCTCCTTTGCCTTTCCCAAGCAGATTTGCTAAATCTAAGAAGGATGAAGCTGAGAAAGCTATCTTGGAAACTTTTAAGAAAGTGCAAATCAACATCCCTCTCCTTGAGGCCATAAAGCAAATTCCTAAATATGCCAAATTCTTGAAGGAGCTTTGAACCACAAGGAGACAAAACCATGAGAAGGAAGTGGTGAAGGTAAGTGAGAATGTCTCAACTGTGCTTCAACGCAGAATGCCTGAAAAGTGTAAGGATCCAGGGAGTTTTTCTATCCCTTGTGTTATTGGAACTACTAGATTCGAAAATGCCATGCTAGACTTAGGGGCTTCTATAAATGTCATGCCTTATTCTATTTATGAAACTCTAGGTCTAGGTGAGCTTAAGCATGATAATGTTATTATTCAATTGGCAGATCGATCTAATGCATACCCTAAGGGGTTAGTTGAGGATGTACTTGTGTAGGTTGGTGAGCTAATCTTCCCAGCTGATTTCTATGTTCTTGAGATGGAGGAGCCCTCTCCCAATTCAACGCCACTTTTGCTAGGTCATCCCTTCATGAGGACGGCTATGACTAAAATTGATGTGTACTCAGGCACATTGACAATGGAATTTGATAGAGAAGTTGTTGGCTTCAACATCTTTGAGGCTATGAGGTATCCCTTAGTTGATTTTCAATCATGTTTTTCTATTGATATACTTGATGATCTTGCGCAGAAATTCATGGAGATTATGGAGGAGGATGCCATGGCTTCAACCATTGCAAATGGTGTTGGTATTCTTGAGAATGGCGCCACCATGCCTAAGGAAGAGCTCACGGATTCTTATGAATCCGTCCACATAGAAAACGTTGCTTCTCTTGAGGCAACGTCCTATGTAGGTAAGTCAAGTCCTTCTTTTTCACTACCCATCTCTACTAATAAACCTCTACCTTCAGTGGTCACGCCCCGAATTTCGAATAAAGATATTCGAATCCGAAACGCGAAAACATAACAATAACAAGAAAAACACATAGTAAAATTTTCAATTAAATTAAGCAACTAAACAAACAGAGCTCACAATGTCAATACCGACTCGTTCTTTAGAGTCACATATTACATTATAGATAGTTTACAAATTAAACTGAATGACAATTCAATAAGTAAACACACCCACCACAACTCACTACACAGCGGAAGACTTAAAACTAAGAGTACCATTCGACGTCCACGCTACCGAACGTACCCCTCAGCTTCGACGACGATTAATCGATATTGTAACCTGCACAATAAACCCTACACCATAGAATAGTGCACCGGGTTGAACAAAACAAACCCGGTAAGCTTTTTAAAGCCCGTATGAGTAAACTCAATTAAAGTGACTCACGTCACGCATGCTTATAATTTCTCAGCTCATGAGATAATTAAAGCAATAACATTTAACTCCGCAAAACACAATCAAACATACAATCACACTAGGTAACAATTAGTAATCCCTGCATCAAAAGTTTAGTTCAGGAGATCACTAAAGTCACCCAATTCAAATTATAGTAATCCCTGCGTCGAATTTTAGTTCAGGAGATTACAATTAAAGAAAACAATAGAATTCATAGAAATCCCACTCTCACGTAAACACAAACGAAAAACTCCAAAAACCTTCCCTGAACTACGACAGACTCGAGCTCAACTGAATCGTAACATGTCACCTCCTTCGAGGTTCAGCCTTACGACATCTTTGCACCAACTGAATCGTAACCTGTCGCCTCGGCCGAGGTTCAGCCTTACGATATCAATGCACCCAGGTTACCATTGTAACCTTCGGACTTCGGACCCTTCGGCCCTTAGAACAAAACCCAGGTTTACCACTGTAACCTTCGGACTTCAGACCTTTCGGCCCTCAGAACAAAACCCAGGTTACCATTGTAACCTTCGGACTTCAGACCACTTGGCCCTCAGAACAAGACATTTAAGGAAATCTCATACGACTCACAAATGTCACATCACAACTTCAAATCACTATTTCAACAATATAATCATCAATTATATACATATCACAATGCCACACCATCCAGATATATATATTCCACGTAAATATATATATACGTAGTCATTCACGCAGGAATGACCACTAATACCAACTATAGCTCACACATTTAAAACCAAGAAATTCATTTTATACTTAAATTCATTTTTTTACCTGTGAGCCATAGCCCTATGAACCGTAGTCGATCGAGTTCATATTATTTCAAACAAATCTTTATTTTCGAAAACGATTTACAATTATCAATCAATTCCGACAATTAAATAACTCGGTTCGTAAATGAACCACGTGAGATTTACTCACCTCTAATCCAGCTGCGTCTTCTCAACAGCCCAAAAACAACGATCCGTAATCGTCCACCTATCGATCCGTCAATCACCTAATCAAACACGATCCTAACTTAGTCCACGAATCGAAAACGATTATATTTCGAACTCCATTTGCCCTAAAATTCTGAAAGTAATCCCGATTGAGACAAAACTTCATCCGAGACCACTCGAGGTCTCCGGAATAATTATACGATCAACATACCAAAACTACAAGTCAATCGGACGACCGAATCTTCACGGATCAAGCATCGATTGAACCGAAAAACCCTAAAACTTTAATATTCATAACTAAATCATGCGATCTCCAAAATAACCTTATAATATATCAAAACGACCGTATCCATGCGTAGATAAGTAAATTGAAAACAGAACACAATTTGGATGTCTGACGCGCTACCACGCGCCGCCACAAGCGGTGGGTCAGATTGTGGTCAACCACGGCGGTCAACGCCGGGTCAACCACCTCCGATGCTAAAGTCATCAACTCTAAACTTGTTCAAAATAAAGAGGTGATCAACTTTCATACCTGGAGCTAAGCGAGAAGAGGTCTAGATCGCCCTAGATCAAGCTTGAAAGTTGGATTTATCTCGTGCGTTTGATCAGATCCTAGATCGAATCAGGGACGTCTAAAAATTCAAACCTTGATCTTTCGCTCCACACTCAAAATCGTGATGTAAGGCTTATATGGGGATGCTCAGGAGGAAGAGAGTATTCCAAAACCGGGAATAAGTTGGCCGGGAAGTCGCTGGAGATTGGAGAACCGGTCGGGTCCCCGATCGTGTGACTGAGCAGTGCGATCTCCGACTGGGTGGAACGGCGCAGCTATCCGACACCACAAGGAGGATGAGAAGGTCAAGACGAGCCGATCTGGTCCAGGTCTGCGGCCGGAGGACGTGCGACGGCGCCGGAAAACTCGGGTCGGGTCAGCGTCGGGTCGCGCATATTGAGGAGAGAGAACGGAGCGAAATGGGGAGGAAAATATAATTTCTGATATTTTTGAGATTTATGAAAATATCTCAGATTTTTCTATATTTATAGAAAAATCCCATAATTTCAATCGCTCATAGCTTCTTCATACGAACTCCGATTTCCGCGTTCCGCATGTCCACGAACTCGTATCGACACGCTCTACAACTTTATGAAGGAAGTTTCCACAAAATCCGTATGTATAAAAAGTCAACTTCTTAACCCCCCTAAAATGTGCATTTCGAATAATTATTCGCCCAAAAATAATTCCACTCCACCCTCGAACCACGAACTCGTACAAACAAACACTTTATTAATTCCAGGAAATATTTAGGAATTAATAACAAATTTCCGGGGTATTACAGATTCAGGCACCTACCCTAGAATTAAAGCCATTGCCAGATCATTTGAAGTATGTTTACTTGGGAGACAAAGAGACATTACCTGTGATCATATCTTCATCATTGACATCTACTCAAGTGGGTCAACTCGTGGACATGCTTAAGAAACACAAGACTGCTATTGGTTGGACGGTAGCAGACATCAAGGGAATAAGCCCTACCACTTGTGTTCATCGGATTTTGCTTGAGGAGGGAGCCAAGCCAACTAGGGAGGCTCAAAGACGTCTTAATCCACCAATGATGGAGGTTGTGAAGAAGGAGGTCATCAAACTCCTTGATTGTGGCGTCATATACTATCTCAGACTCCAAATGGGTTTCACCAGTTCAAGTTGTGCCAAAGAAGTCTAGGATAACTGTTGTGAAGAATGCGGAGAATGAGTTGGTGCCTCAGAGGACTGTAACTAGACATCGAGTTTGCATAGATAATAGGAAGCTCAACGCCACTACTAGGAAGGATCACTTCCCTTTACCATTCATTGATCAAATGCTTGAGAGGTTAGCTGGCCATGAGTTTTATTGCTTCTTGGATGGGTATTCTGGTTACAATCAAATTGCCATAGCTCATGAGGATCAAGAGAAAACGACCTTCACTTGTCCTTTTGGAATGTTTGCCTACAGAAGAATGCCATTTGGACTATGCAACGCCCCATGTACGTTTCAAAGGTGCATGGTAAGTATCTTTTCTAATTTTATTGAAAAAATTATTGAAGTTTTTATGGATGATTTTTCTGTTTTTGGTAAAGACTTCGAAAATTGCTTAAGCAACTTAGAATTGATACTTAAACGTTGTGAAGAAACTAACCTTGTTTTAAATTGGGAAAAATGTCACTTTATGGTTAAACAAGGGATAGTTTTAGGGCATATTGTTTCTAAACGTGGAATTGAAGTAGATAAAGCTAAAGTAGATCTTGTTAGATACTTACCATACCCCACAAGTGTGAGGGAGGTCCGTTCTTTTCTTGGACATGCAGGTTTCTACAGGCGCTTTATCAAGGACTTCTCCAAAATTTCTAGGCCCTTATGTCGTCTACTTCAAAAAGAGGTGGCATTTGAGTTTGATGAGGATTGCAAGAAGGCATTCAACACCTTGAAGGAGCTTCTAACGTCTGCTCCAATTATGCTTCCCCCAGATTGGTCTCTTCCCTTTGAGATCATGTGTGATGCTTCTGATTATGCCGTTGGGGTTGTGCTAGGCCAAAGGAAGGACAAAAATCCCTATGCCATCTACTATGCGTCAAGGACCCTCAATGATGCTCAACTCAATTACTCTACAATCGAAAAAGAACTTTTAGCTGTTGTTTTTGCCTTAGAAAAATTTCGATCTTATTTGTTGGGTACTAAAGTTATTATTTATTCTGATCATGCAGCTTTGAAGTACCTGATGTTAAAGAAGGAGGCAAAACCTAGGCTAATACGCTGGATCTTGTTGCTACAAGAATTTGACGTTGAGATTAAGGACAAGAAGGGCTCGGACAATGTAGTGGCCGACCACTTGAGTAGGCTAGCTAGTGAGTGAGGAGGACGCCATACCCTTAGTGGAGATGTTTCCGGATGAACAACTCTTCGGAATCCAGGTAAGTGAACCTTGGTATGCTGATATTGTGAATTATTTAGTGGCTAAAACGTTTCCTAAAGATATGATGCATGCTCAACGTAATAGACTTAAGTATTTGGCTAGGCAATATGTTTAGGATGATCCTTACTTGTGGAAACACTACTAAAAAAAATTGCTTTTGCGACAGAAAAAACTTTTCGCGACGGAAAAATGAGCCTTTTGCGACGGAAATATTGGCGTTGCAATAGGTGGCGTCACAAAATCCATTTGCGACTGTAAAATGCGGTCGCAAAAGATAATTGCGACGGTATTCTCTTGCCGTCGCATCAGTTATTGTTTTGCGACGGCTATTTGCTACGCAGGCTTCCGTCGCAAAATATCCATTAGGGTAGCCCAGGTGGAGGTATTTGCTACGGCTATGTTGCCGTCGCAATGTGTAATATTTTCAAAATAACCGCCAAACCTTGCCGCCAAAATTGAACCGCCAAACCTTGCCGCCAAAATTGATGCTACGGTTAGTTTGCCGTCGCAAATATATTTATAAATTTTTATTAAAATATTTTGATAAATAAATAAAACTATATAATTTTATACCAATTGCGACGCTGAAATGGCCGTCGCAAACGCTAATTTTGTTTTATTATTATTATTATTATTATTTTTTCCTATTTCCAAAAAATTAAACAAATAAATAATAATAATAATAGTTAAGCAATTAAATATCTTCAGAAATTAACATTAATTCATGAAAAATATAGTTAAACATATCTATTGAGTCATCATACCATATTCAAATACAAACACTAAAATGAAAATAAATGTGTTTTCATTTTCAAGTATTGAAAATTATAACCACACTTGAAATAAAACAACAATCACAAGTGCACCATTTTACTTTGTCATTTTGTGAGCTTTGCACTTGCTTTCATTTGCTTTGCTCTTTTTGCCATGAGAACCTGTAATATAAACATAGAAAAACCAATGTTACCTTAATGTCCAGTAAGCAAGATAGACAACAAAATGCACATATTCTTTCGTGATGGTGTCTATACAAACAAAACAAAAAACATTAAGGCATTGATGGACCTCAATCAATAGTAACAATACATACTAATTTCCAATAAAAATTTTGGAATTGTTAGTGTAATTAATGGCTGGAGCTCTATCTTTGTTTGAAAGCCATTAGTGCAATTGTCAAAACCTTACGGCAAATACAAGTTCATCAATATCCTTCAATTAAAACTAGAACAAATCACAAAGCGCAAAGTCACAAACAAATACATAATCAAACATTTGCAACACACAGATAACCAAATTCCATGTAAAAGAACATAAAAAATCATACGTATAGACCTCGATAACTAACCGATATGACACAACTATCTGAAAATAAAGTCTGAAATATTGGTATACTTTTGTTGGGAAGTTAAGAATGTTTATGTTCAGTTCGTGAACAAGTCTGAATAAGGGAAATTATTAAAATCAAATGAAACAAACAGAAACATAGTATCAATTGAAGAATTTCCTGATGCAGACCCTCAACTTCGAAAAATCATAACTTACACTAGAAAACTCCTTTTCATGAGATTTCAATTTTGACATGATCTTCTAGATGGCTACTGAAAATTTCATGAAGACACCAAGTTCAAATACCCAGCCAAAATGTACAGTTTTTAGTAAGAAGGCAACTGGGTCAAAAACTACAAAATGCAGACTTCTGTCATTTAGCCTCGAAATTAACCACTGAATCTTAAATGAAACTATATGAAACTATATAGATATTAGGCCTAAAGTATAAGCTTTCAACACAAATATCTAAAGCAGAAAGTTTAACCGGTTTTCCATTTACAAATTCAACTGTTATTTACCAGCCAAAAGGCCTAGGCAATTGAACAAGGTTCGACTAATTCATACAATAAACTTTTTGAAAGGCTTAGTCAGTAAACACCTTACACAATATGCATCAATACATGAACAAAACATAGAAACACGAAGTCCCAATTTCCCTGGGTACAAACAGAAACATAGTATCAATTGAAGAATTTCCTGATGCAGACCCTCAACTTCGAAAAATCATAACTTACTCTAGAAAACTCCTTTTCATGAGATTTCAATTTTGACATGATCTTCTAGATGGCTACTGAAAATTTAATGAAGACACCAAGTTCAAATACCCAGCCAAAATGTACAGATTTTAGTAAGAAGGCAACTGGGTCAAAAACTACAAAATGCAATTGTTAAAACCTTACGGCAAATACAAGTTCATCAATATCCTTCAATTAAAACCAGAACAAATCACAAAGTGCAAAGTCACAAATACATCATCAATAATCAAACATTTGCAACACAAAGCGCAAAGTCACAAACAAATTCCATGTAAAAGAACATAAAAAATCATAAGTATAGACCTCGATAACTAGCCTTAAGCAACACAACTATTTGCAAGCAAGCCAATTATAACTCCATGGTTATGAAAATGTCAAGCATCAACTACAAATACAACATGTAAGAGCAATATGAACAATTAATATAAGAAGATTGTTGCTGCCTAAAATTATAGGAGAGTTACCCTTTGAGATCCATTTTGTGAAGGGGATATTACTGGAGAATTCTGCTCCAATGAGGGCTGTTCATGATTTGCATTTGGAGTTACTTCATCTCCTATAGACTCCCTCAAAATTTCATGCCCACTAGTTGCATCAGCAATCTAGGAAATATATAATCCATATTTACACATAATAAACTTAAGTTAGTGTTAAGTAGTAATACATACAATTAACAAAAGTCCAATTTATAAACCATATGTTTGCATATGAAGTTTGTACTCAACCTGTCTAGGAGACTCTGTACTAGTGTCCTTATTCTGCAGAAAATCAATTCGAGCATGCAGTTGCTGAAGCTGCACTTGAAACTCTTGACGCACTTGTTCAGTGATTCTTTGTACGAGATCATTTGTGCTTTGAGATATATTTGACTCCTTTGGATATACTAGACTACGAGGTACACCAGCTCCAAAAGTACGACAATACCCATGACCATCATCTCCCATCAAAGAGTGGAAAATTCGGTCTTTAACACTTGTCAAGTTTTGATCCTCCTCCGACTCCTTTCTAAGTTTCTTTTCATATGATTTCTGCATTACATTTGAATATAAGTAACTGAACTGAACTGACAAACTAAAACTAATAATAATCACAAATGAATCTGATATATATATACATATAGCCTCAAAAACTGTAGTTTACAATGAACTCTTGCACAAGGTGATCATTTAAGTCACGTGTTTTCTTCCAAACACTAAACTTATCAACTGGTTCTCCAGCTTTTTCCATCTGTTGAATAAAATTATAGTCATGTTTCAATTATAGAAAGCAATGTATGAGATTAAAGAAACAATGATCCAAATATCTAAAATTAGTACCTCATATTGCACTTGGGAAAAATGTTTTCGACCGGTCTTGTGACATGGGCCACGCAGCTCCCGATTAATTGAATTTTTTTCTGCTATCATCTACAAGTTTTCAAATTCAAGGTGTTAAAGTAACTTGTGAAGCTCACTATACATATGTACTTAGTTGTGTACTTTACCTTTGCATCCTCACTACTCCAATATGCAACAAGCTCAGACCATTGCTCTGCAACAATATGAGGAGGATTTTTAGAACCAAGTTCAGGATCGTCCTTGTTGGGCACATAGTGAAATGATTTTGTTTTGCTCTTATGGTCCTTCCAAAGCAAATTACAATTTTTCAAGCATACTGATTTATAACCTTCTGGGACTTCCACCAAGTTTTTCTACAATTAACATAACATTAGTATTAGTATTGATTTTCACCTACCTTAACCTCTTCCCAAATTTCTTCCTTCACATCATTACCAACTTTCTTCCAGTCAAGAATATTTAGCGGTACCCTATGGCCATTTCGTACTATTTGACCCAATTGTGACTTAAGCTGACCTGCCCTTTCCCCCACCGGCTGGAAATTGATTCCATTAAATTGAACATGTACTTTAACACCTGTATTCCATTCCGGAATGCCTTTACTATGTCCTCGTGCGACTTTACTTGTTGGCGTATTGGCTTGCTCTTCTACTACTGAAATATTACATTAATAAATTATAATGTTATGAGGAGGAAGCACATTAATTTTTGGTTAATTTAACAAGAACCTTAGGGTATACCTGCTGGTACTGGAAGAGGCAGCTGTGCTGATTCGTTTGCGCTGCGACCTGTGCTTCCAGAACGTGATGAAGTTACTTCCAACAGTTGAGCCATGGTACGAGGTCGACCGGCTTGTCTTGTTCTCTTCATGGTAATAACCTGTACTTAGACATGAAACAAACCATAAACATAAAAGTAATATAAACTAGCTATAGAACATAAACTAGCACCTATCAGTCTGATAATGCACAAAAGATGTATAAATAGACCATGTTAATATTAATTAGTGGATATTATATTACATCAAAAGTGGCAAATTGTTTTCCATTCATTTACACAAAAGCAAAGAAAAAAGAAATGATCTCATTCGATCATTTCTGTATCATCCAAAGCTGCTGAATTCTCATCAACTTCCAGCAACATATAGGGGTCAGCTTCAGGGTAACTATCAGCATCACATAACTCTATTGCAGGGGATATGATAACACTTAACCAATCTTTCTCCAATGGATCAGGAACATAATAAACTTGATGTGCTTGGGATGCCAAAATGAAAGGTTCATTACCCACTCGATCATGTTTGTACAACAAATGCTTAAAGTTGACCAAAGTGTACTCAAAACAGTCTTGTTTTGTCCCTGATGCAGTATCAATCCAATCACACTTAAACAAGTCAAATTTTAATTCTTCTGAGTAATTGATTTTGACAATATCAATCAATTGCCCATAGTAAGCCAAAGGATCAACAGAAGGATGCTTGTCATTCCGACTAGCAACACTCATGGTATCTGCCTTCAAAGTTACACCACTATTCTGTGTTTCCTTTTTATCATCAAGCTTTTTAACACGAAAGTTGTATCCGTTCACTTTATATGAATTAAACTTCACTGCTTGATCACTAGGTCCTTTTGCTAAAACACTGATTTCTAAAGGCACAGCTGTAGCACTTATGTTTTCCAAGTTTTTGACCTGTTTCACGAACAATACTATTTAATAAATAAAAATAAGAATGCAAGTCTGAACTCATAAGTATTTAAGAAAACTTTTAACATACATGATCGCCAAGCCATGTATGGAAGTTGTCAAAATGGATACGTTGAATTTGATGGTCATCAGCTTGACGGTTGTGGCTTCTAAGGACAGCAATATATTTTCTGTTTAAGTTAGAAACTAGCAAGTTAGAATAAGATGTAGGCATAAGTAAGTTAGAAACTAGCAAGTTAGAATCAGATGTAAGCATAAGTAAACAATATTTCTAAGCAAAGGGATATTTTGTTGTCAAGTGAGTTGGACCACATACCTTAAGTAAGGTGTGACAACATCCGTATGGAACAAGATCCATCTATGAGGCTGTACCCATTCAATGTCTGTAAGCTTGAATTTAATCCCATGTCTCTCCCCATCACCATCTTTGTTCCTCTTTGGTCAATTTGACTTGGTTTCCACATCATTTAGATAAAGAGAACAGAAATGCATACACTCTGCCATCAAGTAGCCTTCAGCAATTGAAGCTTCTAGATGAGCTCGGTTACGCACATATTCTGTCAAAGTAAAGAGGTACCTTTCAATAGGGTACATCCACCGAAACTGAACAGCACCACCAATAAGTGCTTCCTCCGCCAAATGGATAGGTAAATGCTCCATTATATCAAAGAACGAGGGTGGAAATATCTTTTCCAGCTTACAAATTGTTAACACAATTCCCTCTTGTGCTTTTTCTAAGTCTGCTGCACAGTTTGTTTTTGAGCACAATTGTTTAAAAAATCTGCCCAAATCAATCAATACTTCAACCACATTTTTGGGCAACGATTTTCTTATAGCTAATGGGATCAACTCTTGAATAAGAATGTGACAATCATGGCTCTTTAAACCTCCCAAGGTTCTATCTTGCAAATGCACACGATGCAAAATGTTAGAGGCATGCCCATCTGGTGCTCTATACTCATGAATTACATTTAGGAATAAGTCTTTGCCATTGTTTTTCATCTCAAACTCTGCATCAGGTGCCTTTGGTTTACCAGATTCATCAATCTTCAAGTGCAAATGATTTTTAATATTCATTTCTTCAAGATCTCGTCGAGAATTCAAGCTGTCCTTACTTTTTGCATCTCCTAATATGGTCCACAAAACATTGTCACAAACATTCTTCTCTATATGCATTACATCAAGATTGTGACGTATCAAATTGTGCTTCCAATAAGGCAACTCAAAGAAGATGCTTTTTTTCTTCCAATTATGTGGTTTTCGTTTTTTTTTTTCCATGAGCATCTACTTCTACAGCTGCTGGTTTTCTTTTCCTTGTTAGGAGATCCTCCCTTTTGTATTCGGTGACAATACCTTCAGACTCTATTTGTCTCAACAAATCAACTCCAGACAATGTGTTAGGTTTTGCTCTAAATTCAAGTTTAGCATTAAAATTCTTCCCATCCTTTCGAAACCTATGGCCATTAGGCAGCCACCGACGATGACCCCCATAAGAATGCTTCTTACCATTACTTAACCAACAAGAGTCAGTTTCTGAGTTGCAACATGGACAAGCATACTGACCCTTCGTACTCCACCCGGACAGATTTGCATAAGCCGGGAAATCATTAGTAGTCCACAATAAGGAAGCGTGCAATGTAAACATTTCATTGCTTGATGCATCCCATGTTTCTACACCTTTCTCCCATAATTCCAGCAACTCTTCTATCAATGGTTGCATATAAACATCAATCTTGTCACCTGGTCCTTTAGGACCATCAATCAGCAGTGACAAAAAAAGAAATGGCTGCTTCATGCATAATGAAGGAGGTAAGTTATAGGGAAACACAATCACTGGCCAAGTGCTATGGACTATATTCATTGTCCTAAATGGGTTGAACCCATCAGATGCTAACCCAAGCCTCACATTTCGAATCTCATCAGAAAAGTTAGAATTGTTAGCATCAAAGTCTTTCCAAGCCATAGAGTCGGCAGGATGCCTAAAAACACCATCATTTTTTCTCTCTTCTGCATGCCATCTCATCAATTTTGCTGTTTTTGATGACATAAACAGCCTTTTCAACCTTGGCTTCAAAGGAAAGTATCTAACTTGTTTGACTGCTTTTTTTTTTTTAATTTGCTAGTTCCAACATCAGCTGTAGAGTCTTTGTTGTCTTCCCATCTAGACTTCTTGCATACTTTACATTCATCAAGGTTTATGTCATCATTTCGGAACAACATGCAGTTGTTCCTACACGCATCCCAAGTTTCGTACGTGAAACCTAAATCTTTTGTTATTTTTCTAGCCTCATAGTAGGACTTGGGAAGTAACACGTCCTCCGGGAAAGCACTAGCCAAGTCCTTGAGTAACCTCGTGAATGATTTATCTGACCACCCATGTAAAACTTTATTATGCATCATTCGAACAATGAATGATAATGCAGTAAAGCGTTTACAGCCCGGATATAGTGGAAGTTGTGCACCTTCCAACAGCTTTAAAAAGTGAGAAGTAGTTTGATTTGGCCCAACTTGGGGATAAACTGATGGAGGATCATCAGTTTCACCCATATTTGGAATGCCCATAGCTTCATGCAGCATTTCAAACATATCATCTTGGACATTTAAATCAACTTCAGTTTCAATTTCAGAGTTGGCATGGTTAGTAGCAACTGGAGGTTCTCCATGGTAAATCCAATTCGTATATTTTCTCAAGAACCCATTATCTTTCAGATGTTTTCGCACAGTTTCTTTGGGTAAATAAATGGGCCGATTGCAACATTTTCTACATGGACAGCTTATTAGTTCACTTTCATTCTTATTGGTGTATGCAAACTTCAAAAAGTCTTCATAACCATCAATAACCCTCTTTGACCATGTGTTGCCCAAGTTTATCCAACTCTTACCCATTGTGAGATGCAAGTTTTCTAGATCAATCAAACAAAACATTGAGTCAAGATTATGTATGTCAAACACTAAAGGTTTATCAAAGCTACATGTTTGTATTAATTGAGTTTTCCATTTGTTAGAAGTTTGTCTTGGTTTCATTAAGCTACATCAGAATATGTATGTCTTGTGCAAGTTATATTTTACGTAAATTATATAATGTTATTTTATTTAAAATAAACAAGTGGAGACTCTAAAAGACTAATGTACATCAAAAATAAAAAAAAATCACAGCCATAACATTGCCACAGACAAACTTAGTACTTCTTCCATAATAAATGAAAACAACAGAAATATAAAAATGGGGAAGAAGTACTAACCCGGTAATATCAAGCTCTTGGCTTTGGATTTCCAAAATTAACTCCAAATCCGTCACTGCTGACTTGAAGATGAGCAGCCTTTTCAAATAATGGATGGTGTTCTCTGCAGCAGAAACTAAAATATGAGTGTTTCTTGTGATTAGAGAAGCACAATGAACAAAAAGCTACTGCCCATACAATTAAACTGGACCTATTGATTAAAATCCAATAATGTAAAAATTTATCTATGAGATTGTTGAGGCAAACATAACAAAGAAGGAGTCACAGTAGTATTACAATGATATAACCTACCGAATAGGAAACTTGAAAGGGTCCAGGTCTTGAAGTTAGAGATGGGAAGCGATTCCCAGTAATGGAAAAACAAACCGATTTCAAACTAGAAACGCTGCTGCTGCGTGCCTATCAACATTGAACCACAAGAACTGAATGTCAGGTACAACATAAGACTATTGAATCAAATGAAATGTAACTAATTGAATCAAATGATAAAAGTCGCATTACAACGAAATGTGGCAGTTGTTTTGTTGGTTTGTGAAAAGATTACACATGAGACATCCAAAACTAAACAACTAAATGAATAGTTTTATGTTATACATGAAATGGAAGTATTCCAGAGAAAGCCCTGTCCTGCGTTCCATTTACTTGTGTCTAATAGTGAATACTCCATTTGACACCAAAAAAAAAAAAAAAGATTTGAAGAAAAAAAGCAAACTGATACAAATTACAGAAACCTATGAAGAGGTATACACCTCAGAAGCTAAGTCGCTTCAAACTTGAAAGCCTCAAATGAAATAAGATCAGCACAAATCAACCTGTGGAGCAACCCATATGAGTATTCAGGTATAATTCAGTAAACAAAAATGAAGAGTAATCCCTGACACTTTCTTTTCCTTTATATTTTACTATTTTTCTTTTTTCTCTTCATCTTTTTTTTTTTAATTGCGTGTATCAAATGCAAGATCTATATGGATTCAAATTGAAATGTTAAACAATGAAGCATTGATCATATATAGAAACAATCAAACTTCATACTCTAAGCTAACAATCAGCCAAGATCTATATGGATTCTCCCATGCTTTGCCTCAAGTTCCTTGAAAAATCTGTTAGGATCTTGATTATATTGTGGCAGAAAACAAAGAAAAAGAAAAGGGGGAAAAAGTGCAGCGGTATATAAAGCCAGGTACAAAAAGTTTTGTTTGAATAATGTATTCTTCTCAAATTGGCTGGAACTCCATAAGTATAGCATGATCGAAACAAGTTAATACTTGCTGAGAATTGGTTTTCCAAACATGAATTCGAGCATAACAACTCCAAAACCATACACATCATTTTGATTGTATTAGGAGATATATCAATCACTCTGAGTGCTATTTTCCACGCTAATAATCTTGGAGGTTAAGCATCATGTTTCCTCTGTTTCAATGCAATAAAGAAAATTGCTACAGAAAGAGTAATCATCAAGACACGTATCCAATCCTACATGTACATCCAGATCATTCCAATTACGGCGGCAAGTCAGGCAACTAGTCCAACTAAAGTTCTAAACTAAGTAACTAACAAACCAATCCAACATTCCATAACTCAGATTCACTAAACAACCCAGATTCATTAAACTAAGGAATCACAAACAAATAACCCAGATTTGTCAAACAATCCATACCATTTTCGTAAGCAAGTTCCACCGCAAATAACTCTACCGTCATCATTCCTCTCACATCGATGGCACACAGAACAATCCTCAATCCACTGCTAAATCAAAACCCATGAAATTGAATTCGACATCAATCTTTAACCCTAAAATTTGCACCAAATTGAATGGATTAAATTGAACAAAATTGAAATCATACTTACATTGAATTGATTGATTGCCCCAAATTGAAGAAGAAGAGTAGAAGACAAAACTATGGATCTAACATCTAAGGTTTGATCTCTTAAAGCAGTATAGTACGTGAGAGACTGAGAGGGAGTGTGAGAGTCTTCGTCGGGGACTCGGGGGTTCTCAAGTTTTGTTGTCTGGGACTTCGGGTGGGCTTGAGTCCTCCCAAGGGTGTACTTGGATCCGCCCTTGTTTGGGAGTCCTCCGCTTTCAAAGTTAGAATCTTTTTGGGGGCTCCTCCCTCCTCAAGCTACCTCCTCAAGTTTTTGTTCTATCCCATACAGACCCAAAATCAGAACATGAATACAACCAAGAGCCAAATTACACAGAAAGCTGAAAATCAAAGAGTCACCTGTAAGCTGACGGCGAGAAGAAGATTGGGCCATCAGAATGGTCATAACGGCGGGAATGGTGAGGTTCCAGAGCTGAGAAATTTCCAGTTTGGGACTTTGGGCGAGAGAGAGAGTGGTGAGGTACTGGGCAAGAGAGAGAGAGATCGAGAGCGGTTGTGTTTGGGACTTTGGGAAAAAGAATTAGGGCTGTTTTGTTAGTAGGAAATTTTGCCCAAAAAAAAAGAGGGAAGATTATTTGGATTAGCACCAAGAGTAATACGGTGACGTTTATGTGTTGCCAAGTCTTCTTTCCTCTTTTTTTTTTTTTTTTTTTTTTTTTTTTTTGGTAAAGTAAACATACAAATGTATTTTACGACGGCAAGATAAAAATCCGTCGCAATTGATTACAAAGTTACTACGGCAAATATTTTCCGTCACAAATAACTAGGCTTAATCGCGACGGAACATTTTCCGTAGCAATAGGGTCTCTATTGCGACGGCAACTGTTGCCGAAGTAAAAAACCGAAGCAATTGCAATTCTTTTTAGTAGTGAAATATGGTTCTGATCAATTGATAAGGAGATGTGTGCCTAATAATGAACATAGAGCTATACTTGAGTTTTGTCATTCTAAACAATGTGGTGGTCACTTTGGCTCTGATAGAACTGCTAGGAAGGTGTTGGAATCTGGTTTTTATTGGCCTACTTTGTTTAAAGATGCATATGAATTTTGTATGACATGTGATAGATGCCAAAGAACCGGTAATTTAGGACCTAAAGATCAAATGCCTTTGAACTCTATTATAGTTGTCGAAATTTTTGATATTTGGGGTATTGATTTTATGGGACATTTTCCTTCATCTAATGGTTTTCTCTATATACTCTTGGCTGTTGATTATGTTTCTAAATGGGTGGAAGCGAAAGCCACCAGGACTAATGACTCTAAGGTTGTTGCAGAGTTTATAAAATCTAACATCTTTAATAGGTTTGGGATGCCTAGAGCTATCATTAGTGATGGAGGTTCTCACTTTTGCAACAAGACCATTGAAGCTTTGCTTAAGAAGTATCATGTCACTCATAAGGTTTCAACGCCTTATCATCCTCAAACGAGTGGACAAGCAGAAGTTTCGAATAGGGAGATCAAGAGGATACTTGAGAAAACCGTGGGACCTTCAAGGAAGGATTGGAGCCAACGTATAAAGGATGCTCTTTGGGCATATAGGACGGCCTACAAGACACCAATTGGGATGTCTCCATTTCGTTTGGTGTATGGTAAGCCTTGTCACTTGCCTGTGGAGTTGGAGCACAAAGCTTGGTGGGCGGTGAAGCAGTTCAACATGGACTTGGATGAAGCTGGACTTCATAGGAAGTTGCAACTCAATGAGATTGAGGAAATTCGAAATGATGCCTATGATAGTGCACGGATTTACAAGGAAAAGACAAAGGCGTTTCATGATAAGATGATTCGTGAAAAGACCTTTGTAGTTGGTCAAAAAGTTCTTTTATTTCATTCTAGATTAAGACTTTTTCCTGGTAAGTTGCGTTCTAGATGGGTTGGTCCTTTTCTTGTTACTAATATTTTTCCTCATGGTGCTATACAGATTAGGAGTCCAGCAACTGGGAGTGATTTCAAGGTGAATGGACATCAACTTAAGCCTTACTACGAGGCGTTTGTGGAGCACAATGTGGAGGATGTACCCCTCCAGGAGGCGCCACAACCAGAGGTATAGCTGAAGGTGCAAGTCTAGGCTGAAAAACTTTAAACATTAAGCGCTGCATGGGAGGCAACCCATTTCAACTGTAGCTGTGGAGGAGCCATCAACGCAGATTTGCTTTCTTGCACTCTTCCCTTTCTCTTTTATTTTCGTTCCCTTTGTTTTTATTTTAGGATTTCTTGCGTTAACTATTCTTCTATGCTTGTTTTGTGCTTTGCATGCTTTCTACTTGTTATACATTGAGGACAATGCATGATTTAAGTGTGGGGGAAGGGTTTAACGTTTCACTTTGTTTATAGAAACTAGTTTTGTGGTTATAAAAAGAAAAACAAATACAAAATCGAAAAATCAAAAAAATTAAAAAAATTTCGTTAACTTTTGTTTTAGGTTTTCGTTTTAGGTTTTGCTTTTGTCTTGTGTTTCAATTTGTTTGTTTGTTAATGTAAGAGTCAAAATGAATTTTGGGTAAATATATTCTTCATCGTAGGCGCATCCAATGGGATGTGATGTCTAAGGTCTAGTTTGGATCCGAGAAGTGCTTTACAAGTGAGCCTAAACCACTATGTGGAAGTAGCTCCGCCAAAATCGGTCCCCTCTTCACCTGGTCATGTTCCAAATGAGTTACCAAAAGGAGAAGAAAAATATCCCTAAGTCCAAAACGTTTTTGCTTGTTTGTTGCGTCACTTATGTGTTTGTTTTATTTTTGTTTTTGTTTTGAGTTTTAGGATGCCCTTTTAACTGTCTAGGATGAGCTTATATCTCTGAAATTAAGGCTAAAAGAGGATCACAAGATTGGGATAATATTTGATGATATTCTTTGGTTAATTATGATTTATGAAAAACATATGAATGTGTAGTAAATATGGTGCATGTGTAACCTTGGTACAGAATATGAACATGTGGAAGATAAGTTATGATTCATAATAAACCCTTGTGAGAATTTGAGCCATGTGCCCTTTCTTTGTTGAGTGATTAATGAAAAAAATGAATTATACTCTTATTTTCTTGACGATGATTTTGTTGATCTCATTATTCTTTCATCTTGATTGATTACTTGCCATAGCTCTTTAATGGACTAGAGAATGCTAGAATTCACTTTTGTGCTTGTTGAAACTTTTATCAATACATGTCCCTGATTTTGGAAAGGATAAAGGCAACTTAGGATTTTACCACCAAAGACAAATATAGCTTGTGTCCCTATTTGTACTCGTCGTGGGACCCCCCTAGTTTAACTATTTTGAGCCTACATTAAACCTTTTCTTTCATCACCCTCAAAATTCATTAACCCTTAACCTTAGTATAGTTATATCCTTACCCTTTGTTCTAAAGACTTAGTGGAGCATATTTTTTAGACTTTGCTTGGAATTTTGGCGTCAATGAAGATTTTTGAAGACATGAAGTAGTTCAAGTGTGGGGGTAGACTTGTCCATGAAAAAAAAAATGTATGTTTTGCCGTGAGAAAAGAAAGAAAAAATATTGAAATCGTAAAATATATATATATATATGTATATATATATATGTATATATGTATATATATATATATGTATATATGTATATATATATATATGTATATATATATATATATATATATATATATATATATATATATATATATATATAAGTGTACAGCAAAATAAAATGAAGAAAAAAAGTTATGTTCTATGGATTTTAGTCCTCTATACTTAGTGGATTTGGAGTTTAATTAGAAGTGAAGGCCTATTGTTGAAGAAATTTGGTATTTGTCCAATTCACACTTGTTCAAGAGAAGGTTAAAATGAAGCTTGGGCCCAACATGATGACATTTGGCCCTTTTAAAAGTTCATATGGAGGACATGACGTTTGCTATGCTTGGAGAATTCGAAAATTTGGTCTCTCTACATCAACAAGTGCTCTACTAGGTTTTTAGGATACTTTGTGATTTTCCTATCCCTTCGTTTCTTTTAACTTTAAGCCTTGGCCCCATTACAACCTTAATTATAAGACCTCTTTGATCCTTAAGATAGGACAGCCTTTGATCTGTGGAGATGAGTTATAACTGTTGAACTTATGGCTTGGGTCCATTTGTGCATGTGATTGATATCTTTCATGAGATCTTTTGAAAAAAAAATATATATGTGCTTTCGTTTCTTACATATGTGATACACTAGCTAATCTTTCACATATACTTGAGTGAATAAGCTTTTAAGCATGAACCTTGAATCTGAGAGAAGAAATAGTGATATATCCATGTGAGGTTTGAATCGTGACTTGTTTGAAATATGTTGAGCTCCACCCATCACCATTGTTTACCCCCAAGTCTTACATGTTTATATGTGAATTATGTTCTGTAATTAGCTCTTGAAAATGTGATTCTTGGTTAAGTGCTAATCTTGGTGACTTGAAAATATGAGATTTCTGAGACAATATGTTAAAGGGCTTAGAAGTCTTTTTGTGGTGTCAACGTTTTAGAGTCTGTCTTTGAGTTTTTGTTTTTCGTTTTCTTTGTTCTTTGTGTTTTCGTTTTCCATACTTAGTCTTTTCCGTTGGTTTTGTTTGTTTTAGTTTTTTGGTTTTTGTTTTTGTTATGTTGATTTTGCTAAGGGACTAGCAAAAGCTAAGTGTGGGGGAATTTGATAGGTGCATGAAATGTGACGTTATAAGTATCTAAACCCTATATTTTGCTAAGTTATTTCCTTTATCTTGATCAATTTAACTGAGTTAGTGTTTTACAGGTAAAATAGAGTCTCAAAGTCCTAAAGTGACTAAGGAAGGCACAAGTGGCACAGAAATGGAAAGAAATGAAGAAATGAAAGTTCTCCCAGTTTGACTAGGAAAAGGAATCCCAATTGGAGTAGGAGTCTGAAGCTGATTTGGACTAGGAGTCCTATTTGAACAAGGAAACTCAATTCTACTCAGATAAGGAATCTTAGTGTGACAAGGAGTCCCTGTTGGATAAAGATTACTCAAGAAGGTTCCAGAAGAGTGTAGAAGCATCTTGGAAAAGAAGTTAGTATTTGACTAAGAAACCTGATTGCATATGGAGTTCTACTTGCACTAGGAGACCTGTGGAAGCTAGGAGGAGCCATGAAATATTCATGAAGCATCTAGAATGGCGTGGAAGACATGTGCAAGGCATGTGATGGCAAGGAAATCCTAAATGGACATGAGTTGTGCTTTGAAAGTCAAATCCATTACAGATTCGGAAATCTGCCTGTGCAGATCAATCAACTTCAACAGAGTGTCAAAAACAGCTCAGAGCTCATAAAATTATGATCTTTATATGGTTGGAAATCTACGGATGTCTAGTTTCCAGAAATCTTTACAGCTCGTCGATATCTATTTTCTAGAAGAAGTTATGGCTGATTTAGTGCACAGAGGTCAAGTCTGCAGGAAAACTGTTTTGTGTCAACAAAGTCCTAAATCAACAAAACTTAGGAGAACCAAGTAGGAACGAATTGGGAGAATCTTTGGGACGTCTCCCTATATATACCTAGTGTATTTGACGCCTCAAGGTGACACATTATTTCTCCGCAATTTCGATTTCTCACCTGTGCTCTTGAGTTTTCAGGTTTTCACATCTTCAAGTTCCTAGCCGTGCCATCCTCCATCTTTGCCGTGAATTCTACCTTGTGCCACCACCTTGGAACTGCGTTGGATCTTTGGGACATGACTAAGGGTTGTTCATACCACCTTCCATATGTCTACTTCACGGTTTAGTGTTCTTTTAGATAGATTTTCTGCTTTTGATTTTCTTTGTGTAAAACCGAAACCATGAGTATGTAAACTGATTTTTGGATTCAATTTTGATGTTCTTTTCAATGTTTGACTTGTATATGTGATCTTGATTCCTTTTAAGTGCCGAATTAATGGAATGATAATCTGATTTTGTTTTATAGAAAACTTTTACATGTTCTTGTTCTTTGGTTGCAAACTTAGGATGATTGCATGTAATTGGAGCTAGTAATTAGGTTTATGCGTTGTAACCCTAATTCATTGTGGTAGTAAAGGCTTTGTACAAAGGTCGAAATCAGATTATGTGTGCATTTAATTGACTTGCGTTGAGTACTTGGATTTGCATGTTTATTGACTAAACTTTCACTTGCTCTTAATGATTCGAATGCATGAGATTACGAATTGCGTTGATTGTGTGATACTTGTCTTCGAAATATGTTGGATTAGGTGCGTTGCTTGATCAACTGTGTAAAGGAAAGTAAAATAAGGGACATTGGTTGCTTTGATCTTTGTTTCTTGGTTGATAACGTTCCATGGTAACTAATAAGATAAAAGATTGCATGAATGAATTGATCTTGAATTGTTCTTGATAAATTGTTTTCCAAAAGTTCTTCTTTTCCCACCTTTGTAAATAAAACATTTTCATTGTTTTTAATCTTTATTTGTTTTCTGAAAATTTATATTTTGATCTTCAAAACCCCCTTTTCTTTAATGTTTTCTTGTTCTTGTACATGTGTAAATCGAATTAGGTCTTTAGGTAGCATGAAAACCGTAAATAATACTTAGTATAATCTGAAAATAATGTAAATAAATCGAAAATAATAGTTTAGGAATTAATCTTGGCCGAAATATACCTTAGGTGTTTTCTAGGAATTGTTTTGGTGTTTTTTAGGAGTTTGTTTTGTGTTTTTTAGGGATTGCTAAAAAATAGGGATTCTCTTGGTGTTTTTTAGGGATTTTGTTTCCTACTTGTATATGGACTCCTAATTAGTGTAGAATTACTAATCTTTGTTGTATATGGATTTCCTAATGTGACTATGACTTGTAAAATGTATTTAAGTAGGATTAAGATTTCCAAAACTCATTCTAACTTGTCTTTCTCTCTAATTTCGGCAATGTGTGTATATATATGTTATATTTTCGTTGTTCTCTTATTCTTTGCTCTCTAATTTCGTGTTACATGTATGTGTTCTCTGTCTAACTCTTTGTTGTTTTGTAATCTTTGTGTGAACTTGTATGTTATGTTTAATATTTTCGTGTGAATTGTATATTCTTCTTCTTTGATTTCGTTTCACATGTTTGTACCCTCAATCCCCGGCTTGAACGATCCCTGCTTATTCTATACTAACAACTACATCTTTTCAGGGTTAAATTGGATTTTGCTTTTGCATGTATCAACTGTTGAGACCCTTCTGGAAAATTGTGCAAACAAAATCTTTGATGGAAAATTGTGCAAACAAAAAAAATCTTTGATGGCAATGTTCAATGGAGGAAAGAAGGAGCACAAAATTATCATCAATCCTAATAAATTGTTCATTCTACTACTGAGACCCTTTTGGAAAATTGTGCAAACAAAATCTTTGATGGAAATGATTCTTGAAGATACTGAATCAGTGCTCTCTAGGTCAATCAAAATTATGCAAACAAAATCTCTGATGGAAATGTTCAATGGAGGAAAGCAGGAGCACAAAATTATCGTCAATCCTGATAAATTGTTCATTCTACTACTGAGATCCTTCTGGAAAATTGTGCAAATAAAATCTTTGATGGAAATGTTTAATGGAGGAAAGTAGGAGCACAAAATTATGGGGAAATAAGGTTGTCTTAAGTCTTAACTATCAAGTTCGGATGTTATACACTCGATACCTATATATTTTGGTTTAATTTAATAGTAAGTTACCAATACCTACAATCTCAGCCCATTTATTACCAATAGCAGGCCTGTTTTTTGCCAATTCCCTTGCGGTACTGTAGCTGAACCAATAGCAAAGTCCAAGCCCATGCGGCCATTTTCCTTCCATTTTTTGAATTGTTCTGTTAATGAGAAAATTACCAAAATAACCTCAACTAACTTCTAAACATATATGAAGGCTTCAGACCACAAAGCTATCGTGATTTTCAAAGCTGGTTCAACCTCTGCGTCATTGAAGACGCCAGAGTACATCGGAGCTCTGATTCTGGTGGAGATCTGAGTGCTCTGTGCGTCTGAATGTAATCGAAGCCTCCGTTCATCATGGAGAAGTTGAATCCAAACACAAGCTCAGGTTCTAGCTTAATTGTGAATTTCTATCTTGTTGATTTAGTGTAATGCTTCCCTCTTTTTCGATTCGTGTTTTGCATTTGCTTCAATTAGTTTTATATAGTGAATTTGATGAGTTTCCTTCTATTTGATGAAAAATTCTACAGTGTGTTAACGTATGACATGCATACAATTGCCTTAAAAGTGGTAAAATGAGTCCTCAAAATAGTAATATTAGTCCTCAAAGTGGTAATATGAGTTCTTAAAGTGGTAAATTTTCTTAGTTACCACATGAGTTCTCAAAATAGTAATATTAGTCCTCAAAATGGTAACATGAGTCCTTAAAGTGGTAAATTTTCTTAGTTTACCATATGAGTCCTCAAAATAGTAATATTAGTCCTCAAAGTGGTAACATGAGTCCTTAAAGTGGTAAAAATAGTTGATGTATGAGAAATGTTAACATACCATAGCTTTACCCCTATTTGATCAGTTTCAATTTGTTTACATTGTATTTGATTATTATTATTATTTTGCACGTTTTGATTTAGTTGTTAATAGCTTTGTTCTTCGATGAATCTGGTTAGGTTTGTGTTCAACTACTCGTAAATGTTTCATTTCGGTTAGTTTCACTCAGCAGATTAGGTGGAGGGCTGGTTAAGTGCTTAATGTTATTGACGTTCAGAAGGTTTGGTAAATATATGCAATTATATGTGTTATTCTTACTTTTTGTAGTGCATTTGTGCTAGGAAATATGTATTCAGAGGTGGTTGCTAGGTGCACTTACACGTCAGAAACTGTGATGGTCTTCATTGATGGTACGACAAGGTTCACCGATTTTTTCAATGAAATTTGCATGCGGTTTAAGGGTTTGAAGTCAGGCTTGTTTGAGTTAAAGTATTCCCTTCCAGATTACCCTTCTTGTGCTCTCGATTCTGATTTAGATATGAGGTTGATGTTTAGGTCTTTAGCTGAGTTTAAGAGAACTTCAGTTGACATTTTGGTGAGGATTTGTGATTTTGGTGCAAATTTTGTTGCTGAGGGAGTTCAATGTACTGCCTGATAGGAGCATTTTAATGCGACGTTTTACTTGCCTTTCCCAGCATTTCTTGCGTTATTTCCTTAATAAAACTCTGTTTAGGAAAGTTTCCATTCTTTGATTGGGAAAGTTCCTATTTGTAGAAAGTTTCTATTTTTGTAGTTTCTATTTATCATTTTTAGTAAGTTTCCATTTTTCAGTAGTTTCTATTTTTCATTTTTAGAAAGTTTCCCATTTTCAGTTTAGGAAAGTTGCCATTTTTCATTTTAGGAAAGTTTCTATTTTTCTTACTAGTTTCTATTTTCAGGACCTCCGAGCTAAAAAGTGGAAATGAACTCACAAATGGAAAGAGGAGCTTGCGAAAGTCAAGGGGAGCAAAAATGAGAAACAATGGACCACAGAAATGAGCAGAAATGAAGAAAAGAAGTTTTCCTGCTTCAACCAGGAAACCCTGCGAAAGGGAGGAGTGCTTACCAAGAAAGTTTCCAACGCAACCATGAAAAAGAAATGGAAAAATGAAGTGTTATGGCGTTGGGATGTATAAAGGCTTGAAAGTGAAGCAACAAGGCCCAAGAACCCTACAAGTTGAAGTGGATTTTCGGCAAAATGGATCAAGGCCCATGAAAGCCCATGGAATTAGGGTTTGTGACGCAATGAAGCAACCCTAGAGATGTTTGCCGTGAAATACCAAGAGGAGGAGAGAAAGTTGGCGTGAAAATCAAGAAGAAAATAAAAGATTTCGGTTGAGATTTTCTAGGGTAATTTTTATGGAAAGAAAATATACTTGGAGACTTACCTAGAGAGTTTGCCGTCCAAAGTAAAGAGAGAAACAAGGGAAGCAACGTGAAACCCTAAGAAGATGACGCCAAGAGAGATTCAAGGGAGAGTTTTAAGGAAAGAGAAAAAGGTGGAGACCAAGAAAAGCTCAAAAGAAGTCTAGATACATTCCTATATTCCCTAAAGGAGTTTTGGCCGAATTTAAAGATAAAATCAGAAATTCTCTCAAGGTATTTCGGCCAAGATTATTAGGGAATTAAATGGAATTTTGTGCTTGGTTAGACCACCTCATAGGGCTTATGTGGCAAGCTAGCATTGGAGGAAACTATGTGGAATTTTCAGATTAATTCCATGGATTTATTAGAGGTTTACACGGCTTGGAGACCAAGGCTTGCCGTCCCCTATATATGCTCCCTCTTTCTCAACGTCTAGGGTCCTCTCTTCCATACAATTTACACTTTAGAAAAAATCAGAAAAGTTCTCTAGAATAGCCGTGAGTTCTTCCATCCTCTAGAGCAAGCCACGAGTTCAAGCAAGGCCAAGGGAGAAGAAGAATTGCCGTGAGCATCATCATCCACCACCATCCTTGAAGCTTGCTTTCGAGATTCAAGAGACCACCACATCAATTGTTCATCACCATCTCCATCTCACGTTGTAATTTGATTCTCCTTTGTAACCTTTGCTTTGATTTCGTTGGTTTTGCTCTAGTTGACATATATGTTTGAATGAATATTAATTTCTGGAATTTTTTATGATTGAATGAAATTTTCAGATTCATATTATTGTTCTTCGAAAGTTGCTTATGTGAGTTTGGTTAATTAAATTTGCTTTATAGATATCTTTTGTATTTTAATCTTATGTGGTTGCAAACACTTAGGGTTTTTGTATGAATGGTGCTACAATTTAAGAACATGAATCAACTTTTTGGTTTTGTGTTCTTGAATCGAAAAGTAGTAAAGGTTTTGTGCAAAAACCGAATTTAATTAAAGAGAATTGCAATTAGGTGGACTTTTCCATACTAAGTTGCACACTTGAGTTGATAGCCTTTCTATGTGTTTCATGCGTTAAGCATGTCATGATTTACTAGCTTTCTAGGGATTGAATGCATGTTTGATAGGATTAGTCTTTGTGCTTTCACTTAGATTAATTAGCATTGAAAAGTAAAATATGGGAAATTGTTTGCTTTCTAACATTTCACATGATCAACTCCTTTCTCATGACTTAGATGAACAATATTAGGGTTTGAATCGATTTTAATCATATGTTTCGGTTTTTGATCTTTGTTCTCTCATTCCATCTTTAATTTTATGTTTTTGCATTTTAATTGTTTTGTTAACTTAGTTTATTTTCGGAAAAACCAAAATCAAAAACCCCCTTTTTCGTGTACAATGTTTATAATTGTGAATATCTTTGTGAATATTATACTTTGTTTTAATTTTAATTGTTTAATTGTTTGACAATGACAGGTGTACCCTCAATCCCCGGAATAGAACGATCCCTATTTGCTTATACTACTAACGATATTTCAGGGTTAAATTATGCGCTTGCTTTGAGCGCATCACTGCCGCTGCTGCTACTTCTTCTTGTGTGTCAGTGGTATCGACGGTGATTCATGAGACTGATTATTTGGCTAATTTTAGGCCTGAAGATCCCAAAATTTACATGTCTAACCAGTGGAGAGAGTATATTAAGTGTGTGGACCAAAAATTTAGAGGTGGAGCTATGGAGTTTCGGCAAAAGTTGTGTATGTATGCTATTGAGGTTGGGTTTGTCTTTGTCTATGTGAGAAATGACAAATGGAGGGTAATTGCTGAATGTTTCAACAAGCTATCTGAGGGATGCAAATGGTACATCAATGCGTCACTATACCCTGCTAATAATTTCTTCTATATTAGGCAGCTTAATAATGTGCATACTTGTTCTGGTGTTTTGAGGCAGCAGAAGAGTTCTACTATTGTGAAGACACTCATTAATGATGAATTTCTTGGAAATCCCTCTCTCAAGCCACATGATATTATGGATAGGTTGAAGAACAACTATGGTCTTGATATTACATACCGTGTTGCATGGAAAGGTAAAGAAAAAGCAATGAAAGAGTTGCACGGTTTAGATGAGGACTCCTATTCAATGTTAACTTGGTATCGTGATGCCGTGATAGAGAGTAATCCAGGGTCTTGCTTTATTTTGGAGTGTGATGAATCCACTGGTCGTTTTCAGAGGCTTTTCCTTTGTTTTGGTGGAGTTATTGAGGGTTTCAAGTCTTGCATACCTCTATTGTTCGTGGATGGTGTACATCTGAAGAGCAAGTATGAGGGTCAGCTTCTTTCTGCTACAGGAAAGGATGGTAATCAAGGTATGATTATGATTTTCGTTTTATTTTTGTGATTCATATTGTGGAAAGGATGGTAGACTAATGCTATTGAGGAACAGTACTTTTGTCTTTGATGCTTTACTTTTCCTTTCCAATAGTTGTTGAATTGATGGTATTATGGAAAGTATTTGAGTTGCTTCTTGTGCAGCACCACGCTGCAAATTATAAAAAATATCATGCCTATCTAAGCTTTATTATTGAGGTTCAGTAGTTTTGTCTTCTTTTCCCTTTTTCTTTGTCCTTCATAATGTTTAGGGTTTATTTAGGGTTTGGGGTTTGGGGTTTGGGGTTTGGGGTTTGGGGTTTGGGGTTTGGGGTTAAGGGTTTAGGGTTTAGGGTTAGGTGTTTCTCTCAAAAATATATCATGGCAATCTAAGCTTTCTTATTGAGGGTCAATAGTATTGTCTTCTGTTCCCTCTTTCTTTGTCCTTCATAATGTTTAGGGTTTAGGGGTTTAGGGTTTCCGTCAAAACAATGTCATGCCTATCTAAGCTTTGTTATTGAGGTTCAGTAGAATTGTCTTATGTTCTTCATAATGTTTAGGGTTTAGGGGTTTAGGGTTTAGGGGTTAGGGGTTAGGGTTTAGGGTTTAGGGTTTCCATCCTATCTAAGCGTTGTTATTAAGGTTCAGTAGTTTAGGGTTTAGGGTTTAGGGCCCTCTACATCGGCTGCTGTGATTTTGAACTCACTATCTCCAAACCGGAAAACCATATTTTCTGAATCCTAAAACTGCAACAAACGTTTTGTAAGGTCATCTGATTTGCAGATTTGATCCTTCTTGATCTCCTCTTCATAAAATGGCTTAATGAACCCCCAAAAAACGGCGTCTTCTTTAGCTTCCCCCAAGCCTCTTTTCCAATCGTTCTTCGGTGGGTGTCGGTGGTAGCCCAAAATGCATGCATATTACATTTATACTGTATGTAATCCGGTCTTTGTGCTCTCATCTTCTTTGTTCCAACCGGTACATCGTCTTTGTCTATTGCAGCAGCCTTCCTCTTTGCCATATCTGTGTACTGACCCTCAGTAGTGAACTGACCCCCAGTAGTATACTGACTCCCAATAGTATACTAGCCTAGCCTTCTCGCGTTTGCTCACTTCAGCATTGCTTTCATTATCTCCATCCTGCAAGTCAATCGGCAGCACAGAGCAGAAGGGATGACAAAGTGTGCTAAAAAATGCAATACTTTTATTTTTCAAAACCTCCCAATGCAAGAATACTCCTAGTTTCAACTTCATTTGTTCTGATTTCTCAAAACACTATCTACATGCATGACAAATTAAAGGAATGAAAAACAACTGTTGTAAAAGACTAAAAATCAAGGAATAAAACATTATAAAATTAAGATAATAGCAAGTGTGCTGTGAATCAACAATAGCAAATTACCAATACCTACAATCTCAGCCCATTTATTACCAATAGCAGGCCTATTTTTTGCCAATTCCCTTGCGGTACTGTAGCTGAACCAATAGCAAAGTCCAAGCCCATGTGGTCATTTTCTTCCATTTTTTGAATTGTTCTGTTAATGAGGAAATTACCAAAATAACCTCAACTAACTTCTAAACAGATACGAAGGCTTCAGACCACAAAGCTATCGTGATTTTCAAAGCTGGTTCAACCTATGCGTCATTGAAGCCGCCGGAGTACTTAACTGAACACCATAATGTTTCTTAACTGCTTTACCTAGTCTCATATTTCAATCCTTTCTTATTCTTATCCTTCTACTAATGTTTCTTATGAGTTCATCAATGTCTCATGTTTGTGCATGTTGTGAGGGGGTTTCTATGAAATTGTTTATTCATCGTGAATTGTTCTAAGATGCTGACTTGTTTTGCTCATATGACAGAGGCTATCAGGATCGTCCTTACTGATACTAGCAAATAAGCAGGACATAAAAGGTGCCCTTACTCCACAAGAAATTGCCAAGGTAAGGCTCTAGCAGGCTAGCTTGTATAGATTGGTGAATGTAGTTGTTTGCTAGAATGTTTCTTGGCTTTGCTGCCTCTGTTCCTTAGATTGTTGTATTCACTGTTAATGAAAATAACATGCAATAGGGCTACTCATCATTTCTATGGGAGTTTATATGCAGCACTATTGTTTGAAACCTTTCGAGATTATTTTCCATCTGGTTGAAACCAATTTATATGCAGATATCAATGTGAATGTTTCTTCTTTCAATCATGAGTATCTAATATAGTTTAGGGATAAAATATGTTTAGTCCCTATACTTTGCCTCTCTCATCGTTTTAGTCCCTGACATTCTAATTTAATCTAAAAACTCCCTGACCTCTCGATTTCCCTCCAATAGGTCACTTCCGCGAGAAATTAGGAGTTGGTCTTATGTGAAATGTCCAATATACCCCTATGTTATTTCTTTTTCCTTTTTCCTTTTTAATTTATTTTTTTTCCTTTTTTTTTCTTTTTTCCTTTTTAATTTATTTTTTCTTTTTTTCTTTTTCCTTTTTAAATTCTTTTTTGCTTTTTCTTCTTTTTTTTATTGTTCCTTTTTAATTTCTTTTTTCCTTTGTTTTTTCTTTTCGTTCTGCCTACTTTCTCCTTCCTCAACCCACCAATCCTATTCCGATTAAACTCCACAACCCATCTGTTTCTTTCCCCAAATTGAAACCAAACCCAGCAAATACCTAGCTTGGTGGTGTATAGATGGACATCGAGTAAAAGCAAGAGGCTAGGAGCTGATTGATCACTTCTTCACCTTCTCTGAAGCCATCTCCCTCCGTTGTCTCTTAGCGGATCCGCCCTCGTCTCCATCGTCGCCGACGCCATCTCTCAAACACAAGCAGATCCCAATCAGCTAGGAAATTCGCCGCTAAATCCTCCCCTCTTGTTTTCACAGCCTACTTCTCTCTCTCTTCCACTCAAATCCCACTTTCTCTCTCCACATCAAGCCTCAATTTGGAAACTTTTCACTTAAAACTACCATTTTTTCAAACTCTGAGGTTTTTGGGTCTTGCTCAAAATGGTGATTTGGATTTTGGGTCTAGTTGAAATGGTGGTTTTTGATGGCCAAGTTGACCAAAACCAGAAGTGAAGAAGAAGAATAGTGATGGAAAAGAAAAATGGCCGCCGGTGTGGAGAACAAGAATTGGGGTTTCGGGTCGATCAGGATTGGTTCGCCGACGTGGCGTTACTGATGCAGCAGGATACGATGGTCATTAAAAAGGAAAAAGAAAAAAGAAAGAAAGAAAAAAAGAAATTAAAAAGGAAAAAAGAAAAAGAAAAAAAGGAAAAAAGAAATTAAAATGGAAAAAGGAAAAAGAAAAAAGAAAAAAAGAAATTAGAAAGGAAAAAAGGAAAAAAAGGAAAAAAAGAAATTAAAAATGAAAAAGAAAAAAAAGGAAAAAAAATAACATAGGGGTATATTGGACATTTCACCCAATGCCAACTCTTAATTTGACGCGGGAATGACCTATTGGAGGGAAATTGTGAGGTCAGGGAGTTTTTAGATTAAATTAGAATGTCAGGGACTGAAACGATGAGAGAGGTAAAGTACAGGGACTAAACAGATCTTATCCCAAATAGTTTATATTTTACTTGTCTAGGTTTTGAACTTGGAGGCTATGGATAAAACTCGACACTGGAATATTGTTGGCTACAGTGCATACACGGGTGAGGGGCTGCCTCTCGGATCTATGTGCTTGACTAATGCCTGTTTTCAGTAATTCTACATTTGTTAGTGTGTTGAGTGACTTGAGTCATTTTCTCAGTGAACACTAGACAATCATCCAAGTATATATGCAGTAAACTGGAGTTTTCAGTTTGTGTTAAAGTAATTGGGTGTTTATGTGTGTGTCTGTCTTTATACATAATGAGTCATCGTTTCAGGAATGGCTCAAATGTGAGACTCGTATCATTTTGAAGTTCAAAATCTGAAAACTAATTAACATGTATTGTTTTCTCAGAGTTCTACCTCATTTGCATGGCATTAGATGGGCTGAGGTAACATTGTGTTAAAATCAAATTGTGTATGCTGTTTTTGGCAACTAGGGAACTTGTCCTAAATGAACACTATGCAGTCTTGAAAAGAGAAAAGTTTCGGTTTGAACCTTCTACTGTAAGGATGCGTGAAATCATGGTAACAACTTCCAGCATAGCACTCCACAAAACTTCAGGCTCGTTTATTTCTGTGCTTATGGATTGGGTCTTATGTTGTTTTAATAGTTTTATTGGATTTATTTGCTAAGAATATAGATTTTATGGCTTAGAAGGCTATTATAGTGTGCTGGAAGGTTTTATAATTTGCTCTATCTGTTTCAATTCAGTCGGAAACTCCTCAAAATTTATGCTACTGAATTTTCTTACCCCTCAAAATACAGAAGGAAACCTGGGACTGATGTATTATGATGTGTAGAACAAAATTTAGATTCAAGTGGTTGCTGCTGTGCCATTTGTTTCAACCAAATTGGAAACATTTCTGGATTCTCTTAAGTGGCAATGGAACCCTCAACATAAACATCCTGCTGCCTTAATTTTGATCTCATATAAATGTTTGTGGTTTTCTATATCTTAATGCTTTCAGTGTGGTTTTAATATGTATTTGAAGTAGGCACCAATCTTTGTATGGTTTGCTAATGATTCCACATTAATAGACACACAGACACACCCCTACTGGCATAGATGTATGTGCAGGTAAATTGAATAAGTTTTTATTCGTATGTACAGGTCAATGAATTCATATTTATTATTGTTGGCAATCTGCAAACGGTTGAAGAAATAAATGATATCCATTCTTTATTAAGCTTTCGAACATCTTTGGTAAGGATAGAGCTTATGGAAAAGCAGCTGAAGGTCCGTACTGATATGGCGGTTGAGCAAAGAGATAATCAAGTTACTGGAGTATAAGACTTTAGAATCATGCAAGCCCCATGTCAATAGGCAAAAACAACGATATGAGAGTAGTCGCAAAAAGAGGAAAAGAAGGAATGAAGATGAGATGGTTCTTGCATTGGAAAACTATATGCAGAATTCAAAAAAGAAAAAAAAATGCAATCGGTAACTGATGTTATAGTGAAAGGTAATGATAATGGCTCTCGTATTGCTAAAGAACCTAAGAAATGAAACTTTATGCTCTGGACCATTAAGGCCTTGGGGCATCTTTCGCTAAGAAAATGAAACTTTCTGAGTTGACTGTCATAAACATCGCACATATGACAAACTCTTTCGCTAAGGCATTGGGAGAAAAATAAAAACTGATGAATAATTGATAATGGCTTGGGGTTTTGTTTGCAAACCCAGCCAAACGATGAACAAAGCAATAAGGGTTAGGCCTGGGCATTTTAGCCCGAAAGCCCGAAAACCCGAACCAAATTGATCCGGACCTTCAGGTCCGGGCCGGGCTTTAAGAAAAAAAATAGAAAAAATTAAAGCCCGGACCATTTGCATTTAAACGGGCCGGTCCCGGGCCCTGACATTCATAAGCCCGAAGAAAGGCCCGAAGAAATATTACCCTATATTCCTAAGTATATTGTCTTCAGTGTGTTGACTAAGACCCTTACTTCAGTCAACATTCAAAAATTCGCAGCCTTCTTCTGCAACCCCGACCCTTTCCCAAACTCAACCCCGACCCTTTCCTAAACTGGCAATCTGGCATAGTGCCATCTGCAGCCTTCGTTTCAGAAACCCAACATCCTAGCAGCTCGAACCTAGCAATCGATTCCTAGATTTTCCCTTAGCCCTCATGCACAAAGTCCTAGCATTCGCGATTTCAAAACCTTCAGTTTTCCCGATTTCCAGAAACCCATCAATCCGTAGCATCTGCAGCCTTCGGGTTCTTCGATTCCTGGCCTTCTTCGATTACTAACTCGATTCCTTAGCCCTCAATCGATTCATAGCTTACCCGATTCATAGCTTTCCCGATTACCCGATTTCCATAAACCCAACAATCCCTAGCCCTCAATCCATTCATTGCTTACCCGATTTCGAATTCGAACAAGTACCTAGCTTTCCCGATTTTCCGATTTCCAGAAACCCAAAATTCTCTAGCCTTCAATCCCTTCTGGCCTTCTTCAATTACTAACTCAGTAACTCGAGTCTTTGGCAATGGAACCCGAAGTAGCTGCAGTTTGTGGGGACGAGTTGGTGGCGGCTTCCAGCCTGTCTGAGGGCGGTGATGATAGTGACTGGCATTATTGTTGTTTTTTTCCTTCTTCTACTTTAATCAGTTTCAAGGAATTGTTGTTAAAATTTCTGCAACTTTCATTGGTTTTGCAATTTTGATATCTGTTGGAAACTTAGGTATTACTGGAAACTTAGATATTGCTGGAAAGTGAAAACTTAGGTATATGTGATATGTGCTTGCTTGTGTGCCTAATGCATTTGTTAGAGTAATGATATAACTGTGTGCCTAATGTATTTGAGTGCATTTTCTTGTGCATTGTGATCTATGCTTGCAATGGAACTTTGAAGAAGCCATGAAGTTTGGATGTTATTCTCTTCATTTTGTAGCTTAGTTTGTGATGTGTATGATGTTATATTCTTCTTCTAAACCCAGAACATGATGAAACTGTGGAGAAAATGAAGGTAATCAAAATTAAACTTTTGGGCCCGAAAACCCGGCAGGACTGGCCCGGGACTGAACGGTCCGGGCCTTCATGGTCCCTATAACTGAAAAACGTTATTTGAGCCCGGCCCGAATAAAACGGGCTTGGTCCCGGGCCTAGCAAATTGACATGCGGTCCTAGCCCGTGCCCAGGCCAAGGTCTGTTTAGTAGACTTCCAAGATATCACGGTGTTTTTCATGGTAAACACATAACCAGTTTGTGTAACATCCCGTATCTTAATTCACCGGTTTACTAGTCATTTGGACAGTAAACGACAATTCGATTTACTTTTACTCTTTTCGGTAACTTTAGTGGCCCTAAAAGTTGACTTTTTGATCGGGTCAAAATTTGAGAAAACTTCCTTCGTGAAAGTTGTAGAGGACGTTAAACCGAGCGCGTGCATATGTGGTTCGTAAAAATCGGAGCTCGTATGCGAAACTTATAAGCGAAATTGTGAAAGTTACTGTTCACGGTAAGTTTCTATAAATATAGGAAGTTACTGTGGTAAGTTTCCAAATTTGGGAAACTTACCCGGCTCTTTCTCTCTCCTCTCTCCCGACCTCTCTCTTTTCCGGTTCGGCCATTTTCGTCCTCCCTTCGATTTTTCACTTTCCGGCCACCAGCCGGCGTGCAACCGGTCACCAGAGGAGCGCCTCCTCCCTCCCAACACGCTAGTAACCTTGGTTTTCGAAGATTTGGCCGGAAAAGCTCGGAATTGAACTAAGAAGATCACTGTAGCAGTTGGGGTTTTTCGGCGATTCCGACCACCTCCGGCCACCAAATCGGCGTCGAAGGTTTGGTTTTCTTCACTGATCATTTCCCCTATGGCCTTGTATCATGATTTATTGTGTAGAAGTCGAATTGACGAAATGAAATTCTAGGGTTCTTGGAAATTTCTGGGTTTGTGTTCATCAAATGATTTCGGCTGTTTTTACCTGTTATTTGGATGTGTTTTAGTTGAGAAAGAGGTTGGGTTTGTTGTTTTGCAGCTACTGCCAAAATTTAGTGGCCATCGGAGGTGGTGGCCGCCGGCGCGTGGGGCCCACGCGCTGCCACTGTTGGTGGCGCGTGGAAGTGTGTGAGGCAGTGTTTTAATTCCAGTTTTTAGCCCATTAAATTGTGTAGATGTTGTAGAGCTTGTATGTGAAGTTTGGTGATTTTTGGAGAAGCTTGGAATTAATTATGAATTTTTGAAGTTTAGGGTTTCGATTATCGAATTATGAGAATCCGATCGTCAGATATCTCTCGGTTCTGACTTGGAACCTTTAAGATAACGAATTGGTATTAGTGGTAGAATGTGGGTTGAATCCGAGGAGAAGTGGAGATGTAATTATGAGGAATTGATTTTAGGAATCGTATTAATTTGTTGTATAGTTATTCACGGAATATAATTGTGTACAGGGTGACGCACCGAGCGATTGCTCGACGAAGGAACTCGTATGCGTGATCACCTGAATAGTACTGTGAGTGGACTTTTATTTTTAAAGAATGATGCATGCATTTATTTTTCCCGAAATAATAATTTATTTATCATTTTATTATCGAGCATAATATTTTGCCTTGGATTTTAATTTTGGCATTGTTTTTCCATATGAATTTCATATACGAATCTATTATGCTCAGATTTGGATTTTATGATTTGATTCGGAATATGATTAAATTTTCGGAGATTAATTATAATTTATTTTCAATTATGATTCGGGAATGGATTTTGAGCCTTTGATAAGTATCTCCGATATATGGCTTTTATTTGAAATCATGATTTAAGTGATTTTCGACGAATTACTTTCCGAGGTGATTTCCGGAATTTATTAATATATTTTATTCGTCGATATTGAGATTTTTTGGAATATTTTTCGAAAATGGGATTTTCGATTGAACTATTTTATCGATTATTTCTCGCCTAATGGTTTATGAATTCTAGAATTTTGGCGTGCGGGGCCACGTCATTGGAGTATATATTTTCTTGAGATTTTCCGAGTATGGATGGGATTCATACTCGTGTTTTGTTGCGAGGTTGGGGAAGCCTTACTGATTTACCGGTTTTCAATTGTTTTTCCTCACCATACTCGGGTCATTCGATTAGGTCTCCTCCTCACTTACTTTGTGTTTGTGAGTGGCAGTTGAGGTAGCTTATTCTCCTCCTCACTTACTTTGTGTTTGTGAGTGGCAGTCGAGGTGATTTATTCTCCTCCTCACGTGAGTGGTAGTCGAGCTAATTAGTTCTCCTCCTCACACAATCTATGTGTGGGTGGCAGTCGAGGGTAGGAAGAGCCTAAGGGGCTCCTTTACCCGTATGGTGATATCTCTTCCCCATATCCTATTATTACTTGACTAGCGGGGCCTAGTCCGATATCTCTTAACCAGCGGGGCTGGTATGTTTTCACGAGATTTTGAGTTTAAAGAAATGTGTTTTATAAACGTGGCATGCATCGAGGTTTTATAAATTTAAATAAGTGGGAAAGTATTTAAGTTTGCTTCATTTAAATCATCTTAATTATTTATTTTTGTCCACTCACACTAACGTGTTTTCAATACTTTCCCCTGGGCCCTTCGGTTTTAAATGCCCAGTTTGCAGGCGAAATTAGTTGAGGTCGGGCGTACATGGAGTCAAGGCATAACCAACAGCATTGCTTCCGCGTACACATTCTATTTCTGTTTTCTTTGTTACTTAGGGGATTAGTATTGCTCTGATAACCTATGAGATTAATATTGTTTTTGGGTTGAGACTGATATTTGTGAAATTGGAGTTGTGATTTGGGGAGCAGATGGCTCCAGGAGAATAAGGATGGATGATTTAGAAGTGTAAATGTTTTCCTACAGGTTTTGGGTAGCCTACTTTTAGGGGAAGTTCTGCCAAATTTTTGGTAGAATTTCTTCTAAAGTGGGCCCCGCAGGGCCACTTCGGATTTCGGGGTGAAATCCGGGGCGGGTCCTGTCAGTTGGTATCAGAGCATTAGGTTGTCTGATTCTGTAGACCATTTTCTATCTTGTCACCTTATATGCTTGATGTTACACAGTACCTCCCGAGTGATGGCCCGACTGCAGCGGTTCCCCATCGTTTACTCTTCGGTGCTGATGTATGCATTAAGTGTGTAAGGTGCATGTCTAGATGGTGTTCCTTTCGGTGCTATGCCTCTTGTACGCCGACCTCCTAGGATTTTCGTTGCGTAGCGGAGTGTTCGCATGTTTTGCACATTTCCCTGCTGATGGTAGAGTAAGACTACTCTACAGATTTGAGTTGTGCTATGAAATACGATTCGAGGAAATGTTGTGAGTATCTCTTCCTCGATGCCAACAAGTTTGTTGGGGCATGGTTTGAGGTGCGAGACCGGAATTTGATTTTGTGCCTGAATGTTAGAGATGAGCGTCCATTGTTTTGGGCTGTCTCTGAGTATTATAATTGATTCAGAATCAGGATTGTTGTTGGAATTGAATTAGTAATAATGATGGTTATGACTTTGAATCGAGTTTGGGGATTGTGTTACTTGACACAATCGGTCTTGTAAGTGGCATGTGGAACATTACTAGAATTCGATGGAGATTCTTTGTGAATCTTAGTGTTGGAAACTATTTGTAGAGGAATCCAGATTGCAATGACCTCTACTGGGCACCTTATGTCGGCGTCAAGTACGCATCACTCTCCGTTAGACAATAGAGAAATTTAAATAAATATTATGGGTTGTTATGGCTAGAGGCTTCGTTTTCAAGTGATTTTGGTCACTGATGTTGGCAAGTGAGAAGTGACGACAGTAATTGAGAGATATAAGTAGGATGAGATTTTTAGAAATTGTCATTTTGAGTCATACCCTAACCAGGGTGTATGGGTATAGTTTTGCTCGGAATAAAAGAATTGATTTCAGATACCACAACTTATAGTTTTGTCTTCCTGAGTCTTGGATGATAACGAGTAGGGAGATTAACAAGAGTGGGCTTTTGCAGTTGATATGTACTTGAAGTTCGAGAATCGGAAGAATGCTTAAGGTTTTATAATAGAGTTGCGACTTTGGTCGGTAAATAATTTGGAGAGTTGGAATCAACTCTTCGTATGTGATATTATGCAAATTGGTGTCCTTGGTTATCCGCTTTTGAGTGAAACAGTTACACATAAGATTGGGGAATAGCGGTAATGACTTTGTTGGGTGTCCATAGAAGTTCGAACGGAATTACTATGTGATACAGAATCTGATTCGAGTTTTGAATCACGGAGCCTTGAAGGTTGAATTGTGATAGGCTCTTGGTGGAAGTTTTGCTTGACAGATGGGTTGTGATATGATATTAGTGGTTGGTGGAATAATTTTAAGGAAATAAGTTTTCAGTTGGCTCCGGAAATATTTTAAGTCAAGGCTTGACCAGGACTCTTGTTATTTTGGGTGGAAGGTATTGTAGCCTGTTTTTAAGTGACGTACTTCGGTAATGATTACTTTGAGGAAATTGGATCATTATTGTGGTGGGACCACATTCGGATCCGGATATTGCTTGGTGTGATACAAAATGTTGGACGGGTGTCCTTTGATTTATTTTAAGGATTGTCCAGGAAAGACCTTGTGAATTGTGTTAGCTACCTCGGGGAATTAGTTATTGCTTGAATTGAATACATGTAATGGACTTCTTTAGAGAAATTGAGCGAGTTTTACCACCATGGTGACCCTTAATTGGAAATGTATAGGAAGTTGTTGGTACGAGTGAATCCGGTCACCACTTGTCTGACGGTAAGATGACTTGAATAGGAAGTAGGAGTTGAGTTGGTATAAATTGATTGAACTTATGTTCTAGCAAGGTTTCAACAGATATTTAAGTACTAATTGTTGAGCTACTATGGTTAAGTTATGTTATTGGATTAAATCTTAATGAGAAGATTTGGAAGAGTTTTGGGTACAAGTTGGGTTAGCACAGGAAAGTCATAGAGATTCTTGTTGTAGCTGAAATCTTATAAGTCAAGTGTCGATCGAGGAGCGGATTTGTGGCTATTTTATCTTCTTTTCGATATCTTATTTTTCTCGTCTTAGGAGGTAGACTGTTTCCGTGGTACGCAAAGTGTTATTTGTTTAATTAATTGACTTTGAGCTTTTCTATTTGGGCTCTTATTCGACTTTCTTTCCAGGTTGTTTTGAGTAAAAGAGTAGTTGCAAATTTTTGCTTAGCAGTGGCTAAGAGTTTTCGGTAATGCTTGAGGGCATATCTATATTTTTTTTAGGACTGTTGAGCCAACGGGGGATGCTGTGAATCTTGTTGGGATTGCTGTCACTGGCCAGATTCCAGCTGGAGGATTTGGTACATACGGGATTTGGAACATATCCTTGTTGTCGTACTTGTAGTAGAATTGTCATGAAGTGACGTCGGACAGTTGGTTGGAGATGTTCTGCATAGGGGCTAGTGAAGCAGTATAAGAGAGAGTTTTCCTAGCTAACTAAGGAAGCTATTTTATTTGAGTTTGATCAGAATTTTAGTCAAGTATTGTTTTCAGTGGTGAGAATTACATTGGCATATGAATTAGAATTATCGTTGTGGCATTAGAGGCCAGGGAGAACGACATAGATTCAACTAGATTTTAGACCTATGACTATTAAAGAAGTGTAGCCTCAGCTAAGAACAGCTTTAGTATGATGCATCTCCTCTTGGATTTGAGTCTTTGGGCTGGAATAGAGTGAGTAGTTACGGATCTTTCTCTGCACCAGGTTTCGAAAGACGTTGTACATGTAATACCCCGAAAAATCCAAATTAATTTCCGTGGATTTTTAGAAATGATTTCACAATAGTGGGAGCGAGTACGAGGCTCTGAGAAGTTGTGGAATTAGTTCGAACGATTAATTTTCGAAAACGTACGTTATTTAGGGGCACGCGAAAATCGACTTTTTATACGTATGGAATTTGGGAAAACTTCCTTCATGAAAGTTGTAGAGCTCGTCGACACGATCGCGTGCATATATGGAACGCAAAAATCGGAGCTCGTATGAATTAGTTATGTTTTTTTGAAAACGTTTCCAGTTTAATATAAAAGCTTCCTTTTTTGTTAATTTTTCCAAAAATACATTAAGTTTCCAAAATTGGAAACTGAACATTCTCTCTCTTCCTCACGCGTCCGAAACCGACGGAAACTGGGCAATCCTTCGCCGGCGTCTATCTTCCAATTCCGGCCACCTCTGGACGAGCAACCACGTCCATCAGCTTCGCCTCACTCCTCCGAAGCCATCTGTGGCAACCTTGCACGGCGGCACGGCCCCTAGCGGCGGCGGCGGCCCGGTTTCGATTTAAGCTCGATTTTGGTCAACGCCGGTTTTCTCCTAGCTCCGGCCACCAAAACTCACAATCATTAGCTCCTTGAACTCACCTCAACCTAGTGATCATGCTCGGAGACGGATCGCACCTGGAGTGAAGGTTTTCACGTTCGTCGGAGCTCGACTGTTCTTGATCGAGAATCAAACCTTTCGATCGTGATATCTCGAGCTGTAGTGCATCGTTTTGATTGATTCTTGAACCAGTGAGTTCGCCTTGATGTTCTTAACAACTCTCCAGAAGGGATCGAGGCCGGAGGATGAAGTTTTCACGTCGAAATCATAGCATATCGGTTTCTGCATTTCTTCGCCGGTTTCTGGAAAAATTCCGGCCACTCCAACTGTTCTAGGTAATTTTCGACTACTTCCGGTCATTTTCAGACTTCATGCTAGTTATGAAAATTGTTAAGCTTGTTGAGATGAAGAAGGGCAGCCCGGCCCCGACACCATTGGCGGTGGTCGGCGGCGGCTCTGCCACTAACTCCGGCGGCCCTTTCCGGCCACCTCCGGGGATCAAAAATATGGTTTCTGTACATTTTTAGATTCTATATTTCAATACGATCATTTTGATATATTATGCGCAATTTTTGGATATCGTGTGATGAAGTTATGAATTTTTAAGTTTCGATCGATTTCGATCGTTAGATTTGTGATATGTGAAGTTAGGACCGTCAGATGGACTTGTAGTTTTGATATGATGATCTTATGACTGTCCCAGTGGCTTTGTGTGGTCATGGCCGAAGATCCGACCGTTGGATCTTCGTATAATTGAGAAATGGTGATTCGGAAGGCGATTCGTGAGAATCCGACCGTCAGATTTTCATATAATTTTGTGGAGATGTTTGTAAGGATGATTCGAGAAGATCTGACCGTTGGATCTTCATTATAATTTTGGAGGATGATCCTAAGGGCGATCCGTGAGGATCTGACCGTTGGATCATCATTAAATTAAGATTCGACCGTCGGATCATCATATAATTAGAATCCGACCGTTGGATTTCAGTATATGTGTGGTTTATGAGTAATTTACTAAGTCAAGATAGTATCTGATTAGGTGATTGACGAATCGAGTTGGTGGACGATTCAGATGGATATGTGGCTTTTAGAAGACGCAGCTGGAATTGGAGGTGAGTAAACCTCACGTGGTTCATATTACGAACCCAATATATTTAATTGCTTTATTTTGCAATCATATGAACTATTGTTGGTGTATTAGACATTCCTGTGTGAATGTCTGTATATATATTATTACGTGAAATAATATGTATTGTTGGAGTTGTGTTGAGTTTATTGTTGAGAAACAATATATTGTGAGGGGTATTGAGTTTATTGTTGAGAAACAATATATTGTGAGGGGTATTGAGTTTATTGTTGTGAAACAATATATTGTGAGGGGTATTGAGTTTATTGTTGAGAAACAATATATTGTGAGGGGTATTGAGTTTATTGTTGTGAAACAATATATTGAGAGAGATGTTGAGTTTTATTGTTGAGGAACAATAAATTGTTGTGATCTGTGGAGATCAATAGGTCACGGGGTGACCATGGCATACTATCAGCGAACCACGCTCTCGCGCCGGGTAGGTGGAACTGAATAGTATTAAATCGTGAACCACGCTCTCGCGCCGGGTAGGTGGAAACGATCAGTTAGAGCTCTAGTCTGTCTGCCAAATATTGAGTGACCTTATGGGGGAAATTGAGAGTAACTCATAAGTGTCTATATATATATATATGAGAGTGAGAAAGTAACGTGGGTTTGTGGTGGTCTTGTAATTTAATAAATCAACAGTTCTTTCTTGTTTACTCATACTAGCTGTCAAAAGCTTACCGGGTTTTGTGTTGTTGCAACTCCCGGTACACTATTCAAATTGTGTAGCGGGTAATCCTACAGGACAGGAGAACCAGGACGGTGATCGTGCGGTTAGAGCAATTGTTAGAGTTTTACAGCAATTGTACGTTGTGAGGTGTGTTATGCTCATTTGAGCTTTACAATATTGCTTGTGAGAGTGAATTGTAATAATGAACTCGAAGTTTCGAGATTTGGATTTTGTAATTGTAATTATTCATGTTTCGGATTTGAATTTATTATTCAAAATTCGGGGCGTGACAGTACATGTTGTGAGTAGTTTTGATTGGAGACGTTGGTAATTAGTAGATTCATTGGAACGCATTTGATTTAGAAGAGTTTTCCACCACATTATATTTATACAAAGATTTCAAGGGACAACGCAAGATAGCTAGGTTGAGATGCTAGTGTGGCCAGCAGGGTGGCTATTAAATGAGTTTTTCTTGTGACTGGGAATGTCATTTCAAGGCGTGATCGATGTTCCAGTCAGTTATTTGAGAAGCGCAGAGAAAGTGTAGTGACCCTCTTAACTTACATGATTAAAAACTTATAGGTTTGTTCGGAGCTACCCCTTGTTATACTTGACAATTGTGGAACCTTTATGTGAATGATATTTGATTAACAATCTGTGCACAAACAGACAAAAAGAAAGTGTTGTTTTGTGGTAACTAAGGAAATTACTTGTTTTGGACTTGTTGGGTAACAGTAACCATCTTGTGGTGTGTTAGTAGCGGTTGGGTTACCCCATGAATGCACGCACGGAGACAAAATGTTTTAAGTATGGATTAATATATATATATATATATTATCGCAATGTTGTTGGTGAACAGGGTGGATCTTCATCGTGCGACTTATATGAAAAGGTTATGGATACTTCTATTCCAACCAAATGACTTGTGATGTCAATACCTTGTGCTATCTGAGCTATAAACATGTTGTGATGTGCTTGGGTAGTTGGGATTGTCAGAGACTATATAGATTGTCAAAATGGTGACGTCTGAGCTAACCATTGAAATGAATTTTTTCTTTTACACCGGAATTCATGTGCTTGCAAGTTTATGGTGCAACATGGTTCAACAAGTCAAGTGATTTGACTTTGGACGTTGATGATTTTGGATTATGAGCATGTTTTCATTGCTTTTGTAGTCGGGATCATCAGAGTTTTGTTGGTTGTTGACTTAATGTTGCGAGAAGGAAAGTTTAATCTGAGGAAAAGTTGATAAGTTTTGAGATTATGGTATTTTGAATCAAATGGTGTGTCATTTCTCTTCTAACAGGCATGAAATTTCGAGGGCGAAATTTTTATAAGGAGGGGAGAATGTAACATCCCGTATCTTAATTCACCGGTTTACTAGTCATTTGGACAGTAAACGACAATTCGATTTACTTTTACTCTTTTCGGTAACTTTAGTGGCCCTAAAAGTTGACTTTTTGATCGGGTCAAAATTTGAGAAAACTTCCTTCGTGAAAGTTGTAGAGGATGTTAAACCGAGCGCGTGCATATGTGGTTCGTAAAAATCGGAGCTCGTATGCGAAACTTATAAGCGAAATTGTGAAAGTTACTGTTCACGGTAAGTTTCTATAAATATAGGAAGTTACTGTGGTAAGTTTCCAAATTTGGGAAACTTACCCGGCTCTTTCTCTCTCCTCTCTCCCGACCTCTCTCTTTTCCGGTTCGGCCATTTTCGTCCTCCCTTCGATTTTTCACTTTCCGGCCACCAGCCGGCGTGCAACCGGTCACCAGAGGAGCGCCTCCTCCCTCCCAACACGCTAGTAACCTTGGTTTTCGAAGATTTGGCCGGAAAAGCTCGGAATTGAACTAAGAAGATCACTGTAGCAGTTGGGGTTTTTCGGCGATTCCGACCACCTCCGGCCACCAAATCGGCGTCGAAGGTTTGGTTTTCTTCACTGATCATTTCCCCTATGGCCTTGTATCATGATTTATTGTGTAGAAGTCGAATTGACGAAATGAAATTCTAGGGTTCTTGGAAATTTCTGGGTTTGTGTTCATCAAATGATTTCGGCTGTTTTTACCTGTTATTTGGATGTGTTTTAGTTGAGAAAGAGGTTGGGTTTGTTGTTTTGCAGCTACTGCCAAAATTTAGTGGCCATCGGAGGTGGTGGCCGCCGGCGCGTGGGGCCCACGCGCTGCCACTGTTGGTGGCGCGTGGAAGTGTGTGAGGCAGTGTTTTAATTCCAGTTTTTAGCCCATTAAATTGTGTAGATGTTGTAGAGCTTGTATGTGAAGTTTGGTGATTTTTGGAGAAGCTTGGAATTAATTATGAATTTTTGAAGTTTAGGGTTTCGATTATCGAATTATGAGAATCCGATCGTCAGATATCTCTCGGTTCTGACTTGGAACCTTTAAGATAACGAATTGGTATTAGTGGTAGAATGTGGGTTGAATCCGAGGAGAAGTGGAGATGTAATTATGAGGAATTGATTTTAGGAATCGTATTAATTTGTTGTATAGTTATTCACGGAATATAATTGTGTACAGGGTGACGCACCGAGCGATTGCTCGACGAAGGAACTCGTATGCGTGATCACCTGAATAGTACTGTGAGTGGACTTTTATTTTTAAAGAATGATGCATGCATTTATTTTTCCCGAAATAATAATTTATTTATCATTTTATTATCGAGCATAATATTTTGCCTTGGATTTTAATTTTGGCATTGTTTTTCCATATGAATTTCATATACGAATCTATTATGCTCAGATTTGGATTTTATGATTTGATTCGGAATATGATTAAATTTTCGGAGATTAATTATAATTTATTTTCAATTATGATTCGGGAATGGATTTTGAGCCTTTGATAAGTATCTCCGATATATGGCTTTTATTTGAAATCATGATTTAAGTGATTTTCGACGAATTACTTTCCGAGGTGATTTCCGGAATTTATTAATATATTTTATTCGTCGATATTGAGATTTTTTGGAATATTTTTCGAAAATGGGATTTTCGATTGAACTATTTTATCGATTATTTCTCGCCTAATGGTTTATGAATTCTAGAATTTTGGCGTGCGGGGCCACGTCATTGGAGTATATATTTTCTTGAGATTTTCCGAGTATGGATGGGATTCATACTCGTGTTTTGTTGCGAGGTTGGGGAAGCCTTACTGATTTACCGGTTTTCAATTGTTTTTCCTCACCATACTCGGGTCATTCGATTAGGTCTCCTCCTCACTTACTTTGTGTTTGTGAGTGGCAGTTGAGGTAGCTTATTCTCCTCCTCACTTACTTTGTGTTTGTGAGTGGCAGTCGAGGTGATTTATTCTCCTCCTCACGTGAGTGGTAGTCGAGCTAATTAGTTCTCCTCCTCACACAATCTATGTGTGGGTGGCAGTCGAGGGTAGGAAGAGCCTAAGGGGCTCCTTTACCCGTATGGTGATATCTCTTCCCCATATCCTATTATTACTTGACTAGCGGGGCCTAGTCCGATATCTCTTAACCAGCGGGGCTGGTATGTTTTCACGAGATTTTGAGTTTAAAGAAATGTGTTTTATAAACGTGGCATGCATCGAGGTTTTATAAATTTAAATAAGTGGGAAAGTATTTAAGTTTGCTTCATTTAAATCATCTTAATTATTTATTTTTGTCCACTCACACTAACGTGTTTTCAATACTTTCCCCTGGGCCCTTCGGTTTTAAATGCCCAGTTTGCAGGCGAAATTAGTTGAGGTCGGGCGTACATGGAGTCAAGGCATAACCAACAGCATTGCTTCCGCGTACACATTCTATTTCTGTTTTCTTTGTTACTTAGGGGATTAGTATTGCTCTGATAACCTATGAGATTAATATTGTTTTTGGGTTGAGACTGATATTTGTGAAATTGGAGTTGTGATTTGGGGAGCAGATGGCTCCAGGAGAATAAGGATGGATGATTTAGAAGTGTAAATGTTTTCCTACAGGTTTTGGGTAGCCTACTTTTAGGGGAAGTTCTGCCAAATTTTTGGTAGAATTTCTTCTAAAGTGGGCCCCGCAGGGCCACTTCGGATTTCGGGGTGAAATCCGGGGCGGGTCCTGTCAGTTTGGGAACTATCTTTATACGGGTAAGAGAGAAACCCGGCATCAGCAAAACTCATCAAAACATCACTTAGATTTTGATGGGTGGAGGAAGCACACTGCCAGTGGTGGCAGCAGAAGAAAACCAAGAACAATGGCGGCAGCGGCGGTTCTTCGATATGTGGAGTCTGAGTCCACCATATCGGAGTTTTGGTTTTCTCTCTGTAAGGATAAAACATGTCCATATCTATCATCCCTTTTAGGTATCGAAAGATAGTCTTTCCACCAGTCTAATGGCATTACGTTGGCGCTGAGTGTTGATGCAAAAATTTTCAGGAGGAAGATTACCCAACATATAACCTTCCACCTTCAATCTTCGAGAATCCCTAGATGCATCCATCTTACAATTGATCATTGGGAGAAGGGACCTGCAAAATAAAAAAATACCCCGACGCCCAAGTAAATGTCAATTCGAGAAGATTATAAAAAGAAATTGGATTGATACTTGTTACCGTTGTTACCCCTCCTCTTCCCCTGATTCCTCCATAAGCTTGTCAATTTATAGCCATTGATTCCTTGATCCTTACTTCTTGGTTCTTGGCCCTTACTCCATGCTGTAGTGGGAGGAGTAATGTTTGCAAGTTCTCCACTACCCGATCATCTTTTACTGTATTTCATTTTATCTAGTTGTTAGTCACTTTAGGGCTTTGATCATCAGGCTTGGTTTGATGGGTGGGGGCCTAAAGCCAAAATTTACTGTTGGTGCGAAAAATTCCAGGAGGAAGATTACCCAACATATAATCTCCCACCTTCAATTTATTGTGCTAAGTACAATAATGCACCGATTGTACTTAGATATGCCACTTCGGCCTCTAGCACATCTTCGCCAACATCCTTAGGACGAAAATGATCCTTTTAAGATCAAGACTTCGAACGATCATGAGAGTGATGACAAGCTTCACTTCATCTTCATTGAAGCGCCTGAGCATTTTTTGTATATCTTCATCGACACGGTGCTCGAGTTCTAAACCGAGACAAAACGGTGTTTCCCAAGATCCTTTCATCTCAAATTCAGATCTTAGGTGCTTAGCGGTTTCCTCTAACTCATCTAGAGTTCCAATAGTGTGGTGACCCGAGAGGGGGGTCCCACAGCGCCGCGATTCCGAGCCAATGAGGAATCGACATGTCACGAATGGCATCTCGATAGCTCATCAACCCGAAACCGCAAGGCCTTTTGAGTTTAGGTTGTTGGTTTACAAAACACTTTCTTGGACAAATCATTCTAGCAACCTAACAACACATTTTCAAAAGCGGAATTCGAAATGGGCTAAGAGTTTTGGGCTTGCGATCGGAGCCCAATTTGGAAAATAAAACACATCTCTAAGTAACGACAAGTATGGGAGACGCGCCCCAGGGTTACGGGTCTCCCGGAATTTTTGTAAACGAGTAGGAAATAAATAAAAAGTAAATAAACAAGCTACTACAAAATCCGATTAAGGACCAAAACCTTCTTTTGATAAAACTAAAGAGAAATGCGCCAAGCCGTGCCATGTGCCTCCCCTGTACGCTTCCCGACCACATGCTCGAAACCTGCACACTATAGTAGGGGTGAGCTTTCGTCCTCGCATGCCCAGTAGGGGCCGACCCAACCATGCTAGGTTTGAAAAATAATATACTTGAAAATATTTACTACATAATATTGTGCACGTTTATCGAAAAATGCTTTAAGAAAAGTGGCAACCACAAACATTTGTTTTCTTTCATAAAACATGTGCAGTATGCTTCACACACTTGGAGCTCCGAGATACTTACCTGCCGGCTAAAGTAAAATAAATCAGTGACCGATCTGGTTCGTCCTGAGTAAGAGAACCAGCCAACTACTCTGTAGTCTTTGTGACTACAAGTAGCGAAAGTGTCCATTTCCTGGCTCTGAGTCTCCTATGACTGGTTCACTGTCCGTACTCGCTTTTTCTCGACAAACATAGGAGCACAGCCCCCTCCGGAGGTTCACGGTTATCGACACCGTGGGATCCCTAGGAATCTACGCGTCTAGGTCCCATTCACTTTCAGGTCACAAGTACACACATACAAGGGTACAGTATCTCAACATGCAAGTCTAGCCTCGGTTTTCACAATTTGCAATTATCAGTTCTGAAAACACATGTATCACGAGGCATCGACTAATGAACAACCAAAAACGTTCTTGCAGGCAACATACTATCATAGTATAGCATTCCACATATACTGAAAAGCCTCTAACAAGGAAGGGACAGCTCACCCTACCTGGAATTGGAGTGCCCATCCACAATTAGATTCGTTCTCGACTTTCAACACTTTGTCCACTTCCAAATGCATACGCACGAGTCCTTTATAATAAAATCGAATCAATGAGTAAGTTGACAACACTACAACTCAACTAACTGAGCAACCCAAATCTTTTACTCAAAATCCCTTTAAGTTGGTTGAATCATCATTTGATCAAAACAACAATCTAGAACTTATGCTTGAAGGGGTTCTTTTAGTGGATAAAATCTATTAGCCATTCCCAAACAATCCAAATGACGTAACATTTGATCATTTGGGATATGGTGATCAAACTTAGCACTTGTGTCCCTTAAGCATAGTTCGGATCAACTCATTTAACCTTTCTATGTTTAGCATTCTTTCAATAAAAGACATAGGATAATTTACCATTCTCGAATGATTTTGCTCATCATGTTCATTCCAGGATATGGTAACTAAGAAAACACTTTAATCGTAATTGTTTCCTTAACTTTAATCAATTAACTTAATCATATGGAATCCACCATTTTCTTGACCAACTGCTTCTCAATATTAACATCAATCACAACATTTAGTTTACATCGTAAAATTGATCCGATCTCAATTACCAATCTGTTTAAGCATTTAACCCAACATGTCATCTTAAATTTACCTTTACTTAATCCATTTTCCAACCATTCAACATCCTGCTCACCAACTCACACTTAACTTCCTCTTATTACCCATTTCTACAATTTCAATCGTGAGTCACAATACCAAGACTTAACCGAGTCACATAGTTGCTACTAATAATTTCACACATTAACCATACTCCTTCATCGATCAAACAACAGATTACAATCACAATAGTTTCACCAAACAGTAGATTCAAAACCCGGACCCTTACCAATTCTTCTTTTCCAAACTGAAAGCTAATTCCAAATGCTGCAATCCATCGTTCACCACTGTTTTAACACCTATCGAGCATAACAAAATTAACAACCCATCTCTTCACCAATACTTGTATTCAAAACAGAACCTATGAGTACTCCTTACCTTTTCTTTCAGTCTCAACGAAAACTAGCGCAGTAGCTCCTTCCTTTCCAAAACTCCAAAATGCAGAAATCCGTAAACCTCAATTCCAAATCAAGGAGCAGTAGATCAGGGTTTTTGATTCTTAAAGACCCAAAGGCTTTAACCAAAGAGAGAGACGACGAAATTACCTATTTAAGAAAATCTGGGAGTCCGGCGGCGCGTACGGCGGCTCTGCCGGAATGGGAGGTCGAAGTTAGAGGGTTATGCTCTTTGAGGTGCTGGGTTCATCCATGGTGGTCGTGTAACTCAGACATGGCTAGGAATTGAAAAACGACGACATGCAGAGCTACGGTTTCCGGCGAGCTAGCACAGCGTTTCCTGGCTTCGGTGGGTGGCGGAACTTCTGGGTTTTGCTCCTCGTTGCTTGCTGAGTCAGGCGGCGGCGTCGTTGTGGCGAGGTGATGACCGGAAATCAGAGAAGGCCAACGAGCAGTGGCGTCGCTGCTTCGAGGAACCAGTGCGGAGGCTGGAGGCGATGCATGTCGACGGTGAGACTCGGGCTTGGGTCGGATTTGGGTGCGGCGTCGATTGGTGGTGGCGGTAACAAGAACTGGTGGCCGGAGATGGAGTTTCCGGCGCTGGCAGAGGGAGAAGGTGAGAATGAGAGAGATCGGGGAGAAAGAGAGAAGGGAGGACGCGGCTGCAAGGGAGGAAGGAGAAAAATGAGACTAGGGTTTCCAAGTTTTCTATTTATACCCATCTGCGTGAAATGCCCATTTTATCCTTGCGACGAATTACGAAACCGTCCTGGCTGGTTACTTCCGGGTTTTGGGGTTCGTTACTTTACTCGTTTTTCGTCAACGACTTCTTTAGTAATTTCTCGACTTCGTCTAGAGTCCAAAACTCAATTTTCTTAAGACTCAATATTCAGAACTTTGTTACAACCCAACTCGTCTCCTTCTCAAATTTGCTTCGACAATCTCTATCTCCATAAGCTCTGGTAATCCTCTAGGCCCAAATGGAAGAACATTGGCCCAAACGAAAATTATAGAGCCCAAATTGTGATCACGACATCAAAATAATTTCCGAAATTAATTCCTTTACTTAAATCACCTTGCGAAAATCTTATTGGCGAAAAACTACTTTCTAAAAAATTAAACAAAATTTTCGGGGGCTCACAAATAGGGTTCATGTCATTGACATATACCGCAACAATAGCAACCCCGGAACTTGTCATATTAATGAAAACGCATGGGCATAATTCAGTATTGACACATCCCCTTCCGATCAAGTAATCACTTTAGACGATTATACCATCCGTCCGAATTATTTTAATTCGTAAAGTGAGCGTCACAATTTTATTGAAAACGCGCTCTGTGGTCAAAAGCTACTTGATTCGGGTAATCGAAGTTCATCATGGACCTTCATATATATATATATGGGAGCTGAAATTTGCACTCCCATTTTTACATTATGCACTCCCCTTATGCTGCTTTTACCAAATCACCCTTATACTTATTTCTCTCATCCTCTCCCTTCAACGACCTAAAACTAAAACTCTCTCTCCCTTCGACTAGCCCACTCGACTCAGCCCTCACCGCCTCAATTCGGAATTATAGTTCGAATCCGAAGTCTCAGTGTCTTCATCCTCCTCCTCACTATCAGTTTCAACCACATTTTTCCCAATCCCTTTACCCAACTTCCCCCTCAACTTACTCAGCTCATAAGCAATATCTGCCTGAATAGCTTCTGGGTCTTTCTCCTTGTCTTCCTTAACACTCAGAAAGTTCCTGCACTTGAAGTTGAGAGGCCCAACACGGCCACACCTCTTGCATGCCCCACGAGTCTCATCAGCATTGGACCCGGCTATATGGGCAAGGGCAAGGAGGCCCTGGTAGCTAGCATATGGATTCTCAGCATCTGGTTAAGAGTCTGGCAAATTCAGCTGAGAAGAGCTCTTACTTTCCTCTTTGGTGGGTGCAGAGGGATCAGACCCAATTGCACTCTGCCATATGCCATGAGTTTGAAGGGCAACTAGCCCACTCGACTCAGCTCTCACTGCCTCAATTATCTCCAATTCCAAGGCTTGGCACATCCTCTCCATTCATTTCGTGTTCCGGCGCCGGCGGTGATCGGGGCTTGCATTTCGAAGATCAAGCGGTGGCGCTAGAGAGATTGGGAGACTTTGCCCATCCATTTTTGTTTCTTTGTTTCTAGAGAAAAGGACCATTCTATTTCTAAAGAAATTTCACTCTAATTCAAAGAAATTGGATTTATATGTTGTTCAACAGATTGATTCTTCTAATTTAATGGTGTGAGGATAATTTGGGGCTGGAATTCGATTAGTGGTTGAATTCATTTTGGATGGGGTTATGTCGCCATCTTTCTTGTATGACCAGTTGGGGAGGAAATGCTTAATTTAAAGTGTTGTGCAGGTTGTTGATCAAAGATTTCATCCATGGGATTTTCATATCTGTGCAAGGCCATAGATGCAGAATGATTTTGTGGATGGAGAGAGAGAGAGAGAGAGAGAGAGAGAGAGAGAGAGAGAGAGAGAGAGAGAGAGAAGGGTAGTTTTGGAAGAGAAATATTGTGAATTGATGAAAAAGTATTAAAAAAATCAAAGGGAGTGCAGAATGTAAAAATGGGAGTGCAAATTTCAGCTCCCATATATATATATATATATATATATATATAGATCCTCATGGAGATATGTTGTGAGCACATCCATAAGCTGCATGTTCAATTTTTTGGAAACTACCAAACTGATAAGGTAGTGGAATATAATAACATCCATTATGGGATAATATGTCTCCTCGTAGTCGACTCTAGGGTGTTTAAGAGAAGCCTTGCTCTACTAGGCTAGTCTACAATCTCGTTTTTCTCATCTTAGTTTCTAACGAAGACTCATTTATGTCAACAGGTTTTATATTCGGAGTTGTGCGCATCACCAGCCCAAAAACTTTCTTCTTCGTTAGTGAATGACAGGACATGCCCCAGATTTTACCCTGAAATCTGAGGTGGCCCTATGGGGCCCAATTTAGGATTAATTCTACCTAAGATTCGGCAGAATTACTCCTAAAAATTGACTACCCAAAACCTGTGAAAGACTACTTGGCAAATAACATTTTGTGAACTTCACCTCTAACCCAACCCAACCCCTTCTTGTTTTTTTTTTTTCTCATTTCCCCTTCTTGTTATTGCTTTGTTCATCGTTTGGCTGGGTTTGCAAACAAAACCCAAGCCATTATCAATTATTCATCAGTTTTTATTTTTCTCCCAAGGCCTTAGCGAAAGATGCCCCTGAGGCCTTAGTGAAAGAGTTTGTCATATGTGCAATGTTTATGACAGTCAACTCAGAAAGTTTCATTGTCTTAGCGAAAAATGCCCCAAGGCCTCAGTGGTCTAGAACAGAAAGTTTAATTTTCTTAGGTTCTTTAGCAATACGAGAGTCATTATCATTACCTTTCACTATAACATCAGTTACTGATTGCATTTTTTTTTCTTTTTCGAATTCTGCATATAGTTTTCCAATGCAAGGACCATCTCATCTTCATTCCTTCTTTTCCTCTTTTTGCGACTACTCTCATATCGTTGTTTTTGCCTATTGACATGGGGCTTGCATGATTCTAAAATCTTATACTCCAGTAACTTGATTATCTCTTTGCTCAACCACCATATCAGTATGGACCTTCGGCTGCTTTTCCATAAGCTCTATCCTTACCAAAGATGTTCGAAAGCTTAATAAAGAATGGATATCATTTATTTCTTCAACCGTTTGCAGATTGCCAACAATAATAAATATGAATTCATTGACCTGTACATACGAATAAAAACTTATTCAATTTACCTGCACATTCATCTATGCCAGTAGGGGTGTGTCTGTGTGTTTATTAATGTGGAATCATTAGCAAACCATACAAAGATTGGTGCCTACTTCAAATGCATATTAGAACCACACTGAAAGAATTAAGATATAGAAAACCACAAACATTTATATGAGATCAAAATTAAGGCAGCAGGAATTTTATGTTAAGGGTTCTATTGCCACTTAAGAGAATCCAGAAATGTTTCCGTTTTGGCTTAAACAAATGGCACTGCCCTATTTGGGACAATAAATGATTTTCCAGCTTATGGTAACCTTTTTGGGAGTATTGTTAAGGGGTATAATGCAAGCCCTATTTGCTTTGAAAAAACAGAACCTACAAGGCTAGTTAATGGAGGGAAAATGGCATTCATTGGGCATCGAAGATTTTTAGGAAGAAACCATCCCTATCGAAAGCAAAAGGCTGCCTTCAACAACTTCCCTGAGCATTCACCTCATCCTGTGCCTTTGACTGGTGAAGAAGTATTGTGTAGGGTAGAGGAGGAAGTTTTGAACTGGCTTTTTGGGAAGAAATATCCTCAACCTCCGTATAAGGGTGCCGAGGATGAAACCAGGCCTTGTTGGAAGAAAAAGTCTATATTTTTTAAACTTGACTATTGGAAATTTCTACCGGTTCGGCATTGCCTTGATGTGATGCATATCGGAAAAGATGTATGCGATAGTCTAATAGGGACCTTGTTAAATATTCCTGGAAAAACAAAGGATGGGGCGAAAACTCGGTTGGATTTGGTGGAATTGGGTATTAGATTAGAACTGCAGCCTAATTTTGAAGGTCCCAAAAAACAGTGCTTGCCATTGGCAAGCTGGAACTTAACTCTAGATGAAAAAAGATGTGTGTGGGTCTTTTTTTAATATGAAGGTTCCTGAAGACTATTCTTCCAACATATCAAATCTGGTTTCCATGGATGATTTAAGGCTTAGTGGACTTAAATCCCATGATAGTCACGCTTTAATGCAGCAACTCCTCCCTATTGCCATCCGAGGTGTGCTTGAAAAGCCGGTGAGAATTGCTGTGATCAGGTTATGCCTGTTTTTCAACGAAATCTGCTGCAAGACTATCGATGTGTCAAGGCTGCCGAAAATCCAAAGTGATCTTGTTGAAACATTGTGTGAGCTGGAAAAGTACTTTCCTCCATCCTTTTTTGACATAATGGTTCATCTAACGGTCCACCTAGTTAGAGAGGTGGAGTTATGTGGACCGGTTTTCTTTCGATGGATGTATCCATTCGAGAGGTATATGAAGGTGTGTAAAGGATATGTTCGCAATAGAAATCGGCCGGAAGGTTGTATTGCCGAGTGTTACACTGCTGAAGAGGCGGTTGAATTTATAGCAAAAACTTTTTTCAATGATAATACTGTTGGCATCCCAGCTGCCCCAAACAGAGAAGACAAGCCGACCTCAGGAGCTACAGTTGTCAGTGTCTATGGCAAGTTGTTTGACCAAGCTTATCTCTGTCTGCTTCAAAACACAGATGAAATTAGAAGCTACTTTAGGTAATTTACTGCCCCTCTGTCTAATATTATGATTTATGTTAAAATTTTAAGTAAAGTGGACACTATATTCACTAGTTATACCCTGTCTGTTGGTTGTTGCAGTTTGAAGAATGAGTTTCCAAGATTCGAAAATAATAAAAAGTGGCTTACGGACAAGCAAAACAAAACATTTGCTGATTGGTTGAAGGAGATGGTAAATGTTTTCAGTAATTCAATCTGCTTTACCTTAGATCACCTTTTTTTTTTTTTTTTTTTTTACATTACCTCATATAAATTGCTAATTATAAGACATTAACTGTTATGTTGCTAATTATGCAGGTTGCTGGTCAACTCAGTGAACCAGGTTGTGACATCCCCGAGATTGTGAGGTGGCTTGGAAATAAACCAAGCAATGAAGTTCCAAAGTTTAGTGGTTACAAAATAAGGGGAGTTCAGTATAACACAAAAGCTCGTGTGATATTCGATCGACGCAAAACAGTGGTGTATACTTGCTTGCTGAGACACCACAATTTGCAAGTGCTAGGGATAAAAGGCTGGTTACTGATGACATGAGCTTCTATGGGGTGATGAACGAAATATGGGAGCTCGAGTATGAAAATTTTAGGTTCCCTATATTTAAGTGTGATTGGGTAGAGAATGGAAGGGGTGTTCAAGTAGATGATTTTGGATTTACACTGGTGAATTTGAATAGGAAGGGTCACCTAAATAACACTTCTATTTTGGGAAGATGTGTTGAGCAGATCTTCTATGTTGAAGACCCTGTTGATCCATTGTGGTCAGTTGTTATTAGAATCCCAACAAGAGATTACCATGACTTTGAAACTGATGATGAGATTGGTAACATTTTAATTAATCACCATCCCGCCGCTGCTGCGATGTCATCTATTGAGTTTTCTGGTCACTTAGCTGATGAGGAAGAAATGGGCTACCTACGAGTTGGAAAAGAAGATATAGTTGTCGATGGATAATATGGCAGTTGCTTTTATTATATTGTTGTTTTATTTGTTTATTTATTTTGTAATGAACTCTGATCTGTGTTTTTAATTCATTGAATGAAACTTAAGCTTCATATATGTCAATGCATGTTGCTTAGCAGATCTTGTACTTGCTTTACCTTTTTTGAACCCCTAACTTGTGCTTTAAATAACTCTCTGTCCAGGTCTATATGTGTTTTTTTTATGATTATTTGTAAGATGAATTGCTTTTGTTATAAGTCCCTAATGTGCTTCATGTTTGTGCAGAAAATGGCGCCATCAAGAACTGTCCCATTATGAAGCAAGTCTAAGGATAAGACATTGAAACCAAAGAAGACAAAGTCCAAGTTAGGAGAGTCATCATCATCAAGATCATCCGAAGCATCTATTTCGAAGAAGAAGAGGAAATCTAAGAAGAAGAAGGATGATCAAGAGACGTTGGGATTGAAACTTCTGAAGCGGCATTGTGTCACAATGTCTCGTATTTCAAAGCGCAAAAGCTTAAGACAAAAGAAAATAGTTCTCTTTAATAGAAAAGGGACTCGATGTGGGAAAGTGGCAAAGGAAATGCAATCGTACATCGGTGTGTTAGCTCACAGAAAGATACCAATAATAAGGAAAACATGGAGATGAGTGACACCTGAGAAGAAGGAGAAAATTTGGCAACGTATGCAGGTATATAGTGTTGGATATGTGATGTTTATGTGGTGCTTATTAAAATTGGTCTCTCCCTAAATTAAAATTGGTCTATGCAGTGATTCATTATATATTGAAGGAAGAGCTGAAACTTATAGGGACTTTTGTTGTATACTTTGTGTAAACAGGTGTCATTTGTGCTTGGTCCTAAAAACAGAAAAATGGTAATTGAATCTGCTGCATCAAAATGGAGGGAGTTCAAGTCTCGACTCACTACAAATTACATTATCCCTTTCTTGGATGACCCGGAATCCTTAAAGTATCCTCCAGATGATTACATATTTATTAATGCAGATCATTGGACTACATTTGTGGCCGAACAAACGACCGAAAAGTTTCTGGTTTTTTTTTTACATTATAGTTGTTACATTGCTTTTGTAATGGATGCATATGAGAAGATATTTAGTTAAGTGCATCTGTTTTGCAGGAAATGCGTAAGACCCAACAATTGTGGCGCCGCAAGAACAAATATCCTCATCGAATGTCCCATAAGGGATATGCTGGGTTGGAGGATGAGCTGGTTAGTTAACAATATTTCTCCCAAGTTAGGTCCTTGATTGTTTTGAGCTTCGATTGTTATTAACTATTCTTTTTGGTAGTCTGAATCAATAGAGGAGGAAGAAATTGATAGAGCAACACTATGGATTAAAGCACGTCAGACCAAGCAGTGCGCTGAAAAATTGTAAGTGCAATCAGGATTCAGATCAATGCCTATATTTAATGTTATGTTGATGAGCCGCTTAAGTTCTATACTATAAATGTGTCAGGTTACCTTGAAGGAGAAGGTTGCTAGTGGAGAACTAAACACTAGCGAAAGTGATGATGTATTGACGTTGGCTTTGGGGACTCCTGAGCATCCTGGAAGAGTGAGAGGTGTGGGAGGCTATGTGAACCCCTCCATTTACTTCCACTTCCCTAAACGTAGAAAGGAGAGCATCTAAGAGGTTGTGAAAGTGAGTGTGCAGAAAATTTCTACAAGAGCAAAAAGAGAAGATCATTGAAGAGGTCAAGGAGCATATTTTACAAGAGCACAAAGAAAAGATCATTGAAGTGGCCAAGGAGCAGATAATTGCAGAAGAAAGGGCATTTTGGATTGCTAAATTTGCACAGCTAGAAGCAAAGGTAGATGGAAGGCCTAGTGGGACTTCTGACAAAAGTAATCTGCATGGCTCTGTGGGTAGTTGTTCACAAACCGCTATTCCCGGTGTTGTTGAAGTGAGATGTGATGTAATGGAAGAAGCAGCGACTCGTTTTGATGGGAAATCAGTTCAAAAAGTTTTAGATGCAATGGAACAAAAGCTGGTGCCTAAAAAGGTTTCCAAGAAGAAAGAGAAGGATGCCAAATCTATCCCCATTAACCACAAACATAATGACCAGGGCAAGTTGGCTGAGGTGGTAGATAATGTGGTAGATAATGCAAAATTGGAAGAAGATCAAGCTCAGGTGCATGATGACCCTATAGGGTATATAGATTTGACAACACAGCGAGAAAAATCAAAGGTATATATGTTGGTATATGAAACTAGTGCAAAGTAGTAGTTATATATGACTTGGAATTTATGAATGAATATATGGTGTGAGCTGTTTGTTATAACCGAGTGTATTGTTGTTTGTTTCAGGTTATAGGAGTTGAGATTGATGCCAAGTTGGCATTAGGATCAATTGACCATATTGTAGCTCTAGCTACTGTTATGGAATGCGATGACTCCTCCCAAACTTGTCATGGTTATCCACTAGGGGATAATAATGTGCGAGTTTCAGTCTATTGTGCTCTAGATGAGAAAGCCTTAGTTCCATTTCCTATGGCCGATGAAATACTAACTGTTAGGCAAGCCATGGGGAGCTGGGTAGCATGGCCAAAAGAGCTGGTCATAATGTCACATGACAAGGTAATTTCTCATTATAATTGATAACAAATGAGTTTCATTTTGAAATTAATTTGCTCAATTGTGTAGCTACAAAGATTTGAAAATCTTACATCAATTGAGTTCAATTTGTTGTAGAAATTTACTAAGGATAAAGCTGAGAGGAGGAAGAGAAAAAAAAAATGGTACTGGAAGAAGACGAAAATGCTAAGGTACTAATTAGCTTAAAGTCTTTAGCACCTTCCTTGCCAACTCCATTGAAGATACTTTGCAATTGGGGTGAAGAGGCATTTAAAGATGGGCGTGCTATCACGTTAGAAATGGAGTATGAAGTATTTGGGTATCAACGAAAGACGTTTATGTTAGGATCAGATGTTAAAAGAATTGCCAGCATGAGGGAAGTTACTGGAAACTGCATAGTGGTATACCAGAGGTAAATAGAAACTGATGTTCATATTCTTTGTAATATACGCTATTTCCTTACATGTATAGATGTGAATTTCTTGTTGCTGAATTCAAACATGGTAAATTGGAATGTTAGGTACCTTTTTGATGTATTGACTCGATATAAAATGCTGGATATGGTTGCTTTTGTTGACCCTTCAGTGATCGGTGCAATCGGATACGGGGACAGCCATGCCAAGTCCCAGCATATCAAGGATAGGCTTTTAACGGCAAAACGAAACCAGATTTTCTTGCTGCCTTATAATGCAGAGTGAGTGATTCATGAAGGTTCTTTGTTATATACGTAACACTTTGCATTTGTGTGTAAGTATTGATAAATATGGGTGGAGAACACAAATCTGATTATTTCATTATATGTAGTAATCATTGGATGCTTACTGTTGTGAATCCGGAGGAAGACACCGTCTATTTCATGGATCCATTGAAGAGGCGGTTACCCATTGGAGAATGGAGATCAATTGTTGATACGTAGGTCATATTTCCATATATAGTACCTGCTTATTTCAAATTCATGTTTACAGTCTCTAAAATTTATTTATACTTGAACCAATATACATCACTGTTTGCATGGTGTTGGGAAAAATCATGTGTGCAAGTGATAATGTGCTTGTTTTTTTCTTTAGTGCAATTGCTATGTATAATGCACACAGAGGCAAGAAAGGCAGGAGTTCAGTTCTATGGAAGAATTTAGCGGTAAGTATGTCTGAGCTAGGTTGGAATTGAATTACCTTTTAAACTAGGGGAGTGAAATTTTCACTCCCCAAATTGCACTCCCTATCAGTTTTTTAATAATATCTTCCCACACATCAATCTCTACTTCCCAAAATACCCTCCCTCAAGTCAGATTTTATTTTATTTTTTCTCTTTTGGTCTTTTCTTCCTTCTTTTCTCTCTCTCTCTCTTTTCCAAACCACGACATAACTTTTTGTCTTTCTTCTCCAGACAAAGTTTTCTCTCTTTCTTCTCTAAACAAAGTCAAACTCTCTTCTCCACTGAAACCTTTCCAACCTCATCCATTCATCTTTCCAAACCAGGTCACAATCCAACTTTTCTCTTTACTATATCACTATAGATCTACTCTAATTTCATGTTTCATTTTGCTTTTCTCTCCTGCATTTCAATCGTTGTTACTGTTCCTTTTCTTTTGGCTCATGAAGATATCACAAGTTTCTTTCTTTATGATTTTGTGGGTAATATGTTTTCTGATAAATTGAGAAATTTCAAGTCTTTATTGCTTTTGGGATTTTTTGAAATTTGGAGATTGAAAAAGATTCCATCTTTATGCCCAAAATCAGCTACTGGAAGAAGAGCCCATGGATTCTCTGTCTTCAGATGGTATGGAAGAAGACTTACAATCTAATCACACATCTAGTATCATTGAAGGCCCCATTGTCAATGGTAAGTACATTATGAGCTATCACTGTCATTATTTAGAGATTCTAATTATTTTGTTCTTTCCTTGATTTACTTGAAGGCTCCTCTATGATTGATGCTTCTGATGAATTCCTGTCATTATCGACTAAACTTTTTGAAAACCGAGAAGACCTCATTAGTGATGTTCGTAAGATTGGGTTGTTGCAAGGGTATGTTATGGTAATCAAAAGATCTAAATGCAATATATATGTGGTTATGGGTTGTGATAGAGGTGGTTGTTATCGAACCTACTATACACTTGAGGACAAGAAAAAGAATTCAGCTTCTCGTCTGATAAATTGCCCATTTAAAATTCTGGGAAGAAGGACAGCAGAAGGGTTGTGGAAGGTCGAGATAAGTAGTTTGTTACATAACCATGAGCCATCCACTGACATGGCTGGACATCCATATTGTCGTCGATTTGGTGAAGAGGAAGCATTACAAGTTAAACAAATGAGTAGAGCTGACATAAAACCACGTCAAATACTCTCTTCGCTTCAACAAAAGAATCCTGGTCTTCTAGCTATTTCCAAAAATATATATAGCAAGACAGCTCAGTTTATGAGAGAGAGTCTAGGTGGCCGTTCAATTATTCAAGCATTATTAGATGAGCTTGGTGATGCTGGCTTTTCTCATAATGTCAAATATGATCACTGTGGTCATTTGACTCATCTGTTCTTTGCTCATCCCACTTCCATTGAGTTGACTAAAAGCTACTCTAATGTCTTTGTGATGGATTGTACTTATAAGACAAATAAGTACAAGATGCCATTACTTGAGATTGTAGGAGTGTCAAGCTTCAATAAATCATTTTATTCGTGTTTTGTTTTCATGCAGAAAGAGGAACAACAAGATTATCAGTGGGCTCTTGAAATGTTCAGTAAGTTGTTGGGAGCTGATAATCATCCAATGGCGATTATAACTGATAGGGAGTTGGCATTAATGAAGGCAATATAGGTTGTATTTTTGATGACTCCAAATCTTTTATGCATATGGCATATTGAAAAAAATATTCTTGCTCATTGTAAGGGTCAGTTTAAGGAAGATGCAGATTGGGTTTCTTTTATTTCTTCTTGGACTGCACTAGTAAAGTCTTGGGATGAGTCGACGTTCAATGAAGCTTGGAACTGTTTTCAGATTGAGTACAAAGACTATGCTTCAGTTTTGACTTACATTGGGAACACTTGGATTCCATGGAAAGAAAGGTTTGTATTTGCATGGACGGGACAGACTTCACATTTTGGTAATAATGTTACTTCTAGAGCAGAAGGTGCACATGGAACCTTAAAGAAATATCTTCAAGTTTCTATTGGTGGTCTACGTGAAGTAAAGGACAATATTTGTCTTGCTATTCAAAATCAGTTTCAGGAAATTAAAACTCAACTTGCAAGTGAAAAGATTCGTGTTCCTCAAAAGCTTTGCATCCCTTTCTTTAAAGAGGTGATTAATAAGGTATCTTTCTATGCTTTGTTTGAGTTACAAAAGCAATATTTGTTGGCAAATACCAAAGATTATTCATCTCAATGCAAGCACCAGTTTTCCAAAACCATGGGTCTGCCATGTGTGCACATGATTAAGGAGATGAACATTGAAGTGTTGCCTATAAATCTGATTCATAAGCAATGGAGGATTGACACAAGATCTTTCGGTAATGATCATCATGCAAGCTTGGATCATGAAGATCCATTTAGTAGTCTTGTATATGAGATTAAAGAGAAGTATGAAAAACAGCCACTTATGCAAAAAGAAAAAACCATAAGACAGCTTTCTCAGATTCTTGGTGCATCTTGTCCTTTAATTTTTGAGCCTACTCTTCAACCTCACAAAGGTCATCCGGTAGGATCAAATAAAAGAAAGGAAACTAGCTCTACAAAGCGGGAACCTTCATATTTTGAGGTAGTGGAGAAGGCACCTCGAAAATGTAGGGGCTGTGGCAATATCGGCCATTATCAACAAGTGTCCATCACTAGGAAAGCCTACTTCACTAGGAACACAGTGAGATAACTCCAAGCTTCTTTTGGGTTAGTCAGAATTTTTTGTTTACTTTCTTTCTTTCTTTTGGTTGATGCATTCTGTGTTAGTGGTAGTCATATTTTGTTCTGCACATTGTTGTACTATTGTAGTAAGATCTAAGAGATGGATGGTTTCTGGTATGAATAGATTCTTTGAACTTGATCTTGTCTTTTTATGGGGTTAGGCAAACTAATTATCAGTGAATTACTTTCTAGTGGATGCTTTTATGTTGAGTGGATGGAGCATGGAACATGTTGATGACTTGATGATAAGACTATGCTGTAGATTGTAGCATGTTTGTGAAACACATGTTGCCTTTGTTTTCAAACCACGTATAAGAAGTTTGCAGAAGGTATATATGAAGTTTGCAAATTGCAAATGGCATATAGGAAGTTTGCAGATTGTGAAACACGTGATATAATTGTAGAAACTGATTTTTCAATATATTGTTGTTTACAAAGATACACATATATAGCAGTGAATTGCTGCTGTTACAATACAAGCATTAAACTATATTTACATCTAATTATAACCATATCAAAACAGCCTATGAGTAATTCAATAGAGAAGAATCATGACTTGATTTCAGGAGAAGATTTAGGTTCTCCAACATTAATAATAAACTATGTAATTAATCTTGATTACCTTGTGATATAGTAATTGGTGGTATTTTTGACAGTCTGCATTTTGTTTCTTTGTGCAGAGAGCAAGAAATTTTTTGAATTTTTTGAAGTGTGGCTCTCTTTAAGGAAGAGCTGGAAGAAGAAAGTCATATTTTTTTAGGGGGCTCTCTTCATTGTACTTGGTCCGGAGGATTTTTGTGCAGCATTCCATGGACTATGTTAGGGGACATATTATTTGGTATTTGGTAGATGTTATTAATAGGGGATTTGAATCAGTTGGCGTAGCTTCAACAATGCAACTATGTTCATTGTGGATTTGATTGAATGAGTTGTATTGAGATTATCATTGAGGCTTATGCATTTGTTTGTTTTTTATCATTGGCCAACATAGAACCTCAAAACTGGGAATTTTTGTCTTGAGACAAGATAACGAACCATTATTCATAAAGGAACAGATCCATTATTCATAAAGGAAGACAGAAAGTTTTGTCGTGGTAATTTGGAAAAGAGAGAGAGAGAGAGAGAGAGAGAGAGAGAAAAGAAAGTGGGGGGAGAGAGAAAAGAAGGAAGAAAAGACCAAAAGAGAAAAATAAAATAAAATCTAACTTGAGGGAGGGTATTTTGGGAAGTAGAGATTGATGTGTGGGAAGATATTATTAAAAACCTGATAGGGAGTGCAATTTGCAATTTGGGGAGTGCAAATTTCACTCCCCTTAAACTATTGCAGATTTTGATTATGTTCTTTTGTTGTTAAATGTATCTGTCTTGTTTAGGGTATTCCTCCCCAACCTAGCTCTACGGAGTGTGACTACTTCGTGATGAGATACATGCGAGATATAATTGAAGATAAGGATCTATCGTTTGTTCATAAGGTACATGCTAGATATAATGATATATACTTGTGTTACTAAAGTTGATATTCTCTGTGTTTGAATGAGCGGTATGGTAATATTGGGTTGTTAACTTAAAACTGTTTCAGTGGGAGAGGAGAAGCAACTACATGTATAGCCAAGAGGACATTGATGTAATCCGGAATGAGTGGGCAAAATTTGTCGTCAAGTCATATATGTAGGAGCCATCAAGTTGGTTGAAGGAGATGGCAGTTTGTTCAGTTATATATGCTGATACATATATGGGCTAAATACTAGTTAGTACCCTGTGGTTTAGGTCCAAAATCAATTCAGTCCCTGAACTTCTAATTTCATCAAAAACACCCCTGCACTTTCAATTTTGATCTAATAGGTCCAATTCGTTAATATTCTTTCAAATAGTTGGATTATTTGTTGAAAAACTATTTATTTTTAATAGTAGGACTCACTCCTAAATTGACAATGCAGACCACCTTGACACCACATCATAAAACATAGGCCATATATGATCCACATTAACAAGTTAAATAACTCAATTGTCGGAAAACTAACAAATTGGACCTATTAGATCAAAATTGAAAGTGCAGGGGTGTTTTTGATGAAATTAGAAGTTCAGAGACTGAATTGATTTTGGACCTGAACCACAGGGTAGTAATTTGTATTTAGCGCTACATATATTCACATGCATCATATGTGCATGTTTTTGGAACTAACATGTTGTATCAGCTTTTGCTTTCTTTCAATGTAATTAGCTAGAATGCCTTCTTTTTTGGTTTTATAGAATGGATGGATATATGAATGCTACCTTTTTTGGTACATTAGATTGTTGAATTAGAGTATTTCAATGCCTAAATCTTATATATTGTGCATTATTTTTGTGGTATTTCAGGTAAAGAATTGAAAATAATCAAAAAGCAGTCAATTACATTACGTTGTATGAATACGCATATATCGTTAATAACACAACAAAACAATTTTAATCACACAACGGTACCAAGCAAAATTTGTTATCTCATTAAAACTCACACAACAGAACGAATACATATAAGTTGTCAAATGTTAAATCACATAACATTATAGAAATAAGATGTTGTATGACTTGTAAAAAATTCAACACTATGCCTCACACATACAACAGTTACTTTATGACATATGTTGTGTGAAGGAACAATCAACAACAGTCGCCATATTTTTCTGTTGTATATATGTACTTACTTGTGTTGTCTGAGTGTTATTTTTCTGTTGTGTGAGGAGTTAACCAACAACAGTGTGTACTTACTTCTGTTGTCTGATCACCATCGAAAATGCGCCGCATCCAATTTCTGGCATTAGCATGTGCAGAATTGGTGTAACGGTTATCTGCAGTGCGTTGGGTCTATGATATACACACAATGGTGCTTCACCGTTGTAGGAGTGTGCTCATCACACAACATTGAGATAGACGACAGACATGGTCCAAATCACATAAAAGATTTCCACCGTTGTGTGATGCACTTTTTGTAGTAGTGTGTAAACAAAAAGTTGTCGCATGAATTATTAAGACACATATATCCGATAAATAAAAATATTAGAACTTAGGCAAAATTTAAAAACCTAGAAATTACAAAGAAACATCGGAAACTCTAAGATAATATGATTGCAGGTGGTTATAAATAATAAATGAATCCAACCTAGGTTAAGCTTAAACTCGTCAAGTCACGTTTGGATGTTCTGGCCCAAAACCCGAAATACAGTCAGTAAAAACCGAATTACCGAATCACATGGCGTGCACATGAGATGATATTGGGATCGAGGAGAAGTTCGAGTTTGTATGATGCGCTATTAGGTTGGCCGTATCGGGGAGAGCTCAAGTTGTTGAAATTGGAACCATATTCGTTAAAAGCATCGGGGAGAGCTCAGGTTTTTTGTTCCCTTGAACTTTTGTTTTCAAAAGTCAAAACAAACGTTAACGCCAAAGAGTGACTAAGGCCAACATCTGCGCCCTACTGAAACGAAAGGCTGACAGTGTAGAGTCTTAGGCAAAGTCGGAATTGACATATATCCAGAAGCTCGATCGATCTGAAATGGGTCTTCTCAGCATTATTCGAAAAATTAAAAGGAATGAGAAAGAAATACGTATACTCATAGTGTAAGTCTTACCTTACCTTGTTTATAGAGCAATACAAGAATTCAAATTCAAATTCAAATGGCTGATATATTTGATTATTGTGGTTGATGATGATGCAGCGGGCTTGACAATTTGGGAAAAACTACGATTGTGCTGAGGATTAATGGGGAGGACACCAGCGTCATCAGTCCCACCCTCGGCTTCAACATCAAGACTCTCACTTACCAGAAGTAACCTTTCGTTCTTGTTATTTCTATCTATTGTTCAAATGAAATATTCCGTTACCATGGTATAGTCGATTGAAATGCTTTTTGTTTGATTTGGACAGGTATACACTTAACATATGGGATGTGGGGGGTCAAAAAACAATACGATCTTATCGGAGAAACTATTTTGAACAAACTGATGGTCTCGTATGGGTAGTTGACAGTTCTGATCTTAGAAGATTAGATGACTGCAAAATGGAGCTTGATAATCTTTTGAGGGAAGAGGTAAATGTAATCTGGATTTTCGCTCAGTACTTAACTGAACACCATAATGTTTCTCAGCTGCTTTACCTAGTCTCATATTTCGATCCTTTCTTATTCTTATCCTTCTACTAATGTTTCTTATGAGTTCATCAATGTCTCATGTTTGTGCATGTTGTGAGGGGGTTTCTATGAAATTGTTTATTCATCGTGAATTGTTCTAAGATGCTGACTTGTTTTGCTCATATGACAGAGGCTATCAGGATCGTCCTTACTGATACTAGCAAATAAGCAGGACATAAAAGGTGCCCTTACTCCACAAGAAATTGCCAAGGTAAGGCTCTAGGCCAGCTTGTATTGATTGGTGAATGTAAATGTAGTTGTTTGCTAGAATGTTTCTTGGCTTTTGTATGCCTTGATTATCAGTCACCCAGAAACAGCTTCATTCTTTTCTGCCTCTGTTCTTTAGATTGTTGTATTCACTGTTAATGAATGACAGGACCCGCCCCAGATTTCACCCTGAAATCCGAAGTGGCCCTGCGGGGCCCACTTTAGAAGAGATTCTACCAAAAATTTGGCGGAACTTCCCCTAAAAGTAGGCTACCCAAAACCTGTAGGAAAACATTTACACTTCTAAATCATCCATCCTTAATCTTCTGGAGCCATCTGCTCCCCAAATCACAACTCCAATTTCACAAATATCAGTCTCAACCCAAAAACAATATTAATCCCATAGGTTATCAGAGCAATACTAATCCACTAGGTAACAAAGAAAACAGAAATAGAATGAGTACGCGGAAGCAATGCTGTTGGCTATGCCTCGACTCCATGTACGCCCGACCTCAACTAATTTCGCCTGCAAACTGGGCATTTGAAACCGAAGGGCCCAGGGGAAAAGTATTGAAAAACACGTTAGCGTGAGTGGACAAAAATAAACAAATTAAAACCAAATATCTTTCGGAGATCTCAAATCGGTGAATGAAAAATAAATATGAAATTCCGGAAATCACCTCGGAAAAAGATTCATTGAAAATCACAATATCAGAATTTCAAATAATAATTATAATCAATTTCTGAAAATCAATTCATATTCTCAAAAACAACTCATAAATCCAAATCCAAGCATAATAAGTTCATATCCGAAACTCATGAAAAATCAATGTCAAATTATAATCCAAGACAAAATATCATGCTCGATAAATAAAACGATAATTAAATAAACCAATAATTTCAAAATAAATGCATGCATCATTTACTTAAAAACAAAAGTCCACTCACAGTACTATTGGGCGACCACGCAAACGAGTTCCTTCATTTAACTGTAGCTCGCGGCATTGCCCTGTACACAATTATATTTTTGTAAACGACAATCCGATAAAATAATTACGAACCTAAACGAAACCCGAAAATCCCTATCTCCATTACTTCTCAAATTCAACCCAAATCTCTTCCACAACACCAATTCCTCAATTTATATATCCCACAACGAAAACGAAGGAAATCCGACGGCCGGATTTCCCACAATTCAATCACAAAACTTCAAACTTCGGAAATTCACAAATAATTCCAAACCCCTCCAAAATTCACCAAACTTCACATACAAGCTCTACAACAATTCTACAATTTAATGGGCTAAAAACTGAAATTAAAACACTTCCCTACACGCCTCCACGCGCCACCAACAGTGGAAGCGCGTGGGCCCCACGCGCCGGCGGCAACCACCTTCGATGGCCACCAAAATTTGGCAGCACCATCTACTCAACAAACCCAACCTCTTTCTCAACTACAACAAGTTCCAATTTTACCTGGAAGAGCTCCAATTTGGCCGGTGAAAATTTTCCAGAAATTCCAAGAACCCTAGAAATTGAAATTGTTAATTCGACCTCTACACTACAAATTGAAATGAAAGAGGTTAGGGGAAATGATCTATGTCAAAAACCGAACCTTCGACGCCAATTTGGTGGCCGGAGACTGCCGGAATCGGAAAATATCGGCGTTGACTCAAAACTGCTACAGTGACCGTCCTCTTCTTCTCGTTGCTGGACCTTCCACAGTTCATATTAAGCTACGAAACGAACCCAGAAATGAAGAGAAGGAAGAGAGCTTTCCAACGACATCTTACACGTCAAAATCCGTCACCGGATGGAGGAGTTATGGCCGGAAGAAAGTGAAGAGGTCGGAGAGGAAGAGAGAATCGGGGAGAGAGAAGGGAGAGGCTCGGTAAGTTTCCGAAAATGGAAACTTACCACAGTAACTCAGCTATTTATAGAAACTTACTATGAACAGTAACTTTAGTATTTTGGCCATAACTTTCGTATACGAACTCCGATTTTTACATACCACATATGCACGCGCTCGGTTTAATGTCCTCTACAACTTCCATGAAGAACATTTTCTCAAATTTTGACCCGAACAAAAAGTCATATTTTATGGCCCCCTAAAAGTACTGAAACGACAGTAAAAGATAGTAAATGTCGTTTACCGTCCTAATGATTAGTAAACCGGTGAATTAAGATACGGGATGTTACAATGAAAATAACATGCAATAGGGCTACTCATTATTTCTATGGGAGTTTATATGCAGCACTATTGTTTGAAACCTTTTGAGATTATTTTCCATCTGGTTGAAACCAATTTATATGCAAATATCAGTGTGAATGTTTCTTCTTTCAATCATGAGTATCTAATATAGTTTATATTTTACTTGTCTAGGTTTTGAACTTGGAGGCTATGGATAAAACTCGGCACTGGAATATTGTTGGCTGCAGTGCATACACTGGTGAGGGGCTGCTTCAGGGATTTGATTGGTTGGTCCAAGACATTGCCTCTCGGATCTATGTGCTTGACTAATGCCTGTTTTCAGTAATTCTACATTTGTTAGTGTGTTGAGTGACTTGAGTCATTTTCTCAGTAAACACTAGACAATCATCGAAGTATATATGCAGTAAACTGGAGTTTCCAGTTTGTGTTAAAGTAATTGGGTGTTTATGTGTGTGTGTCTGTCTTTACACATAATGAGTCATCGTTTCAGGAATGGCTCAAATGTGAGACTCGTATCATTTTGAAGTTCAAAATCTGAAAACTAATCAACATGTATTGTTTTCTCAGCATTCTACCTCATTCGCATGGCATTAGATGGGCTGAGGTAACATTGTGTTAAAATCAAATTGTGTATGCTGTTTTTGGCAACTAGGGAACTTGTCCTAAATGAACACTATGCAGTCTTGAAAAGACAAAAAGTTTCGGTTTGAACCTTCTACTGTAAGGATGCTTGAAATCATGGTAACAACTTCCAGCATAGCACTCCACAAAACTTCAGGCTCGTTTATTTCTGTGCTTATGGATTGGGGCTTATGTTGTTTTAGTAGTTTTATTGGATTTATTTGCTAAGAATATTGATTTTATGGCTTAGAAGGCTATTATAGTGTGCTGGAAGTTTTTATAATTTGCTCTATCTGTTTCAATTCAGTCGGAAACTCCTCAAAATTTATGCTACTGAATTTTCTTACCCTTCAAAATACAGAAGAAAACCTGGGACTGATGTATTATGATGTGTAGAACAAAATTTAGATTCTAGTGGTTGCTGCTGTGCCATTTGTTTAAGCCAAAATGGAAACATTTCTAGATTCTCTTAAGGGGCAATGGAACCCTCAACATAAAATTCCTGCTGCCTTAATTTTGATCTCATATAAATGTTTGTGGTTTTCTATATCTTAATGCTTTCAGTGTGGTTCTAATATGTATTTGAAGTAGGCACCAATCTTTGTATGGTTTGCTAATGATTCCACATTAATAGACACACAGACACACCCTTACTGGCATGGATGAATGTGCAGGTAAATTGAATAAGTTTTTATTCGTATGTACAGGTCAATGAATTCATATTTATTATTGCTGGTAATCTGCAAATGGTTGAAGAAATAAATGATATCCATTCTTTATTAAGCTTTCGAACATCTTTGGTAAGGATAGAGCTTATGGAAAAGCAGCCGAATGTCCATACTGATATGGCGGTTGAGCAAAGAGATAATCAAGTTACTGGAGTATAAGACTTTAGAATCATGCAAGCCCCATGTCAATAGACAAAAACAACGATATGAGGTTAGTCGCAAAAAGAGGAAAAGAAAGAATGAAGATAAGATGGTTCTTGTATTGGAAAACTATATGCAGAATTCAAAAAAGAAAAAAAAAATGCAATCGGTAACTGATGTTATAGTGAAAGGTAATGATAATGGCTCTTGTATTGCTAAAGAACCTAAGAAAATGAAACTTTCTGTTCTGGACCACTGAGGCCTTGGGGCATCTTTCACAAAGAAAATGAAACTTTCTGAGTTGACTGTCATAAACATCGCACATATGACAAACTCTTTCGCTAAGGCCTTGGGAGAAAAATAAAAACTGATGAATAATTGATAATGGCTTGGGTTTTGTTTGCAAACCCAGCCAAACGATGAACAAAGCAACAACAAGAAGGGGAAATGAAAAAAAAAAAAACAAGAAGGGGTTGGGTTGGGTTGGATTTGCAGATGGGTTGGAGGTGAAGTTCACAAAATGTTATTTGCCAAGTAGTCTTTCACAGGTTTTGGATAGTCAATTTTTAGGAGTAATTCTGCCGAATTTTAGGTAGGATTAATCCTAAAGTGGGCCCCATAGGGCCACCTCAGATTTCAGGGTAAAATCTGGGGCAGGTCCTGTCATTCACTAACGAAGAAGAAGGTTTTCAGGCTGGTGTTGCGCACACCTCCGAATATAAAACCTGTTGACATAAATGAGTATTCGTTAGAAACTAAGATGAGAAAAACGAGATTGTAGACTACCCTAGTGGAGCAAGGCTTCTCTTAAACACCCTAAAGTTGACTACGAGGAGACATATTATCCCATAATGGATGTTATTATGTTCCACTACCTTATCAGTTTGGTAGTTTCCAAAAAACTGAACATGCAGCTTATGGATGTGCTCACAACATATCTCCATGAGGATATATATATAGGTCCATGATGAACTTCGATCACCCGAATCAAGTAGCTCTCGACCACAGAGCGCGTTTTCATTAAAATAATTCGGACGGATGGTATAATCGTCTAAAGTGATTACTTGATCGGAAGGGGATGTGTCAATAATGAATTATGCCCATGCATTTTCATTAAGATGACAAGTTCCGGGGTTGCTATTGTTGCGGTATATGTCGATGACATGAACCCTATTGGAACTCTTGATGAGTTAGAGGAAACCGCTAAGCACCTAAAATCCGAATTTGAGATGAAAGGATCTTGGGAAATACCGTTTTGTCTCGGTTTAGAACTCGAGCACCGTTTTCGATGAAGATATACAAAAAATGCTCAGGCGCTTCAATGAAGATGAAGTGAAGCTTGTCATCACTCTCATGATCGTTCGAAGTCTTGATCTTAAAAGGATCATTTTCATCCTAAGGATGTTGGCGAAGATGTGCTAGAGGCCGAAGTGGCATATCTAAGTACAATCGGTGCATTATTGTACTTAGCACAATAAATTGAAGGTGAGAGATTATATGTTGGATAATCTTCCTCCTGGAATTTTTCGCACCAACAGTAAATTTTGGCTTTAGGCCCCCACCCATCAAACCAAGCCTGATGATCAAAGCCCTAAAGTGACTAACAACTAGATAAAATAAAAGACAGTAAAAGATGATCGGGTAGTGGAGAACGTGCAAACATTACTCCTCCCACTACAACATGGAGTAAGGGCCAAGAACCATGAAGTAAGGATCAAAGAATCAAAGAATCAATGGCTATAAATTGACAAGCTTATGGAGGAATCAGGGGAAGAGGAGGGGTAACAACGGTAACAAGTATCAATCCAATTTCTTTTTATAATCTTCTCGAATTGACATTTACTTGGGCGTCGGGGTATTTTTTTTTAATTTTGCAGGTCCCTTCTCCCAATGATCAATTGTAAGATGGATGCATCTAGGGATTCTCGAAGATTGAAGGTTATATGTTGGGTAATCTTCCTCCTGAATTTTTTTGCATCAACACTCAGTGCCAACGTAACGCCATTAGACTGGTGGAAAGACTATCTTTCGATACCTAAAAAGGATGATAGATATGGGCATGTTTTATCCTTACAGAGAGAAAACCAAAACTCCGATATGGTGGACTCGGACTCCACATATCGAAGTACAGCCGCTGCTGCCATCGTTCCTAGTTTTCTTCTGCTGCCACCACCGGCGGTGTGCTTCCTCCACCCATCAAAATCTAAGTGATGTTTTGATGGGTTTTGCTGATACCGGGTTTCTCTCTTACCCGTATAAAGATAGTTCCCAAACTGGTTATGTGTTTACCATGAAAACACGGTGATATCTTGGGAGGTCTACTAAACAGACCCTTATTCCTACTTATTCGAATCATGCAAAGATTATAGCTCTTCACAAAACTCTTCATGATGAATGTATATGGTTAAACTTCATAATTGGGAATATTCGAAGTACTTATGGTTTGAAGTCTACCACAGATGAACCTACGAGTATTTATGAGGATAATGATGCTTGCATCGAGTAAATGAAGCAAAGTTACATCAAGGGCAACAACTTTAAGCATATATCGCCAAAATTCTTCTACAATCAGCAACAACAAAGGGTGAACCAAGTTCGATCTGAGGACAATGTGGCAGACTTATTCACTAAGTCATTGCCTAAATCCACATTCAAGAAACATGTAAAAAAACTGGTTTACAAAAATTATCCGAACTCCCATGATCACCGCCATAAGGGGAAGACGTAGATATCATGGGGAGGTTCGATGTCTACATGTTTTGATCTCGAAATATGAATGGTGTATTGTACTCTTTTTCCCCTTCGACCGAGATTATTTTTGTCCCACTGTGTTTTTATTACTCGGCAAGGTTTTAATAAGGCAACGTGAGAAGTACCAATGTTTGGACGACACAAGGAGGAGTGTTGAAGGAAACCAAATTTGTGTGTGTCTGGTCCAAACATGAGTATTTCTTCTAGTTGTAATAGTGTAAAATATTGTAGATCTCCTAATCCATATTTGGTTAGAATACCTTGTACTCTAAGGAATTGTACAGGTAATTTTCTATATAAAGATGCCTCTATTATCAATGAAAGCATCTCAATATTCTCCTGAATTATCTGTTCCTTAAACACATTTTCCTTTTGAATTGTGAAAAGAAAAAGAAAAAAAAAAGGATTTTGCCACATATATTCTGTGCTGTAGTGCGCAGGGCTGTAATAAAATTTATTTTAAGGATCATTGTAATAAAATTTATTGAATATCCGCCGGGAGAGAAAATTTTAAAATCCTACAGGGCAGTACTAGAAATAAAAGAAAAAGCCAGACAAACCAACACCATTCCGAAAAAGACTCTAGTTGTCATTTGCAGCAGAAAATTACTACTAGTGTTGTTGGAACCCTAAATTTGTTACTGAGTTTCCAGAAGCGGAAAGCAGTGGGAGCAGAATGGGGCGAGTTGAGCTAAGCGGGCATGGAGCCTGAGACCAATTCTCACTCTTCTCTATGGGAAAGACTGAAGGAGAGCAGGGTTTGGTTTCCAGTGACCCCTCATCCCAAAATGCAGAGACTCACTACTGTCCTTGCTGGTATGATAGGAGGATTCGGACGCTAATTGGCCTCAGATGCATTTTGGTTCTCTTTCTCTCTCTTGCTTTGTTCCTCTCTGCAATCTTCTGGTTGCCTCCATTTCTTCAGTTTGCGGATCAGGGCGATCTGGATCTTGATCCAAAGTTCAGAGGTACCTTAACCTATCAATTTCTTCAATCAAACACTTTTGTGTTACAAGCCGTTGGATCCGGATTTTTCTTATTATTTATTTTTTTTCTATTTTGTTTTTATTAGTTGGTGGTTATGGGCTTTTGTTTTCATTTTTTTTTTTTACTTGCTTTCCCCTCTATTAAAATTGGGATCTAGTAATGAATTTTAACAAAAAGAATTGTATCCATTTTTTTATTTTTTATTTTATAAGTAGACTTGTGTGTTTCATTCCTATATGAGCTAAAAACCCAGAATTATAGGTGCAAGGACCTACTTTAACTGTATTCAGATGATAAATATAGATTCTTGGTCTGAATGATCTGTTTCCTTATAATTTCTCACCTGCTATTACTTTATGAACTTGTTTTAATTGATCAAGAAGCTGAGGTATTCGACTTCTTCTTCTTCACCATACATGGAAAGTGCAAATTGGAGAATAATTAATGTATCATTGTTGGGTTACCACAACACCCTGCATCCGTTTTTACAAACAATAATATCCTTGTATACGCATTTGGGAAATTCATTATCTTCCCGCCATTAGCTAGCCAGGTAGTATCTGTCCAATATACTGGTATGTAATAGCTTTCTGATCTCTCTATTTGAGCTGTTAGACTTGGAATTTTTGCTATTAGTTCACTCCACATGTGCTAGATTTGATTTTCTTTAAGGAGCAATATTATTTCATTCTATGTGAAAGTTACTATGAATTATCAGCTTCAACATAGTCCTGCTCTCAGTTCTATATTCATTATCAATTGGACATTTTTCATTCACAGAAAATACATGCTATTAGTCTTGAGCTCGTGGTTATCAGTACTTAATTAAGATTTTAACCCATTCCAGAATCCTGATCAAGTATTTAGTTCTGGAAGGAATGTCAACGGTGGATTTTTTTTGTTTTGTTTTCGTAAGAATGATGACTTTTATTATGAGAAATAAACCTTTGGATTCTGGTCTGAAGGTATTCCTGGTCATAGTTGACATCATGATCAAGAGTGTACAGTATACAGCTGTTGTTGTGGCAAAGTAATTGCTTTTCACTGTTTTCTTTTTCTCGTATGGGGCTAGGGGGTTTCATAAATCCTTCCCATTTAGAAGGTTTGTAAAAATTAGATTGCTATTAAACCTGCAATAAAGGAACTGCTTGAAATCAGAGTACTGAAGTTTGATGGGTTATAAATTATTACAATTTTTCATTTTCACGTGTTCTTACTGCATGGTTGTTCCAGGTTAGCCAAGATTAGGTTTCAGAATGTAGGCTTAGATTATTAGCCCCTTCGCAAGCCAAAGAACCTTTTTTTTTTTTTTTTTTTTTTGCTTCTTCTGAAATCAGACATTTAGGGTGTGGATTCTTTTCTAATATTATTAAACTGCATATATAAGTTGTATGGTTACCGAAGCTATCTGATTCTAATTGGATAACTTGATATCTATGTAGTCATTTCAAACTTCAAAGTACTATGCATTATAAATTACAGTATTTGTTACCCTCGGATATGAAGATGTGGAGCATGATGTATTGTTAGAGTCCGGTAGCTGTATAAATTTATTTCTTCAGGTGCATGCAATTTTTTTTTTTTCTGGGAATATTGGATTGTGTGATGGCTGAGTGACTTTTAACCTGCCTTTTGTTTTGGGGTCTGGGGATAGGCTGTTTAGTAGCTTTATATGAGCCAATATATGATTGAACGCGATGCTCTAATTTTTACTCGTATTCGGTGTTGTTTTTTGTTTTTGTTTATTTATTTATTTATTTATTTATTTTTAATGTGAGTATGATTTTGACTGCTTTGTGATCACATTTTCTAGTATGTTAATACACCTTTTGACCAACACATTTGTGTATCCAGATCATTCTATAGTAGCAAGTTTCAATCTTAGGAAGCCGGTTTCTTTGCTGGAGGATAATGTCTTGCAGCTTGAAGATAACATTTTTGATGAGATAGTTGCTCCGTCAACTAAAGTACTCACACTCTGCTTTTCTTTTAGTCTCCATCTTTTCTGTATTTGGATCTAATGTACTATTTGAACCAGGTGGTTATCCTATCTCTGGAATCCTTAGCTGGATCAAATGTAACAAGAGTCGTATTTGGGGTTGATCCTGACCCAAAATCATCAAAGTTATTGCCAACTTCTCAAAGTTTGATCAAAGAAAGTTTTGAATATCTGGTCACACACCAATCACTGAGCCTAAATACATCCTTGTTTGGGAACACATCCTTTTTCGAGGTGCTAAAATTTCCAGATGGAATTACCATAATTCCACCACAGAAAGCGTTTCTTCTGCAGAAAGTGCAAATCCTTTTCAATTTCACCTTAAACTTCTCTATCTATCAAATACAACTAAATTTCAATGAACTGGAAAGCCAGCTGAAGTCTGGGTTACATCTAGCACCCTATGAGGTTAGTATATCCTATCCTTTCTGTTTTCTTATGACCCTCCGTATCTGTATGTACTTTTGTAAGGCAGAGCTACTGCAATGCGAATGTATGTCTACATATGTTTCTCAATTTTTTTCGTTCTTATTAGTAAGAGTTGATGGTAGCAGTGGATGGATTTTTGCAGATTCTCAATGGTTTGGTTTTTCTCTTTTTTTGGATGCAGAACCTTTATGTTAGCTTGTCAAATTCAAAAGGTTCAACAGTGGCAGCCCCTACTACTGTTCAGTCATCTGTTCTATTGACAATTGGCAATACTCCTTCAATGCAAAGATTAAAACAACTGGCTCAAACCATCACACATTCTCATTCGAGAAACCTGGGCCTGAATAATACGGTATTTGGTAGAGTCAAGCAAGTTCGTCTTTCATCTATTTTGCAACATTCCCTCAATGGTGGAGATGGCACTGCGTGGTCACCTTCTCCTACTCCATTGCCTCATCCCCACCCCCACCATCACCATCACCATCACCACCACCACCACCACAATTCCCAGCTTGCTCCTGCAATTCCACCTGCACCTGCAACTGGCAGTGGTCCACCCGCAACGTTCAAAGGTGCACCTGGACCAGCTGATCATTCACCTGAGCCACAGAAAAGTTTGCCTGCACCTGAGAAAAGTTGTGAAGCAAAGCCTCCCAGCGTTTGGTCTGGTCGTAGAGGGAAGGCTGGAAAGCAGTCTCGTTTATCCCCTGCCGGCGCACCAGATGTTTCTCCTCCCGTCTTTGGTACCTCACCCCAAAAGCAAGTACACCCATCAGCACCCGTTTCTCGTTCAGTACCAGCATCTAGTCCGTTGCCTCATGTAGTTTTTGCTCATGTTCTTCCGCCATCAAAGAGTGAATCAGATAGTAGCCATTCTTACACAGGGCAATCACCTGGACCATCGCTGTCAACATGTACGTAAAACTGCTTTTTGTATTGTTTTTTCTTAAAATTGATATTGTATCTTCTCACCTTGTCCATTTGGGTTCCTGCAAATAATTTTTTCTTACTACAAGATTGCTCAGTGCTTATAGAAATATTAGGTTGTGAATATGCAATTTGACTCCCAATACTTGTTTAACTTTCAACCTGGGATCAGTTAACTGTGTTGAACTGATACTGGTTACTGACACACAGTAATTGTAATTGCAGCAGCTTCTGCAGCTCTTCTACCTTGTGTTCAATGGGCATTATCACTATTCCTAGCTTTGGTGTTACTTTTATAACAACAGAGGATAAACTTGGCATTTCCAGTGAAACCACTTCTCTGGTAGTCAAAGAAGGACTTGAATTAGCTGGCCTGCTGGAGGAGTTGTGTAATGATGAGCTACGCAAAGAGCGTGGTTCACACGTGAGTGAGTGGATATATGTTGTTCCTATGCGTGTAAATAGTTGATTAAAAAATCCAGCTGGCAGATGCATATTCAGGTCAAAGTCACAGAGGTGTCAGGCCTTTGAATTAGATGCAGCATTGCCACTGTTTTGTGTATTCTCTTCTTCACAAATGTAAGAGAGGTAACCAGCAAATGTATTACCGTACCCTTTTGATTCCGAATCCCTCTGTACGCCTTTCAAATTAATTTAGTCACGAGAAATTCCCAATTCTTTTCTTTTTTCTTCATTTCCAAATTCATGTTTTCTATTAGAAACTGTCTATCAACTTTTGGAGAAATTATTGTATACTCCTGTACTCTCATGTGGATCGAGGTCCGACTACTGTGATTAGTCTACAAGAAAAGTATTTGCTTAATATAATTCTTGATTTGGACCGTTACATGACACGTGTAATTGGGGACCATACAATAATTACTCCAATTTTTATAATTTCATTCAATAATACTCTTGTAACCTTTATTTATTTTGATAGATGAGGTCAATTAAAAATAGGGAAAATGCTCATTTACCCAATTTTAGCTTAAAATGTGCCCACTTGCCCGACTAAGAGTTTTTAAACCCCATTTACCCAAAACACTCTAAGGGATTATTTCCCCTTTACCCAATTAATTCTTTTTATTAATTTTTGGGACTTTTTTGCCCTCTCCTTCAATCTCTCTACTCTCAGTTTCTCTCTCTCTCTCTCTCTCTCTCTCTCTCTCTCTCTCTCTCTCTCTCTCTCTCTCTCTCTCTCTCTCTCTCTCTCTCTCTCTCTCCAGAAGACGTCGGATCTCTCTCTCCCTCCCTCCATCCCTCCGGCAGGTCGCCCACGACGCCTGCTCTAGCCATCGCCGCGCCGAAACTCGTCGTCGTGCTCTCCGCTGCCAGGCTCGACGCCAAGCCGACGGTCCTCGTCGCTGAGAAGCTCGGCGAGGCCGGGGTTGACCTTCTGAAGGAATCGACGACGGACTGAAAATGGCTATCTGCTATTGTGCAGTCATAACCATAAAAGTTGTAACATTAGTGCCCCCCAGTAGACTTTGTATTGGGGGCCAATGATAACTGCTTTATTTATTGACGGACTGAAAACTGCTATTCCAAAGTAAATGTAGTGTTAAATTGCAGTAGTTGATAAATGAAAAAAATTGTGTTGTTTGTGTCAGTCTAGTGGGGGGCAGTAGACAGAATATTGACCCTCATAATGTGGGTTTTTAGACATTATCTGTTGTTTTGAGTGTGAATAACTTGTATAATCTGCGAAACATAGGAAGCGGTGTAATGTTTGATGGTCTATTGGGGGGCAGTAGACACATTAGTGCCACCCAATAATGTCTTTCTTAGGAGACAGTAATCATCTCTTGTTGATTTGTTTGTGATAAAGTGCAATACACTGTGAATCCTTGAAACTGGTGCAAGTTTTAATGGTTTAGTGGGGGGCAGTAGACACATTACTGCCCCCAAATAATGTCTTCATACGAAGTCAGAACCCTTCACTTAACTGGTGCAAGTTTTAATGGTTTAGTGGGGGGCAGTAGACACATTACTGCCCCCAAATAATGTCTTCATACGAAGTCAGAACCCTTCACAAAACTGGGGCAAGTTTTAATGGTTTAGTGGGGGGCAGTAATAATGGTTTAGTGGGGGGCAGTAGACACATTACTGCCCCCAAATAATGTCTTCGTGTTAAGTTTAGGGTTTAGGGGCAGCGTTAGGGGCAGTAGACACATTGCCGATGAACTGCGACGAGGACGTTGGAGTGGCTGGATCGCCGATCAATCGAACGGCGACGAGAACGATGGATCGCCGACTGGAGCTTCATCGTCGTGTTCAGATTTGGACTGCATCTCCGGCGCGGCGATCAGAGAGAGAGAGACAGACCGGAGGTGGAGATCATGGGGAGGAGAGAGAGAGAGAGAGAGAGAGAGAGAGTGGAGGTGGAGATCGGGGGGAGAGAGAGAGAGTTTGGGAAGGAGAGAGAGACTGATAAGAGATGGATGAGTTTTAATTTAATTAACAGGGGCTAAAATGTCAATAGATGTAAGATTGGGTAAATGGGGTTAAAAAACTCTTGGTGGAGTAAGTGGGCATTTTTTGGGCTAAAAATGGGTAACTGGTCACAGCCCCTTAAAAATATACAGGAGGTAGTGCCTTCATGATGTAATATTTACGTGAATCGAAGGGCTTAGATTTAATATTTTGTCTTCTTATGGCTGAATAGAATGATCATCCAACAGGATTGTAATCATTTTCAGAGTGAATACCACATATTCTTGTAACATGCTGAATTTTCTTGGGATTTTCTGAAAATTAATAAGTTGTTGGTTTGTATGATTATTTGTTTTATAGGTGAAGTAAAAGTGTTTCGAACGAATATTTTTTCGAAACGTTTTGTTTTTGAGGGGTCAAGAGTTGACTTTTTATTCGTTGAGTTTCTTCAAAAACTTCTTTCACGAATGTCGTAGAGCATGTCGATACGAGTTCATGGACATGCAGCATGTTAGGGTGTGTCCAGTAACGTTTTATGAAACTATTTTTGTAATACTAGATTGTAGAATGAAAACGGGGAATTAAACTATAAGTTTTTTAAGATGTAAATACATGTTCGGTACAAGTATTTCAAAAATTGAAATATTAAAAACATATCTATCATTTAAAAAAAAAAAAACATATGTATATCACTTAGTTTAGTTTTTCCTCAGTAATCATGAAAGATTGACTATTTTATTTGTATTGATTATGAATCCTTTATTGGTTGTTATGAGAAAAGAAACAGAGTATTGTGAAGGAGATTGAACAAGAAGAATCAAATCCCTCAATTTTGTTTATAAAATATATCATATGAAGTTGCAAGCTCTTGAATCTTTAGTTCAAAAAGATAATTCAATCAAATGTCTCAACCTTAGTTGTTTTTTTTTTTTTTTTTTTTTTTTGAGGGAAATGAAATAGATTTCATTGACTTACAAGTCATTACAATCAATGGATATAAGCTCCACCACATTTGGAGGAGGTACAGTAAAGAGCTGCATAAAAAACTGTCCATTTTTAGCATCTTGTGCTAAAGTATGAGCCACTATGTTTGCTGCTCGGCGCACATGGTGAACCTGCGCAAAGGATGCTAGTTGCAGGGCCTCTCGAAGGTCACTTAAGAGATAGCCCAGCTCCGAATGATCAAGGGAATCATGTGCCACAGCTTGTACCAAGTCTTGACAATCAGTTTCCACTATTAAAGGGACAAATTGATGAGAGATAGCTAGCTGGACGCCCACTAGCAGCGCTACCAGTTCAGCATGCCGAGCGGAAGAAGCTGCAAGAAGTGTGTGGCGAAAACCTCCCAAACAAGAGCCTTCAAAGTCTCGAAACACACCCACAACACCTACACTCCCATCCACATTGCTAAAAGCCGCATCCACATTTAGTTTGATCATACCTATAAGAGGCTTCTTCCATCTAACATTCTATATTGGAGATGCAAGGCGAGAAGATGAATGAGCAACCTTAAATTCCTCCCACCATCCTAGAGTAAGTGGCACAACTTCCGAACCTAACTTAGCTTCATCTCCCCATACTTTCGCGTTTCGATTACACCAAGTTGCCCAAATCACCATCAACAAAGTAGCAAAGGTAGTAGGGGACTGAGAATAAGAAGCTACTAACCACTCAATCACACTTGCAGAAGAGGGAACATTGGGAATATTTGCCAATTGAAGAAATGAGCTGGCATGGAAGCAATCTCTTAATGCATGTAGAGGGGACTCAATTTCTTCGTCGCATAATGGGCATTGGGTATCAATGTCTATACCCCTTTCACTTAGCCGACTCCGAGATGGAAGAATATTGGACGACTCTTTCCACACACAAATTTTAACCTTCCCCGGGACCGGGGCTTGTCAAATCCGGTTCCAAAGCTCGTCACTAGGGTTAGGCATGCCGGAATTCTCACCCAAAACTCTATCCCGTGCTATATGGTAGGCGGATTTGACGGTGAAGCCTCCCGTCTTATCACCAGACCAAATCCACCGATCATCATGCATACGATTACTAAGGGGAAGAGCCAAGATCTTTTGTGTAATATGTAATGGGAGAGCTCATGTAGTAAAGCCTGGTTCCAAACACCTGGAGATAAAATAAGGTCTGAAACCATATTAATTCTAAGAGTATAGAAATAAGTCAAATCCTCCCCTATCAACCAAGGATCAGTCCACACGTTGGTGGACTTACCATCCCCAATATGACGCCGAATACCGACCTGCAGAATATCTCTACCATTCGGAATGTTCCGCCAAGCATAGGATGGAGTGGAACCAACCTCCGCGTCCCAAAAAGTACAATGGGGAAAATAGATTGCCTTCAACAGCCTACCAACCAAAGACTCAGGATCTTGAATTAGACGCCATCCTTGTTTAGCTAACATAGCCAGATTAAAAGCAAACAGATGACGAAATCCCATTCCACCCATCACTTTAGGTTTACATAACTCATCCCAAGCTCTCCAATGCATAGCTTTTTTATCTTCTGTACTCCCCCACCAAAATTGGGCACAAAGTTGGTGGAGTTCATGAATCAAATTCTGCGGTAGAAGGTAGCAATTCATAGTGTATAGGGGCATTGCCTGTGCTATGACTTATATCAGAATCTCCTTACCAGCTGCACTTAATAATTTGGTACGCCAACCTGTAAGCTTCTTTGACAAATTATCTTTGATATAAGCAAAAGTGTCAGCTTTCGATCTACCTACCAGAGTAGGAATGCCAAGATACTTCTCATGCTTGTCCACTACCTAAACGTCTAGAATGTCAGCCATTGATTGCAACATAAGGGAAGGCACACTCCCACTAAATACCACACTACTCTTTTGCAGGTTAATCTTTTGCCCCGAAGCTCTCTCATAGACATTTAATATATTCCGAATCAAAATGCAATCCTGAGAAGAAGCGTTAAAGTACAACATACTATCATCCGCAAAAAGCAAATGACGAATAACAGGGGCTCCATCACAAACCCGTAGCCTTTGCCACTGACCATTAGCCACAGAGTGAGAAATAAGGGCTGACAATCCTTCAGCACATAAAAGAAATAAATAAGGAGAGATGGGGTCACCTTGCCTCAATCCTCGATGAGGAGTAACAAACCCTCTTGGAATCCCATTAATGAGGAAAGAATACCGGACTGTGGAAAGACAAAACATGATCAAATCCACCCATTGAGCCTTAAATCTCATTTTGAGCATTATTTTCCTGAGGAAATCCCACTCCAAACGGTCGTAGGCTTTAGTAATATCCAATTTGAGAGCCAAAAATCCTTCCTGGCCTCTTCGCAACTTATTCATATAATGAGCAAGTTCAGATGCCACGCTAAAGTGTTGTAAGAGATTAACCTGTCTGGGACAAACGCACTCTGCTGTGGGGAGATAATGGATGGTAATAACACTTTAAATCTATTAGCCAACACCTTCGAAGCTATCTTGTAAAGGACATTGCATAAAGAAATAGGTTGTAGTTGTGACATATTCTGTACTTCTTTCACCTTCGTAATCAAAACCACATGAGTAAAGTTCAAATCCGAAGGCATATCCTTAGTTGTCAACAAGGAAATCACTGCTCTACTAACCTCTGACCCCACAAGATCCCAATACTTCTAGAAAAAGAAGGGAGACATACCATCTGGTCCAGGTGCTTTGGAGGGATGCATTTGGAATAGGGCATTTCGAACTTCCTCCATACTATAAGGAGCCAATAACGACTCGTTCATTTCGATAGTAACTCTTGAAACAATTGTCTGCAACACCACTTCTTGAGCTCTAACATCTGGTGCTTGACTAGCATAAACCTGCTGGAAGTATTTTATAACCACGTCTTCAATGCCATTAGAGGAAGTTTGCCATACCCCATTATCATCAAACAAACCTTTAATCTTATTCTTCTGCTTACGATTCGAGGCTCTTCGGTGGAAAAATTTGGAATTCTTATCTCCATCTTTAAGCCAAATTGCACGTGAACGTTGACTCCAATAAGTTTCATCAATGGACATCAACTCACTCAATCGCCGAGATAACTGGAGCTTTTCAGCTTGGTCACCCAAGTCAAAAGGTTTCTGCAGCAGCAAATCCAATCGGCATCGGACCGAATCCAACTCTTCCCTCCTACTTTTGAAAGTAGTTCTGTCCCAATCCAACAACGTCTTTCCCGTATCCTTTATCTTTCGACACACTTGCACTATCGGGCTCCCATTCTGGGGTACTGTCCAGGTCTCCTCCACAACCTGGGTAAAAGATTCATGGGAACACTACATTTCTTCGAATCTAAACCGCCTCCTGCCTCTATGATGCACAATCTGTTCCGTTCAGACCTCCAGAAGCATAGGAATGTGGTCAGATCTGCTAGGGGGCATGTTAACTACCCTTGAAAAGCCAAAAGTCCCTTGCCATTCCGAGGAACCAACAACCCGATCCAACCTCTCCTTTGTGTGGGCATCACTCCATGTGAAGGGTCCTCCAGCCGCCCCCAGGTCTGCAAGTTTGCAGTCCAGCAAAGCTTGGCGAAATGCATTCATCTGTTGCTGACTTTGGAGCCTTCCTCCAGATTTCTCACTCAGCTCCAATATCTCATTAAAATCCCTTGCTATGATCCATTTGTCTGTCGAACTACGCACGAGGGAACGAAGCAGATCCCATGAGAGATGCCGCTGCCCTATCTCCGGGTGCCCATAAAAGCCAGTAAACCACCATTGGATATCATTAGGCCCTTTCACATCCACATCAATGAAGAAATAGTCAACGTCTCGTACAGATACCATAATCGAATCATCATAAAGGAGGGCAAGCCCTCCAGCACGATCAACTCTATCGAAATGGATTATGTTTGGCAGCCCCACCGCCTGGGGAAGAGATTGATGCTGCTGCTTGGTGCAATGGGTTGATGATAATGATACTTATCAAATAAGTACCGTAATGTGAGCTCCAAGTATCACCAGCTCATTTTCGGGTGGTTTCCTGATTCAAGCCCCTCCCACTTGAAATAGAACCAATATTAAGTTCTTCGATAATCTTGGCAACTTGTTTTTCTCAAAGAGAATCACGACGTTGACATGAGCTTCCAGCAACAGTCACCAGACTATCAACAAACATGAAGAGATTAGAGATTAAGATATGATTTTTTGCTACAGCCACAATAGCCAGCTGAAGCTGGGGAGTAAAGCAATGAACATAAAAAGCTGACCCATTCTCCTTTAAAATAAGTGCATTTAGACCATTGAATTCTCCTCTCATATTACTAGCTCCATCATAACCTTGACCACGAAGGCTAGATATGCTTAATTCATTCTCTGAAAAGAATTTGTCAATGGCTGCCTTAAGTGATGCAGAAGTATTATCAGTGACATGTTTAACACTGACAAAATGATAGGAGCATTTTTATGCAACGTTTTAATAGTTAACTCCTCATATTTTACTTAGTTATTTCCTTAAATAAATAAATTTTTAATTTAGTTTCTATTTTCTAGGTACATCGAATAAATGGAGAAGAAATGAGCTTAAAGGCACAAGGGATGCAGAAATGAGCTGAAATGAAGAAATGGAGTATTCCTTGTCCGACTAGGAATCCCAGTCAACGCAGGAATCCTGATGAGGCTAGGAAACCTGAAGGCTAATCAAGGGAGATTAAATCTGATTTTTGCATGGGAAATCAAGGAGATTACGTTGAGAAAATCAAGGGAGAGTTTCAAGGGATTGTGCAACAAGAAAAGGCTCAAAACAAGTCCAGATTCATGCATCCCTCAATTCCCTCAAGATATGTTGGCTGAAATTAGAGAATAAAATCTGCAATTTTAATGTGAAAATCAAGAGAAAATCAAGGGGAGGATGTTAAGGATAAAGCCATGGAGAGATTTAAGGGAGAAAAGGTCCAAAACAAGTCCAGATTAATTCATATTTTCACTCAAGATTATTTTGGCCGAAAATTAAGAGAAAAATCAGATAAAATCTTGGGAAAATCAGCAATAATATATTTGGAAAGATTATGGACTTATTTTGGAGCTTTTTGATTGGTTGAGTGACATGGCAGAGCTGACGTGTCATTAATTCATTGGTTGGAGCTGTGTGGTGCAACCAGAAAATTCCTTGGAAATTAAATTCATGAAGCCTTGCCTTCCCCTATATATACCCTCCTCTCTAGACGTTTCACAAACACCAACACACCACAACACCACTTCTCCCATTCTTTTCTACACACCAAAAATTCTCTCCATCCTCTAGTTTCAAGTCTCTGCGTCTTCAAGCAAAGAGAAGAAGAGAAGAAGAAGCCATGAAGCCTCCTAGCCATCATCATCCACTTTGTGTCGTGAAGCTTTGGAGCCTTGCTTTCAAGATCCAAGACCAACGTCTTAAGCCTTCCACCATTCATCCTTCATGGTGTAATTCTATCTTTTTCCTTGTAACCTTTTCAGGTTTTCTTTGTTTGATTTCGTATGAACTTGATTTCTAGTTGACATAAATGTTTAGGGCAAAGTTTAAGCCCATTTATATGTTTTGAAATAAAGTTGCAATTTCTTTATATGTTGATTTATATATTGCTTATGTGAGATTGCTTGATTGATTTTGGATTACAGAAAACTTTTATATGTATGTGTTCTTTGGTGGCCAACTTAGGATATATGCATATAATTGGAGCTAGATTTAAGTTGTAAAGGCTTTGGACAAAAGTCGAAATCAATTAAGGAGACTTGCAAATAGGTGAACTTATTTATAACTAGGTTGTGCACTTTGGTTGACATTCTTTCTTTGTTCTTCATGCATTGAATGTGTTCTTGAGTAGCTAGCTTTCTAGACTATGATTGCATGTTCAATAGGTTTAATTTAGGTGCTTTCACTTAGATTAAATATTGAAGGAAAGTAAAAAATGGGAAATCGTTTGCTTTCTAACGTTTCACATGGTCAACTTCTTTCTCATGACATAGAAAATCAACTATAGGAATTGTAATTGGATTTCATTCATATGGATATGGTTTTGATCTTTATTCCTTGCGTTCCACCCTTGTATATATGTTTTTACATTTTCTTTATTTTATTTATTTTATTTTTGATTTAATAATCTTAAAATCCCTTTATTTGTATTCACTTGTATATATTTCTATTCTTTGTTTTATTTTTGTCAATAATACTTTTTATTTTTATTAATTATTAATTTATTTTTGCAATTACAGGTGTACCCTCAATCCCCGGCTAGAACGATCCCTACTTATTCTATACAGACAACTACATTTTGCAGGGTTAAATTGCGCGCTTACTTTTAGCGTGTCACAAAATGATCAATTACTTGTCCTTTGCTCACATGTCGCAATACAATTGCCATTTTCTCTCAACAAGAATATAGAATAATGCATCACCAATGTCACTAATTATGACATTGAGAGTTTTAGTTGCAGCAGCCTTGACAATATCATGTTGAATATCAGGTGATGTTAATTGATGATTTCTTGGACCATTTTTCAAGACAACCTTTTTTATATCATCAACTTTATCAGAATGCCACTTCAAAAGCTCTCTAAAGTTTCCTTGGTTATTTGAATAATCAGATTCATCATGACCTCGAAATGGCAACCTCTATCATAGTAGAAAACGAGCACAATCAACTGATGCATTCAAACGAGTGCGATAGTTAATCCGATCTTGTTGTGTTTGGTTCACCAAAATTGTATCAACATGTTGTCCTTGATTTGGGGTTCTTTCGTTTTTTCTTCTTCTTTAGTCTGAAAAGGCGAAAAGCTTTGAGATCTCAAATTTCCAATTTTTCAATAATCCACCGATTTCCAATTCTTCTTTCCTTTCTTCTTCATGCATTCTCCTTCCACAACTTTGCTCATTATATCAATTCTTTGAAAAGCTCAGTCATGCCTTGTCCGACGGAACGGACGGGATTTTCAAGGTGTAAGGGCCGAGAGATGGTCCTTAAGTATGCCTAGTCGGAGTGGAGATTGGGTGCTTCCAGCATTCGAATTTGGTTCGTAGGGATTCAGATGGGAAGGTGAGAAGGGCTGGCGGTGTTTCGTGGGTTGGCAAAGAAGGTTAGGGTCAGGGAGAGATCGTGCAGCCCATTGTCTCATTTTGTTATCAGTGGGGATCCATCCAGGGGACGCATTAGGAGGGAGGAGGGCTTGGGAATGGATAGCGGTTGGTCTGGCCTTGGTATAGATCATGGTGGCGCGCCGAATTTTATCTGCCCCAGTTCGGAGCTGGTTTGGTCGGCCCAGGTAGCGGAAGGCGGAGGTAAGGGTGGGGAGGGTGGAAGGTGGCGGCGAGAATCTAATCGAGCCACCGGTACGCTGGAGTATGTACATTTCGACATGGGCTTGGCCTAAGGTTTATGTGGGCTTGGGCTTTTGCTTTGGGCCCAAGCTATTTTATTTTTAATTTTATGTTATGTTCTTCTTTTGATTAGACATGACTTTATGTCAGCAATAAGTTCCTACCGATTTGTGTTAAGGCGACATGGGCTTTATCCCGGACTGCACACCTTGTGTGCCTTGTCTGCTCTAGTGAGGTTGCGAGTTTCTTGCATCGTAAATGGTCGCAACCTTCTAGTGACAGGATGAAATGGAGTGCCGTTTGATTTACTTATGTACGGCAATATAATAGGAAAGCTGTGCATTTGTAATGATGCTTCTTTGTAATGGAGTTATCTTTCCCTTATGTCACCACTTTGTTAAAGCAAATGGAGTAGCCAGTCGAGCACTCTTTGCTAATTGGTGCTTGCTAGAATACATAATTTTGATGGAGAATGTTAGTATTATTTTAGGATGTTCTCTTGATGCTTACTGTAATTTGGGGTTTAGGCTCTATGTCCCCATGTTGTATTTTGCAATTTCATTAATCAAGACTTGTGGGCAGCTGCACCAGCCCTCTTTCAAAAAAAAAAAAAAAAAATCAATCTTGAAAATTCTCCATCTCCAAACCCAAAAACAACCAACGACAACTAGAACAAACCCAGACGCAACCTTTCAATTCAAACCCAGAAACCTAGTCTGATTCATAATGTTGCGCATGATTTTGAGGCCATTAGAGCGGTGTTTTGGGTTGAGAATTGGGACTAGCGGCGTTGATGGGCTGCTTGGCATACCAACTTGAAGCCTCACGCCTCCGGTGACTACTCGATGCTATGGTTCAGGCTAATTCGAGCCTTGATGATTAGGGTAGTGTTTACCTCTCCCTCTGCCATCGACGTTGGGGTCTATGTTGGTCACGACGGACCGGAAGCTTCTACCTTCTAGATTCGTCAATTCAAAGTGACAGGACACATCATAAAATTCACTATGAAATCCAAGGTGACCATGCGTCGCCCACTGTTCGAGAAAATTCTACCAAAAATTCGGCAGAATTTCTTCTAAAAGTAGACAACCCAAAATTCAGTGAATCCTGAGGCGGGTCCTGTCACTGAGTCTTTAGATTGAACTAGGTATTCCAGCCCGCGCGATGCTACGGGTATATTATTAATATGTTCAGCTTAATAATACAACATTTACAAACATTAAATACATTACATACCTACAAATGGTATTGTTTTACATTTTCCAAAATCTGGTGTCTCAACCAATTGGTCATAGAACTGAACCAAGTTAAGTACTATGGTAAATAAGTGAGGGCTTAGGCTGGTGATTAAGCAATTGTAGGGGTCGATTCAAAAAAGAAAATCCCCATAAAAATACTAAAAATCTTGCGAATTCCATATCAATTGGTGTAGTCCTTTAAGCTCAGCCAAAGTCTGCTGGCCGGAACATCTGGAATGTAAGCCTGCAAAAGTGAAGTCAGGAGACCTTATGAGATAATTTTCATATCCAATCATAACACTATACATTATTCAAGGTTTATGTAGAACCAATAAAGAGGTCAGATACTCGTTAAAAGTTGTATAGCTAGCGGATACTTGATCAATTTTAGAGATTGAAAGAAGCTTAACATGTTATCAGTGCCATTCAATAGGGTTGCCCAAATATGTTTTCGCTCGATAACACCATTTTAAAACAACCAAAGACATTCTTAAATGTAAGAAGAAGAACCAATTAAAGACAGAACTACACTTACCAGGAGTGTCTTTTCACAATATTTTATTACTGTAAAAAACTATCCAAAACTTTTCTAAAGCACTCTGCCCTATACTTGTTAAGAAATGCTTAACAATCCATAAACCTTGAAAAAAAACTACCCAATATAAAGCTATTAGCTCTCAGTTTTCCCATCCAAAGACAAAGTCTGGATGCATATAAATTGAACCTTCACAGAAATCCTATTATATCCAAAACGATGTTCAATAAGATTTTGCTGCTACTACATACCAAATTCTTTTATTTTTGAAAGGGCCCATACATGATTAAGCTGACCATTTCTGTAAGTCGTTTTAAATAAGAACACTAAACTCCTAAACCCATAACCGTACATTCCCCAACATACTGTGAATATGTTGTACACAGCGTTATTCATGCAATCAATGCAATAACACATTTCAGTTTCAGTGTTTGTTTTGTTCTGAAGCCTAAAAGTAGAAAATGCAGGCATATGAGTTCATAAAAAAACATTGAGAAGTGAACAATTGATTTAGCTAACCACAAATTAATTGGAATAAATGCTAACACTTCCCAAGAAAGCAAAAGGCAGCAATCCAAAAATTAGAAACCAAAGTACGTAGTACTATTAGCTACGCTTGTTTGTTGAAATCCCAAGCAGATGCAGACATTGTTATATTACTAAAATCAAAACAGAAAACTGATGAGTATCTTCCTGAATCCTGATAGTACAAAGAATTAAACAAATCTGAAATGGTTATTTAATTTAGTTTTATTAAGATGCTTTCAATATTTTTCTAAACAAACCTATGTCTATTAAGCTTCCATTTGTAAACAAACCTAGAACTAATAATTTTTTATAAGACTTTCAAACTATAGTCTTAATTGCTGACCGAAAATTACATAAAACTGATCAGCAAGCTTGAACAAAGATGGGTCATTGGGTAAAGAAGTAGTTCAATGAAAGAGTAAACGACCTTGAAGAAATCAGATAGAAATAAAAGAGTAAACAGCGTTAATCCTCAATTAGAGGTAGCGATACGTGTCAGAAATATAAGAAGAGGCAGAATTGGGATAGGGGATTCAGGCCTCCCACAAATGAGAGAGCTCTTCTTTCTTTTTAGTTTTTAAATTCTTTCCATAACCTTTTAGACGAAAAGAAAAAGAAAAGTGACTTTTTCTTCGGTGATGTGATCGTAGGGGATATGCGTTTCTTTTGCTAAAAATATTGTGGCTCGTTCGTTAGTTTTTTCATGTAAATGAACATGAAAAATGAGCGGCTATAAGGATGTGTGAGAGGTTTGCCGACGTTTGTTTGGTTCCGGACAGAGATTGAGAAAGACTTGTTCCTACTCACACTCGCTCACACTTTTCTCTTCTCTCCTCTTCTGGAAATGCACAACATGGCAGGACGTGGTTCATGTGAGGTGTCACTCTTTCACCGTCTCACTCTCTCGTGATTTTGGATCTCTCTCTCCAAAATATCATGGCATGAAGGAAGTAGCAATCACGACGTTGTGTCCTTTTGCCAAAAGATCTGCTTAATAAACAAGAAAACAAACGAACAAACAAACAAATAGTGATTCTTGGAACCAAACAACACTACCCATTGATAGGTCATATCTCAATTTCTGCAGGTTGAGTTTCGTCTCTTAATTTTCTCCATAAAAAAATAATATTGATGATAAAGTGACTAGCGAATGCTTCTTCTTCACTCATCTCTCTCTCTCTCTCTCTTTGAATGTTAACAATTTCCCTTGATTGCGTTGGGCCAGACATTGATTGATCGATCGATATTGAGGAGTTAAGAGCTTGATCTTGAAAATGGTAGAATTGGGAATGAGCAAGGCCAGCAAACCGGTGAGTGTGAGCTTCAGAATACCATATTACACTCAGTGGGGCCAAAGCCTGGTGGTGTGCGGCTCCGAACCGGTGCTTGGTTCATGGAATGTGAAGAGGGGTCTGCAGTTGAGTCCTGTTCACCAGGGTGATGAGCTCATATGGTTTGGCACCATTTCTGTCCCCAAAGGGTTTGGATCCAAGAGTAAACGGTCTCGAAAAAATTAGATAAAAATAAAAGAGTAAACGGCGTTAATCCTGAGTTAAATATTGAGATACGTGTCAGAAATATAAGAATAGACAGAATTAGAGGTAGTGACACGTGTCACAAATATAAGAAGTAGGATTGGGGATTCAGAGGGACACGTGATCTCCTCCCACAAATGAGAGAGCTCTTCTTTCTTTTTAGTTTTTAAATTCTTTCCATAACTTTTTAGACGGAAAAAAAAAAAAGAAAAGTGACTTTTTATTCGGTGATGTGATCGTAGGGGATGCGTTTCTTTTGCTAAAAATATTGTGGCTCGTTCGTTAGTTTTTCAATGCAGTGAGAAGAAAAAAAAAAAAAAATGAGCGGCTATAAGGATGTGAGGATTGCCTACCTTGGTTTGGTTCCGGACATAGATTGAGAAAGACGTGACTTTTCTCTTCTCTCGTCTTCTGTAAATGCACAACACACAGACATAGCAGGAGGTGGTTCATGTGAGGTGTCACTCTTTCACTCTGTATCTCGTGATTTTGGATCTCTCTCTCTCTCTCTCTCTCTCTCTCACTCCAAAATATCAAGGCAATGAGCATCTGCCACATGAAGTTAGCAATCACGACGTTGTGTCCTTTTGCCAAAAGATCTGCTTAATAAACAAACAAACAAACAAATAGTGATTCTTGGAACCAAACAACACTACCCATTGATATTTTTCCTTCCATTTCATCATATCTTGCAGGTTGAGTTTCGTCTCTTAATTTTCTCCATAAAAAAATAATATTGTTGATAAAGTGATCAGTGAATGCTTCTTCTTCACTCATCTCTCTCTCTCTGTCTCTTTGAATGTTAACAATTTCCCTTGATTGCGTTGGGCCAGACATATCGAGGAGTTTAGTCTGATCTTGAAAATGGTAGAATTGGGAATGAGCAAGGCCAGCAAACCCGTGAGTGTGAGCTTCAGAATACCATATTACACACAGTGGGGCCAAAGCCTGGTGGTGTGCGGCTCCGAACCGGTGCTTGGTTCATGGAATGTCAAGAGGGGTCTGCTGTTGAGTCCCGTTCATCAGGGTGATGAGCTCATATGGTTCGGCACCATTTCTGTCCCCAAAGGGTTTGGATCGTGCGAGTACAGTTACTACGTTGTGGATGCTGATGATCGAAGTGTTCTTCGATGGGAGATGGGAAACAAGCGTCGGCTTCTTTTGCCTCAGGCCATTCAGGAAGGAGAGCTGCTTCACTTCCATGACTTTTGGCAGGTACTTTCTCGCTTTTTAACCTTTCCACTCAGAATCTTTCTTTTCCCATATGCTATTGCTTGCTGGTACTATGTTGCTCACTGTCGCAGAAGAAAGTAAACAGATTAAGTTTCCGAATTTGTTTCATAGTTTCGATACCCTTTTCCGCTACAATTAACAACCTAACATGTTTCCGACCTAAGCCATTGCTATTTTCTACTCACCTCTGCTTTCTTAGCTAGGCTGTCTGGTTGATTGAGTTTCTGTGGCTGGTACATACATACTCAGACTGACGACTTGTATTAGTTTTATGACAATATGATAAAAGTTCTGTTGTGGGTGGTCATATCCAGGTTGGTGCCGATGCACTTCCTTTCAGAAGTGCCTTCAAGGACGTCATCTTTCGTAGAGAGTGGAGTTTGGAGATTGAGAAACCTCTAGGAGTCATCCAAAATTCATTGCAGAATGATGGTAATTGTACTCCAATTCAACTTTGTAAGTGTAATGTTACATTCACAAATTGTCCGTCATATCTAATTCTGGTAACATGTGAATCCTGATTGTTAACAGATTCTGTTCTCGTCCATTTCAAAATTTGCTGTCCAAATATAGAAGAAGGAACATCGGTAAACACCTCATTTATCCAGTAGATTCTTCATATTCATCTGAAACTATGCTGATTAGGTAGTCACATATTGGTTCATAGTCTTGATGAAGTCTGATTCTGCAGATTTACATTATTGGTAGTACCTCAAAGTTGGGGAACTGGAAGGCACAGGATGGGCTTAAACTAAGCTATTCTGGTGAATCAACTTGGCATGCAGACTGTGTCGTGCCGAAAGGGGACTTCCCGATAAAATATCCTTTTGGAGCCTTTAATCTTTAAAAGTTTGATGCCGTCTTTTTCATTTCCATTTGATTTTTTATTAATTTTGTGTCTTGTGGCTATTGTTGTTAAGTCACCCCTACCCCTCCCCCTCCCCCTCTTTTAATCTTTTGATTTTCTGAAGATGCCCATATCTGTCTCTGCCCCTCTTCCTTAACGGGTGTTCCACATATAAGTACTGTAAATATAGCAAAGGAGGAAACATTTCTTCTGAAACTGGTCCAAACCGCGAAATTGCTCTTGACTCGTTAAGTACTGAACCAAGATACCTTTTCCGTTCAGATGGCATGTTGCGAGTAAGCTAGCGAATTTGTATTGATCAATATTTATGATTATGTAAACAATCCATTGCATCCTAGAGCAAATAGTATTAACAGAGCTGAGTAGCAAACGTTTTCTGGTGAGATTATCATAATATTCTGCTTGTATGTGTTAGGAAATGCCTTGGCGGGGGGCTGGTGTTGCAATCCCAATGTTCTCTGTTAGATCAGAAACTGATCTTGGTGTTGGAGAGTTTCTTGACCTGAAATTACTTGTTGACTGGGCTGCAGAGTCTGGCTTTCATTTAGTTCAGCTTTTACCCATTAATGATACATCTGTGTATGGAATGTGGTGGGATTCATATCCTTACAGGTACGTCAATACATCAATACTCAGACTACTAGTTATGTTCCTGGTGCTGCTGGCTATTCTTTAGTGCTCATTCAAAGTTTGAAGCATAAAGATTGCTGGAAATAATGTATGAGAATGGATTCTCGGTTCTCTGCCACTTTTGTCTGGATCATATCTGCATTCCTATTTTCATATTTTTCTGACATTAATCCATAGTCCATTACCAGAAATGGAAAAGCCGTCTTATTCTTTTTTTAATAGGATTCCTGTAAAAAACTAGATCCCGTTTGCTGGTTTTATCTTGTCTGGCTTCCTAACCGAGACAGTAATACTGTGTCTGGAAGGATGAGTGGAAGGAGATATTACAGTGCAAGGGTAAACAGGAGAAAAAAATAATACAATTATCCTTCATGTGTGAGGTGGAAGGCAATGAAAAGCAGAAAGGAAAGGAAATAAGAGCAAAAATGTTATTTTGCAGATTTGCCTAAACAGTGTTTGGTAGAGGGTAATAAGATGAAAGAATAAATTGAGATGACGTTCACATTTCCTTTCACTTATATTTGTTCCTACTACAAATAAAAAGGATCTATATTCTCCCCACTTTTGCCTCTCTGTCTTGATTATCCTCTCCCATCAGACTTGATTCAAGTAATACTGCCTTGTGCTCCGACACTTACTGTTCAAAGAATAAACCACATATCAATATTAGTCCCTTCTTGTATTTAAATGTGTTATGCCATTCATTCTTCTAAATTTTTTTCATTATGCAGCTCACTTTCTGTATATGCATTGCATCCTTTATACTTGAGAGTACAGGCACTTTCAGAAAACATCCCCAAGGATATCAAGGTGATTGATAAATGCTGTCCTATTCTTCTTTACTAAGGAAAAGCAAAATAATCCGATTCCTGTACTGTAAAAGATACTAAGTTTTCTTCCCTGAAGAATTATAGATTCATATTTCGTATTAGTTGAAGTCTTTGTTTGGATTTTGTTTTTTTTCATTCTTACAGGTAGAGATTCAGAAGGCAAAAGAAGAATTGGAGGGAAAGGTAGTTCCTTAAGAGATTATATATTTCTTCATACCATCATGGATAAGTTATACAATTCTACATTTGAAGGACAAGTCAGTAGGAAGCTCTAGCAGTTGTATAAGGTCCTCTTTTGACACAACAATTGATAGGCATATTAGTTGTTTGGCAGATCTTTTTTTTTTTTTTTAATTTTTTAATTTTTTAAACAATTGTTAGCTAAATCTTTTGGTTTTAGGTTTTTTTGGCATTATTTAATTATTTACTTTTTTTATTTTTCGCCAACTGCTTTTTATTGTTCTGATATGAAATAATGATGGTCTTTTGTAATGTGGGGAGTGATAAAGTATTGTGTGTGTGTAATTGGATTATACAATTCAACATTTGAATTACAAGTCAGTAGGTAGCTCCAGCAGTTCTATAAGGTCCTCTTTTGACACAATAGTTGTGCAAGCTTTTTTTTTTTTTTTTTGTTAACATAGGCATATCTGTTGTTATCTATGTCGAGTTAGTAGGAAGTGCTAGCAGTTGTTTAAGGTCCTCTTTTGACACAACAGTTGTAATAAGCATTTAATTTATTATCTGTCTTTTCCGCTAATATTGTTCTAAACTTCTGATATCAACTAATGATGGTCTTGTGTAATGTGGGGACGGATGACACACACACACACAATTGGGTTACTGACTGAAAGGACAAATCTAGGATAGTTTTTGTTCACCCAATTTTTGGGAATCTTTGATCACTATTTGCGGTTACAAACCGACGAATATTATTAACAATTTTCATTGGCATAGTTATGATGGTGATTGTAGTGAGTACATATGTGGTATTTAATTTAATATATTTTGATTTTGTTTTTTCTAGGATGTTGATTACGAGGCTACCTTGACCACTAAACTCTCAATTGCAAAGAAAATATTTGCCCAAGAGAAGAATAAGATTCTCAGCTCCAATTCCTTCCAGAAATTTTTCTCTGAGAATCAGGTCATACAGAGCTTGCCTCTTCTTATTATTACCTTAATATTGCAACAATCCCTAACTTTCTTTTTGCTTACAGTTGAACTGTCTTTTGCTCATTGATTTGTATTAATTTAACATATTGGTCATTCCATTTTGAACTGCAAGTGCAACTCTGAGTCTTGTTAATTATTGATCATAGGAATGGTTAAAACCCTATGCGGCCTTCTGTTTTTTGCGGGACTTCTTTGAAACATCAGATCACAGTCAATGGGGTCGGTTTTCCCAGTTTTCAATAGAAAAGGTGATCATTCTGTCAGACTTTTCTATTAAGTTGGGGTAATTGGAGGTTTTTCGTTTAAATTTGATATTTTCTTTTCAGTACATACCTGTCATATATACAGGTTAATAATCTGTTAACAGCTTATAATATTATAAATATCAAAACTTTTGACAACTTTTTTTTTTCTCTTTCTTACAGCTAGAGAAACTCATCTCTAAAGACAGCATTCACTATCGTGAAATTTGCTTCCATTATTACATCCAATTTCATTTGCATATGCAGGCAAGTACTATTCAGTCTTGTAAGAATGATCTGCACTTATGCTAAACAAATGCATCAATTGTTGAATTCTTTGATAAATTCATGAACTACAGCTGTCGGAAGCTGCAGAATATGCAAGAAAGAAGGGAGTAATATTGAAAGGAGACTTGCCTATTGGTGTTGGTAGAGACAGTGTAGATACATGGGTCTATCCAAATCTGTTTCGCATGAACACATCTACTGGAGCTCCTCCAGATTATTTTGATAAAAATGGGCAGAACTGGGGTTTCCCCACTTACAATTGGGACGAGATGGCCAAAGACAATTATGCCTGGTGGCGTGCTCGATTGACACAGGTTTTGGAGGCTTTATTCCTATTGCATCATTTTTGCTGAGTTTTATGGGAGATAAATATAACTTCTCTCTGTTTTTATGACAGATGGCAAAATACTTTACAGCTTACCGGATTGACCATATATTGGGGTTCTTTCGTATCTGGGAACTCCCAGAGCATGCCATCACTGGTCTCGTTGGAAAATTTCGTCCTTCCATTCCTCTAAGTCAGGTACACTTCTATCTCCCTTAATCAAAATATTAGTTTGCCCAGATAATAACAAAGGCTAAACCATTGTGACTGTTAATCAAGAAGCATCTTTTTATTTTATTTTAGAAATTACCAAAAATAGCACCTAAACGGCAAAATTATATTTTTATTTTTATTTTTAATTTTTTTTTGATAAGATCACTTTTGTTACCATGTCTTGTATGATTTGATTATGAAAGTGCCTATTTTGTGATCCCCCCTCATCTTTTTTTTTTTTTTTCCTTTAATTGTCTTGTCAACTTTAAATGAATGCTTCTGTGTAGGAAGAACTTGAAAAAGAGGGCATATGGGACTTTGATCGTTTAGCTCGTCCATATATCCCACAGGAAATTTTACAGGTTACTGAACTTTTACAGCTTGGGATATTTTTGCATCTTATTATGACTGCTAAGATACTAGTTTCCTTTTTTCCTTCAACCCTTATGTTATGGCGTTATGCTTCTCTATATGTGCCATAGTTTCTGTTTCTTCCAACTTTTAGTTTGCTGTTTCAGATTAAGTTTGGAGATTCATGGACTTTTATTGCTTCGAGTTTTCTGAATGAATATCAGAAGAACCACTATGAGGTGAAATTATTGTTTATTTCTTGATTTTTTTATTATTATCTGTTTTTGCATTGATTATCAGTCAGTATTGATCTTCTAGCATGTTCTGAACTTTATGTTCTATGTCATTGCACCTGAAGGAATGTGGATAAATGAATATATTGATATTATTATATAGGTACATGTTAGTGGTTCATGCTGCTACTGTAAGTATAGATAATTCAAAATCGTTGATAAAATATATTGCTCTTAGACCAAATCCTAGCATGAGCAACAATATGGTAGCTTGTACGTCACCTTGTTGCATGGAAGAGTTGCTAAGATTTCGAGGCTGAAGCTTCCTTCTCTGCTAGAAAAATATTAATAGGTTTTACAACGCTTGAGACATTTGGAAATATATGCCGCAATGTCAACATATATTATCAGCACTGGGCTTACAATGTGCATGCTCCTCCCATACTTATTTTTCATTGACCCAGAACCTTGACAAGCCTCTGCCTATATCGACATAGAGCTGATACATTCGCTGATCACATGAGCATAGACTAGTGTTAAAATTTTTCCAGTGACCAGCAACTGTATCAAAGTTAGACTATCCAATCGGAAACCAATTGGTGGGAGAGGCCCAAGATTGTAGAGTATGATGCAAAGGCTTCAAATACTTGATGTAGAATTTTTAAGTTTTCAATTATCTGCATGTGATTATTGCATTTAGCAGGATGTACTAAGAAAACACCATACCTCCCTTAGAATCAATGCATCTTCGAGACTTGTTTTATTCGCTCCAATCTTAGAAACTAATCACAGCTAATAGCCAGACAAAGAGATATGATGAGAACAGAATCTTCAAAAAGACAACAACGAGATAAGACCTAAAGAATTGCTCAGAAAAGCTCTTGGTGAAAAATGAAGAAAGCAACAGCAAGAACCAATCTAACTGGAAAACCATGGAAGAGTCCAAACAACAAGAGAACTCAAACACTGCATATATTTCTCCATCCATAAAACCCCATAGAGTTCCTAGCAGACACAACAGCAGCCATGAGGATGAAAAAGACAATCTGATTTAACCAACTTTGTAAACTTGACAGAACAAAAGTTGTCAAAATCCTGCAAGCATTCCAGAGATACAGGGACCGGAAAACTCATGACATCTTGAGAGACATGAAAGTAGTTGTCAATTGCTTAGAATGGGAAATCTAAAATAACAAATAAGGCACATCACGCCAAGAAAATACAAAAACACAGATATAACGTGGTTCAGCGAATTTGCCTACGTCCACAGGGCAGCAACCGGTCTTTCACTATACTTATAAAGGGTATACAATCCTACCAACCCTCTAATACAAGACTTGATGTACAACTAGAAAGAATAAGAAAAACACGGACTAGGATTCTCTCCTCTTCTTTACTCTCTTTTCTTCACCCTAACTCAGTCTGTCATTGAGAATGGAACACACCATTGCTCTCTCTGACTTTGTACAATCTTCATCACTTTCTTCGAGTCGTATTCTCAGGTTCTAACTCCTAGACTGTCATTCTCTCACCCCCTGCTTGGGGAGGGAGGGATTCCCTTTCACCAGCCGTTGCTCTCATTCGGAGTGAGTTCCCTGGCAGCCCGCTGAATCAATGAGCCCAATGCCTCTATGTAGGCACAATCTGTTAGCCTTCATCAATTAGGATTAGGGGATAATTATTCCGTCCTTATTGGCACCACATCCATCAAGAGGATTTCCAATTCGTATTGGTAATACACTTCTTGTCTTCTAAGGCAACAGTACTAATTGCTTTAGGAAAAACTCATGGGCTGAACCTTTGCCCGCAAAACAAAACTCACCCCTACGGAGTACAAATTTAGTTGAAAGGTTGCTTTGGGGTGACAACTAGTTTATGCTGGTTTTCTCTTTCCTTAATGTGGATGGTGACAACAGTTGTATGGAGGCAGCCATAGGATGGGGGCAGGGATTTTTGTTAGTCTTGTTCCACAGGGGGTGAGGCTCTTATACCAAATTGCTAAGTGATTTAACAATTTCATGACTCAATCTGTTATACATAGTATACACGACTGACACGATACAGAAAGTCAGGTAACCAGAAGTGATAGTAGAGGAGAATAAACAAAGTCAACTGAAAGGTGCTAAACATGGTTTCTTACATATAGACAGAAGTCATGTGCAAGCACCTTGTTTCTCTGGACATTATTTCCCATTGAAACCAACTTTGGCTCAATATGGTTGTATGCTCTATTTGGCAATAGCCAAAGTTCTTAGGCCTCGTTTGGTTCACGGAATGGATTTCTTGGGAAAATTGTTCCTTTGTATTTCCATGGGATGGGAAATCAAGATTCTTACCGATGTGTTTAGTAACACTAAGCGAATCAATTATTAACAAAATGTAGGAAGAAAATTGAATTAATATTTTTATAGGATTATTTTAGTCATGATAGTGTAATAATTGTGTAATTAATGCTAAAAGGATCGATCCCCCACCCTCTCTTTTTCTCCAATTTTCCCTTCAAGGAGGAACCATTTTCCCAACCCTGCACTTACTCATGGGAAAGGTAGCACTTTCTGTGTCCTGAGCTTCAAATCCATGATACAAACGAGGCCTTACAGCTAATGGCCCTGCACCTAGCCTTTTGTCTACTCTGTATTAGAAAAATGAAAAATAAATAAATAAATAAAAAATAAATAATAAATTCTTTTCATTGTGTACTATCTATCATCATTGATATCTTTCCTGTCATTAGATTCCTCTTTGTCTATTACTCTATTAGGTTTTGACTCTAGCATTATTTCATTTCTGACTCGTTTTAGAATTGATTTGTCAATTTAGGAAACGTGTGACATGTTATTTGTCTGTTTCCGCAGGACATTTAGTTCCAAGTGTGTTGGTGAAAATTTGAAATTCTTGAGTTGTCTGAGTTCCACTAGTTCTGTGTCATTCTTATGTGTTAATATTACTGCTAATATTTTTGTGATAGTATGATGAGGATCTGAAGTTAACTTTGATTTTTCCATTCATGATTATCAGTTTAAGGAGGACTGCAATACAGAGAAAAAAATTGCTTCCAAGCTGAAGTCATTTTCAGGAAGATCGTTGTTGCAGAATGAAGACCACATTAGGCATGAGCTCTTTGATATTTTACAGGTAGGATTTTTTAATAAAATTTCAAAATGATTAATTTTATTCTATACTAGCAAACCTTTCTTGTAATCGTGAACCTCTGCTAAAGCTTTTATTGTGTCTTAAGGGTTTTATAGAGACTGCCATTAGTAAGCCTGTGCATAGGTTTTTATATAATTAATTTGTATTGCAGAATATAGTTCTGATAAGAGATCCAGAAAATCCAAGGAACTTCTATCCTCGCTTCAATCTCGAAGAGACTTCAAGTTTTAAGGATTTGGATGATCACTGGTATGTTTGTTTTTGGTATCAGGAAAATGAGGTTTAGCTTTTTGTTTTCTTGTAAGTTTTAATGATTGGGAAAAACAATTGGTTACGGCTAAAATGTATCTCCAATGTCTCATATCTAAATGATCTGGCATGATCTTACTCGTTTTGGTATCAGGAAAATGAGTTTTAGCCTTTTGTTTTTGCTTGTCATTTTCAATGGTCAGGGAAAATACCTCGTTAGGGCTAAAAACTTTGTCCAACATTCTTGTAATTTTGAATACTCATATGATTTGCCATGCTGTTGTTCATGGTCTATAACAAAAATAAATAAATAATAATAAATAAAAAACAACAGATTTATTCCCAAAATAGAATCTTTTTTTTGTTCTGAAAGTGTTCTATGTTATACAGCAAGAATGTACTGAAACGGTTATACTATGATTACTACTTCCATCGACAAGAAAATCTTTGGCGTCAAAATGCGTTGAAGACACTGCCTGCTCTGCTGAACTCATCGGATATGCTAGCTTGTGGGGAAGATCTGGGGCTTATTCCTTCTTGTGTTTATCCTGTATGTTTGCTCAACCCAAGTAAACACTATAAATCCTATTCTTTATATATCTTCCAAAAATTGATATTGTGACTGGTTTTGTGGATCAGGTGATGCAAGAACTGGGATTAATAGGTTTACGCATTCAACGTATGCCTAGTGAACCTGATCTGGAGTTTGGTATCCCTTCTCGATACAGTTATATGACAGTAAGTATTTATTGCCTTTGGAGTTACGTTAAGATTTTTGGACCTAATCTCAAGGCATACTTGAAGGTTTCCATTCAGAGAAACCAAAACAGTGACGAAGTACTTCAATATACATTTTGTTTCTCTCTCTCCTTTTTTTTTTTTTTTGATCTGGACATTTTGTTTCTCTGCATAACATTATGAGATTATGGACATTGAATTTCAGTCATCTGGTTCACATGCATGTACTTCAACGTTAATGATTATTTCTTACTTGGTAATAATGCATGTCAGTTGGTCCCTTCGTTCGTTCTTATTTGTCATTTGAATATGTTAAAACAGGTTTAAATGCATGAATGTATTTCAGGTGTGTGCTCCATCATGCCATGACTGTTCAACATTGCGTGCTTGGTGGGAAGAAGATGAAGAAAGGAGGCAGCGATTTTTTAGCAGTATGGTGGGATCTGACTTGTTGCCACCCAGTCGCTGTGTTCCAGAGATTGCAAATTTCATAATAAGGCAACATTTTGAAGCTCCATCAATGTGGGCAATTTTCCCTCTTCAGGTACTGTGATGTACATCTTAATCTGCTCTCCTATATTCTCAACTGGAGATTGGGCGTTGACCCTTTGTTAAATGAGATGGCCTGGGAAGGACAAGATATAACATATTGAACTTTTGGCTCCTTGTCCGTTGCATCTCATACAATTAATAAATGAATCCTGCACTTTGTTTGATTGGTAGGATTTGTTGATTTTGAAAGAAGAATACACAACACGCCCTGCAAAAGAGGAGACAATCAATGACCCCACAAATCCGAAGCATTATTGGAGATACCGTATGTGAAGATTATGAGTCTTCAAGATTTGATTAAGTTTGCTAATGTTTTCAAAACTGAGAATAATTCATGTTGGAAACTGACAATTCTGTTGCATACTCAGGTGTACATGTGACATTGGAGGCTTTGATCAAGGATAAAGAGCTCACATCGATCATCAAAGACCTCGTGCGTGGAAGTGGAAGATCACATCCGGGGAAACAAGCTGAGAAACAAGTGATTGAGGAATCATCTGTTGCAACCACAGAGAAGAAGCAGATTGCCAGCAGCAAAGAAAAGGCTCAAGTGGCAACTCCACTGAACGGAGTACCGCGGAAGGAGGCTGTTGCTGTTCCTAATTAATAAATCATGCGCATTATGGCAAAATAAGGTGATTCTGGAATCCACCGCGTACTATAGTATTCAACGAAGGTCGCAATGAGAGCTGAAAATAAGCTGACTGTCAACAAGAATCTGCATGTTGCTTCGCAGAGTCATAAGCCATAGTAGACAACATATTGCATATACTTGTTGAGACATCAAATAATAATGTATTTTGCCAATTAATTGCCAATTAATTGCATATAGGAAATTCTTACGCATGACCGCCTAAGTCATATTGTGAGTGGACTTGATTTTAATTGATGCATGCATTTATATTCTTTCAAATTAGCGATTTATTTAATTATCATATCATTCATTGAGCTTATGATTTGCGTTGGAATACGGATTTGAGTTTGGATTATGATTTTGGTTTCAGATTTTATTTTAGTTTATTATTTGGATTTATGATTTATGTTGATATTCGATGAATTGTACAAGGATCTTATTGGCAAATAGGAACTGGAATGCAGGTTAGAGTATGGTCGGATCCATGGATCCCAGGCATTCCCAATTACACTCCAGTTGTTCCCGCTCCTGTGCTAAACACATCCCTACAGGTGAGTGCTTTAATTACTGATCATTCAACTTGGAATGAAGTTATCGTTCGTGACTTATTTTCTATTGAGGAGGCGGAGGCTATTCTGAGGATTCCATTAAGTTGTAGAATGGTTGATGACCGGGGCGTTTGGAGAATGGAAAGGAATGGGAAGTTTTCGGTTAAAACTGCCTATAGGCATTCCTTTGTCAATTCTCCTTCTAGAAAACCTAGCTCTCTCAATATGTCGGGTGATTTTTGGAAAGAAGGTTTGGAAAGGGGTACTTCCTAGTACGGCTAAGCTGCATATGTGGAGGGTGTGCAATGATATTCTCCCTTCGCTGGAACGGTTGGCTTCTAAACATGTGGTTTTGGATTCTCAACTTTGTGTTCTATGTACTGTTGAAGTTGAGTCTACATTGCATTTGTGCCGACATTGCAAAGTTGGTGTTTCAAACTAATAGTAGGGTGCTTCAAGTGGCTTTGGCAATACAAACTGATGGTTTTGATATGGTTGGATGGTTGAGTCATTGTGCTAACCATTTGCAGAAAGGTGATTTTGAGGATCTTATGTATATGTTGTGGAGTGTTTGGAAAGAAAGAAACCTTAGGGTTTGGGAGCAGAAACATTCTAACACAAGTGATGTTGCGTTACGTGCGAGTACGAGGTTAGCAGAGTTCAGGCTTCACAACGGGAAGTTTGGGGTTAATGTACAGCATTCTAGAGTGGCAAAATGGTGTCACCCCCCATCTGGGATGCTTAAAGTTAATCTTGATGGCTCCTTCCTAGCTGCATCAAGGAAGGGAGGGCCTTCCTAGCTGCATCAAGGAAGGGAGGGCTAGGCTTTGTGATTCGTGATTCGGTGGGAATTATGCTTGCTGGAGGAGCTTGTCCGCTTCGAAATTTATTATCAGCTGAACATGCTGAAGCTTTGGCATGTCAGGCAGCAGTGCAGTTTGTGTTACAACACAACATGATGCCAGTTCTTTTTGAGACAGACTCGATGTTAGTACAAAGACAAGTCTCTGGCCATGGGAGTTTGAATACAGATGTCTTGGGAAGAATATATGATGCTATAGGGGAGATGTTGGCCTCTACTCCAAATGTGAGAATTAGTTATACGAAGAGGGGTGCCAATACTGTGGCTCACCTTCTTGCTGATTATGCAAAGTCTCTTCAGCAAGAGATTTTTTTCTGTTCTGCACCTATCTTTTTACAAGCTGCCCTTGCAGCTGACTCTACTTTTGTATAATTGTTCCAATTTTCAATAAAGGGATGACATCATTTTACTAAAAAAAAAAAAGCGAGATTAAATTATAAATTGTAAATCATAAACAATAACAAACCGAAATCATTGCTAAAGCATTCCCAATGCCAAAACTGAAAGCCGATAAATAATCGAGAAATATAAATCCATTGAAAGTCCCATTTTCGAAAATCTTTCAGAAATTTCAAAATCGACGAATAAAAATATAATATTTAATTTCGAAAATCACCTCGAAAACTAATTCATCGAATATCAACATAAATCATAAATCCAAATAATAAACTAAAATAAAATCTGAAACCAAAATCATAATCCAAACTCAAATCCGTATTCCAATGCAAATCATAAGCTCAATGAATGATATGATAATTAAATAAATCGCTAATTTGAAAGAATATAAATGCATGCATCAATTAAAATCAAGTCCACTCACAATATGGCTTAGGCGGTCATGTGTAAGAATTTCCTCATCGAGCAGTGGCTCGGTACGTCGTTCTATACACAATATGACAATAATACATCTTAAATAACCGAACGGAAGTTCCGAAATAAATTCATAATAAATAAACCGAAAACTCGATAACTTTGCCCCTCCGAAACCTACAAGTTCCAAAACTCCTCGAAATCAAACCAAACTTCACCAACAACATCGTTTCATCAATTCTAGAACAGAAACGAAGGAAATCTAACGGTCGGATTTCCAGAAATCAACACCCGAAACTCTGAAACTTCGTAAATTCCTAATCGATACCAAACTTCCTCCGATTTCCATCAAACTCATACTCACAAGTTCTACACGCTACAAGGAACCCAACTAGCGAAAATAGATGGCCGAAAACGGTCGCACGCGCCCCCCACGCGCCGTCGGGCAACCCCCGAATTGGGTCACCAAACTTACATCCAAATCTTCCTCTCAACATCCCAAACAACTTCGTCAACTACCACAAAGTCAGATTTCAAAGGATAAGGCCGGAATTTACCTAGAAAGCCGAAGAACCCTAGAAATCCTAAATTTCCTTCCGATCGTCGATTCTTCCTTCCCCAAGCAAATTGAAGCTGGTAGCTGATGGGTTCGAACAACGAAGGAGAGAGCTTTAAGATATGGGTGGTGGCGCGGCCTGAGTCGGCGAACCGACCGGAAGAAGAAAACGAGTTGGCTGTAAACGTTTCGAGCTTCGATTCTTCTTCCACGGGCCAAATCAACTTCAAACTCCTCCCTAGACTTCAAGAGGACGGCAGAGCGGTCCGAACGGCACCGGTGGCGCAGCCGGAGGATGCAAAAAAAGGCGGGTGAAGTAAACCGGGTCTGGTTGTGTTCCCGTGTCGGAGAGAGAGAAAATGAAGAGTGATAAAAAGGTGATTTTTCGGAAATGGCAAGTTACTGAGGTGATTTTTCTATTTATAGGCAATTTACCGAAACAATAACTTTTACATTTTTTAATATAACTTTCGCATACGAACTCCGATTTGGGCGTGCCACTTGTCTACGGACTCGGTTTGACGTCCTCTACAAGTTCCGTGAAGAAAATTTTCTCAAATGACGAGCGATACAAAAAGTCAACTTTTAGGGCCCCATAAAAGATCAAAACAGAGTCAAAAGTAAAAGTAAATGTCGTTTACGACACGAATGACTAGTAAACCTGTAACTTGAGATCCAAGTCCTTCTTGTTATATAAAAGTTGGATGTAGTCGCGCATCTTTTCTTATTAACTGCGGTCCATTTGATTTTTTTAATAGTCTATTTTACCCTTAGAACCGAATTAGGTAAATTAATTTCAAATTCACTGATTGAATTACAATTTTAGTTCAATTTTAAATTTCAAATTCAAATTCCAAAATCTACAATTCATTAATGAACAATTTTTAGATATATAAGACTAAATGCATTCCTATGAAATCAATATATATACCTAAGATGTAGGTTTAGAAATATCCAATAGTTATATACCTATATTATAGGACGAAAAACATTAGAATAAAAATTCAAACATTATTATTTCAATTGTATCTATATAGTAGGTATTTAAAGTTGTATAGTAGAGATTTGACCTACGTAGACATATAAAGCAGAAAAAAAAAACATAGAATATATTACCAATCTAATCAAAAGGTACAAATGTACATGTAGAACCTATACCTAATTAAAAGATAAAAACTATGAAAGAGAAAGTGGAAGATAATGAGAGAACCTTATATATAGAGATATAGAGAAACTTGAATTTTTTCAAACTTGTGAAACCTTACCTATAAATAAGGCATGTAAATATGAAATAAAAATGTCTAATCAAATTCTAGGACAAATCTTACCTATAACACCATGATCGATTCTATATCAAAGGTAAGCAAAAACTTCTTACCAAGTCTATAATAAGACCTAAAAACGAACTAAGAAGGGAGAAGCCACACAAAAATATAGATATGAGAGAAAAATAAATAAACAAAGAAATGAGAAGTATGTGTTGGAAAGAAGATATGCATGGAAGAAGGAGAGGAAAAAAGAGATGATTCAGTAGAAAAAAGAGGAGAAGAAGAAGAAGAAGAAGAAGAAGAAGAAGAAGAAGAAGAAGAAGAAGGAGACAATACGTAATAGGCAAGATCAAGGAAGAATAATGTCATAATATATATAGATTCTTTTTTTGAATTCAATCAAGAAATACTAATAATATAAATTAAAGTCAACATATTAAAATTGCAAATTTTACATTAATAAGATTGCAATAATTTAGGATTACAATTAATATATTAATTTTTACTGTTTATTGTGCAAAATATATTAAATAAGGGTATGTTAGGAATAAAAAATTTAGGTGTTGAGTCAGCAAGATAGGATAGGAAATAAATCCAATATGGCAACTGAGTCATAGGACCGCGATTAACTAAAAAATTCATCCGGACTATATCCAATACGGGGGGTGGGTGTGAGTTTTGGACTTAGATCTAATTAACTCTATTTTTATTAGAAAATTACTCATAGGTGTCATTTTGAAATTTTATTAGACATAAGGCCACCTAATTTTTCTTGTACACAAAAAGCCACTAGCATCTTCAAATTATTTCATAGTCTCTGGGAGTAGTTTTTGTTCTTCTTGGTAGTAGTTTTTGGTGGTCAGAGTAGCTTTTGTTGTTGGTCAAAGTAACTTTTGTTGTTAGTCAGAGTAACTTTTGGGGTTATGAGAGTAGCTTTTGTTGTTAGTGAAAGTAGCTTTCTGGTGTTGTTGACATTAGCTTTTGTTGGTGACAATAGCCAATAGCTTTCGTTGCTGGTGAGAGTAGCTTTCTGGTGTTAGTGACTGTAGCTTTTAGTGTTGGTGACAGTAACTTTTATTTTTCGCCGAAGGCCTCCAGAAATCTTACCGAGGTCGCCGGAGAGCTCGCCAGAGGTTATTGGAGACCTTGCCAGAAAGAAGAGAGAGAATCATTGGTGACTTTTTACTTTAGTGGTATTTTCATAAATATGTTAGTTTTGGTATCCAAAATTTAAGACAATTTTTAATCTAATGGTCTTAAGAGGGAAAAAGAGTTGGTGGCACTTTGGCTAATAAAACATTCGAAAATGGCCTTATATGTAATTGATCATGACCTTATTTTTATTTGTAATGCAAGATACTATCATTATTTTTTTTGAAGGGTAAAATGGTTCATTGGATAAATGAAAACCACCTCAAGGTTGGAATAGTACATACACCAATATAAGACATAGGCCTACACCTACATTCATACACAAACTACTCCAAAAAACATTAAAGCACAAAAGTCTAAACCTAACTAAAGAACTTCACCTTGGAAGGAAAATATAGACTGTTCCTTAACTTACATTGAGCACGCAATTGTGATACGCACATTGAGCAACACTTCTAAGAAAACTCATAGAAGATCTTCAGTTAGGCTAGACTAGACCAAGACTAAACTCTAGACAAGCACCATCTCCTTCCCCTTAGAGTTGGAGTGCCCATCTTCATTAGGATAGCTAAACATTAGCTCTCTCTTCTTCTTCTTGTTCTGGCCCACAACAACAGTCATGAGCCCAAATCCAAGAGCCCTAATCACAATGGGGTCCACAAGCCCAAAAGTTAGCCTTAGACAGCTTGGGCTCAACACCAATACCACCGAGGCAGCAACACAACTATCATTAGTTTGAATAAACTTGAGAAATATATATTTGGAGACAAAATTTTCATCCACACATAAAAAGAAAAATTACCTAGCACGTCTCATTATCAAATAACTTGCCAAACTTATATTATTTATTATATATTTACTTTCCTCTCTTTTTATGTTATTATTATTATTTACTGACTTATGTGGATTACCACCATGTAGTTAATTGAAGATTTCCTTCATTTACAGTAAAGTATGTGCTCAGATTTTTATTTTTTATTTTTTGGTGAAGAGTTTAGTAGTTTTTATAATTACATAAAATTTGGCTATTTAAGATTGGGTTGTGTTTCTTGACCCTTCAAGACTTTCAAATAGTTCCGCCCCTGGGTGAAGGCAATCAATCAATCATACAAGCTTGTAGAGACTACTTTTGCTCAGAGTATAAATAACTCTCGAACTAAGGCAAGGTTCAAAACCAAATTGCTAGTAAGTACGTGGTTTCTAGTTAAAGTCTTTTGTGGCACCTGAGGGACCGCGAGGTTTCTCATGTTAAAAGTCCTTATTTTCATAAGGTAAGAGGAAGAACTTCGTTTTGAGTTAATCCCATTCCAAGTTTGTAGTCGCTTGGACAAGAAGTCAGACACGCAGATCTAAGCTCTAACAACATCAACAACACTGCACCAGCGATGTGCTGGCAAGCCCACAAGCATAGGCCAAAATGACAGTATGTTTTGGGACTGCGACATGCCAAACATTTTAGCATGCCTAGTGGGACCTATAGAACCTTTTCATATCTACCATAGGGAAGGGAAAGCAAACAGTTTTTTTTTTTTTTTTGATCAATCCTGAAACAGGTTTTAATTTCATTCATCACAAGCCAAAGTGGCCATTACATACCCTCATACTACCTTCTTTCCAGACAAATCAAGAAGTTGTGGTAATACCCACGTTGATACATAGAAATAGGTCCACTTATTAGACATCAAATACATAGACGTAGCGGGAATCCTCCTTTGGTACTACTTTAGAGGCGCAAGCGGTACATAGAGCGCATACAGGTACATAGCTTCGTAAATACAAGGAAATTATTGTAATTAGATGAAAACTAAAAACATAGAGATGGGCCTAGGGCAAAAAGCTCGAGCCCAAAATTTTGCAGTCCAAAGTAGCGCAAGAGAAGGCACACTCAAGGCCTAGTAGGCTTGGCTTGGCCCAGGTCCAGCCTCCACCTCCAGACCACCAAACCTTCCAGCGCAGCTCCGCCCCTGTGACAGCATGTTGGTTGCATCACGAGTAGAAAAATATGTGCAAATTTGTGTGTGATGTTACCTACTCCCAAGATTAGGAGGTCAAGTTTTAGTAAAGGGGAAAAGTAAGAGTATCATACCCAAGGGATTGAGTAACTCCACCCTAAGCTAGATTACGGCGAAAACAAAACCTAGAAAACACATGCAAGTCTACCTTTTTACAAATTAATGGTCTAGGCCCTTTGGAAGCCAACACCACCAAAATGATGATATTAACAATGATAATAGTGGGTCGAATTTGTGTTGATTAATTTAAAACTATATTAAAGTAAAGTGCTAAAAAGTAAACTAAACTAAACTAACAAGCATAGAGCTTTGATCAAATGAGATAAAAGGGTAACAAGGCATCGCACCTAGACTCCTTTTGTGCCAATCTTTGTGACAAAATGCAAATTGGACAAGCTTTTGATGAAATCCCCCTCGGCTCCAACAAGTAGATCCCGAGAAACATTATGCTTTTACATGTATTCTAAACTACTATTGGCTATCAGACATAGCCATCCCACATGCTAATTGTTTTTACCCATCCCTTGGTTATCGGCTAAATGTAAAATCTACGTAAATGCAAACCTAGGTTCCTTGGTTATTGGTTTACCAAAGTTCATACATACATGCATTAAGATTCATTTGTAAGGAAATCAAGCAACTCACTTGGTTATCGTATAATCACCATTTCTATGTTGCACATTGATTTGGTGCATATACTAGCGCCTCACGCGTAATACAACATGGTCATCAAGTTTAGGGCAAGTAAATTAAGCTCCACGCATCGTACCCAAGGGAATAGGGAACCCCACTTGGTTACGGACAACTAAGCACAAATACAAATTATCCTAGCAACAAGTATCCGAAATTATATGTGTCCGAAATTGTGATTTTTAATTTTGAAAACTAAAGCTAAATTTGACAACCGAAAATAGAAAATTGCTGAAAATGAAAATGCAATGATAAAGTAGTTTGCAAAAAAAATCAAGACAAGAGTGTTGGGTACTAGGGAGGCTCCTTCACCCAAATCCTATGTGCTGGAAGCTATCTAATGTAGATGCAAAATTCTTGATTAGGTGGTAGTCGTATCCAAGGCTATTCAAGGCTCAAGGACCATATATTCTCAATTACGGTATTAATGTGCCATTTCAAGGGTTACACAAACTCAATTAGAGAGAGTTAGAGCCGGTTCAAGGGTCTTTAACACGCTCTAATTGGCATGAAGCTCAAGAATTAGACCACTAAGCGATTCACCCGTGCAATCACCCGGCGGGTGTAAATCACCATGCTTATAACCCCCTACAATACCAAATTGAGGGTTCTAGCTTAGGAATTAGGGGGTCAAGCCTCTAACTCCGTCCTAGACATGCTCAAAATATATACCCTATAGTTGACTAGGCTCCTAGACATGCATTTCAACCCAACAAAAATTAATATAAGCATCCATCATATGAAAATTGCATCATTACATTAAAATAAGCATCTTTTATACAAGATTTGGACTAGGGCACACAACCCTAGCCCCCAACAATAAAACTACTTACTACCCATCATTAAACTAACATCAATATACATAATTTAAAGAGGAAAAAGTGAAGAGAAGTGGGAAGTAACAAGAACAAGCCACAAGTTGCTATAGAGCAATTATGGCTATCCTTGATTTATGACTCCCCACCTTTACCCAAATTTGATAGTGATGAAGCTCTTGATGCTTGAGTTTCCCCTTTGAAATTTGTGAAATTGATGAGAATTGATGGAGTAGTGAGGAAAAGAAGAGAAAATATACAAAGTGGCTGTGATGGTGTGGTTCTCGGTGAGTTTGAGAGAATGGAATGGGTGTGCGGCTATCGAGAAAGAAGTAGGATGAGAATGAAATTAATAAGGGTGAGGTCGTTGTCTCGTGGGAGAAGAGAAAGAATGGGATAGTTCGAATGGGATAAGAGAAGTTCTTAGGTAGGGGTTTCCCTACCATGTGGCTTTAGGGCAAGCCAATCAGAAGAAAGAAACTTTTCTCCCTTTTCAGAAATTGTCCCTGCTTTTTAAAAGTGCAATACCCAAAATACCCCCCCTACTAATCCTTACTTGGTCAGCCGCACGTAAGATTCTCTCATGGGATAATTGTCTGGCTGGTCGTCAGAGAAAAGTAGAAGAGAGAGAAGGGACATGTGACCAAAAATGAGAGGAAGAGAGGAAAAAAGAAAAAAAGAAAAGGAAAAGAAAAAGAAAGGAAATGGCTGCACGAGGGAAGGATCAGCCATGCTGACATCATCATGACATCAGCAAAATTCAAAATTTTTTTTTCTTTTCTTCTTTCTTTCTTTTCCCCATTTTCTTTCTTTCTTCTTTCCTCTCTCTTCTCAATGCACTTCCACACATATTATCGGAGGTGATTGGATTCCGCCCCCTTGATGGTGTTGACCACGGTTGACCCGCATTGACTATTTCGTTCTTTTGTCATAAACTCCAATTTGCTCCAATTTCACACTATTTTATCTCGTTTCCGCAATTCCGCTTATTTTCTACAAAATAATAAAAATGAATTAATTACATATTAATTGACATGGGGATTGACTTATTTCTAGTGTTTTAGATATAATTACACGTATATAAATACGTGTAATCACACATGCTTTTAGTATACTAAGTTCATGACTCCTAGCAACCATTTCATGAGATTCTAACATTCATACACATAGATCATGACTTCTAATGGCATAAATGAAGAGAAAACTAAACTAGCAACATAGAAATTCAAAAGCATGCTCAAAACTACATCAAATCACATTGTTTGTTGATGCGGTGTCGGGATGCCGCTATCTACAGAAATGGATGACTGTGGGAGCAACCATCTTCAAGATCCATACCTGCCAACCATGAATAGAGGGTCAGAGGGAAGACCGGGGTAAGGATGTAAGCAGATGAATGAAGAGTGGTGGCTTACCTTGAATGAGAGGAGATGCATGTATTTATAGTCTAGATTAGGGCTTGGAACCCTTTGGTTTCCCATATGGACCTAACTGTAGGCTACCAATGTAAGGCCGCCCTGGTGTAATAGTGAGTGCTTATGGTGTTTCTACTCAGCGCATATGTCATGCCCCGATTTTCAAGCACAATTAATAAACAAATACAAATACACAGGGCGTGATGGTTCAAACATCAACACTAAATACCTGTAAAAAAATTCAACCTAAAACAAGTACATGATAATGTCCAGAACCTACAATGTCAATACAGACTCATTCTTTAGAGTCATATATTACATTACACAAAGTTTACGAATTAAGTTGCGTTAACAAAATAATAAGTAAACGCTCCCTCAGAGCTTACTACAAAACGGAAGTCTAAAGAAAGTTAAACAACAAAATTAGTTTATGAACACCTACAGTTACGACCACACGATTCCTACTTCAGCCACAGTTTCCCATACCTGCAGGATCAACCCCTACACCATTGAATAGTGCACTAGGTTGCAACAACAAACCCGGTAAGCTTTTGGCAGCTTGTATGAGTAAACTCAAACAAACAAGATCGAAGACCAAAATAATAAATTTAAATAAATCAAACAACATAGTAACCCCTGCATAAGATTTAGTTCAGGTGATTACATGCAATTAAAACAATACAGAAAAATGGTAATCTCTGAGTATGATTTAGTTCAAGAGATTACATGGAAATGGAAATGCTTAAATAACACATAACCTAATTTACTCAACAATATACTTCAAACACTTAATGAAATATGAATCACTATAAAGCTCATCGAAATCATCAATAGCATCATAACCAATCCATAATATTAATCACTACTTTGGTTATCACCACCTTGGTTACACTATATGACACCGCACACATTTATAAGAAATCACAATCACAACCATAACAATTCTACACCAAAGCTCAATTCTTCTTAAACATATACTAATTTATATATATATGTAGTCATTCTCTCAGGAATGCCACTAATACTAATTATAAATCACCATTAGCTAAAATCCGAAAATCATTTTATATTGAACCTCATTTTAACTTACCCATGAACCGTCGATGATCAAGTCCATATATTTCAAAACAAATATTTATTTCGATAAATAAGACTTCGTATGCTAATAAATAGTTCTAATACAAATGAAAACATATATAATTTATCAACCGAACACACGTGAGATTTACTCACCTCAAATCCAGCAGCGTCTTCAACGAAACAATATTAATTATAGAACACCCTCTGTCAAGCACCTAATAAAATGAGGTCACAACTCAACATAACGAATCACAAAGCAATTTAAAGTTTGAAACCCCAGTTTGAACTAAAAAAACCTCGAAAGTAACGCCAATCGAGTCGAAACCTCATCCGAGACCACCCAAAGTCTTCGGAATACTCCTACGATCAATACGTCAAAAGTACAAATCGATCGAACGGCTGGATCCTCATGGATCGAGAACCTAAATAATCAAAAACACCCAAAAACCCTAACATGCTCATACGATCTCCAAAAATTACAAGTCATATATCGAAATGCTCGTATCGACGAGTAGATGATAAATGAAGCAAGAAACTAGCCCAGACATGGCCGGACGCGCAGCCACAGACGGCTGCACGTGCACCGCCGGACCAAACTCAAAACCACCTTAATTTAATCGTCCAAAATGGAGGTAATACCAAGTGGAGCAACTTTAATACCTGGGGTTCAAGCCAACTCGGCCTATATCGCCGCTGTAAGCTAGAAATTACTGTTCACCTCGAGTTGCAGCACTACACTGAGATTCTATCAAAACCACCACCAAGGATCGAAAGAGGAGGCCTTTGCGAGCTCAACAAGATTGGTTTCACCTCTAGCCGTCGCCGGAATCAAGAGAACCAGTCAGGTCCGCTGCCACCAAGTTTCGCCGCCTTGCTGTGCCGCCGTGGGTGAGATTCGCCGCACCGCAGGGAGGACCGGAACAAGGAGAGGAATCAATATGGGTTGATTTCCCCGCCGGAGATCGCCAGAAAACGAAGTTACGACCGGGTCGGAAATCCGAATACGAGTCGGGTCAAACGTAAAGAGGAGAGAGAACGGGTGTTTCTGACTTTCTATTTTCGGAAGTTTCCAAAAATAACAATTATGAATTTCCAAAACCGAAAACTCCTAGTTATAGTAATTTCTAAAAATAGCAGAAACTTCCGCTGACCATAACTTTCTCATACGAACTCCGATTTACGCGTGCCACATATCCACGGACTCGTATCGACGCGTTCTACAACTTTCGTGAAGAAAGCTTTCAGAGAAACCTAACGAATAAAAATTCAACCCTTTGACCCATCAAAAATAGAACGTTTCGAGAATTTATTCGTCTGAAAATACTTCCACTCCACCCTCGAACCACGTAATAGTACTAACAACCCACTTAATAATTTTCAAAAATGATCATAAACTAATAATGAATTTCTGGGGTTTTACATTCTACCCTCCTTAAAGAAATTTCGTCATGAAATTTAAACACACAATCACAAAAGAGACAAGGATGGCAAGTTCACAATTAGTAACTATTTCAAAACACTGAAGATGAAACACATACTTCCAATGAATCACAATGACTACTATCTCAATAGACCAACAATCATAGATTTACCGCAATCACACTATTTCCAACACCAAAACAATACTACACACAATTCAAAATGCTCATGATTTCTACCATGCCAACATGAGCGATGCATCAAACAACAAACCACAATCCACATGCGACAAGAATGAAGCTACACATCATAATCTCTAGTCATAGGCAACAAAGTAGACTCAACACCACACCTTATAAATGGAAAGGAGGAATCTAATATCACACTTCACCCTAGCACCCTAGCAAAAGAATTTAAACACCGATAAGGTACCTTCCTCCCTTGCACCCTGCTGACAAAGAGCAAACACTCTGGCATTTCCTGGAGGTTGCTGATTCTGCTGATTCCTCTGTCTCATGACCCGAGGTTGGGTACACTCATTTGCTAGATGTCCTATCTGTCCACAATTAAAACATGACCTAGTTTTCAGCTTCAAGCACTGCCTTGCCAGATGACCCACTCCATTATAGTTATAACATGTTGGGGGCATAACCTGCCTAATAGGTTCAGCTGCAACTCCATTTGGAGCCTGCTGATGAGTCCTCTGCCTCTTCCAGGACCCACCTTGAGTACCTAGTGCACTCCTGCTCTCCGTAGCTGCTTTTCCCTTTCCTTGGGAGTCCTCCGTTGCTGACACCTCCTTCTGGTGAGCCTGAAGCTCTTGTTCAATTGCCATGGCAGTAGCAAGGATCAGTGCCACTGTAGGCAACCGATCGAAGGATAGTTACACCCATCTCATGATTCAGTCCTTGCTGGAACTTGTGAGCCAATGCCTCTGCATCCATCTTCCTAACAAACCGATGCAGTTGTGAGAACCGAGCCTCGTAGTCTCTGACACTCAATTCCCCTTGAACCAGCGCAAGGAATTCGATCTCTAACTGCTCTCTCACCGAAGCTGGAAAGTACTTGTCCCCAAAGCGTTTCACAAAACCCTCCCAGGTCATGATGGACACATCCTCTGCTCTTTGTGTGCAGTCCCACCATACCCGTGCTTCGTCTTGAAACAGAAAGGTAGCTATATCTCTCTTCTCGCTGTTGGTACAGACGACCATCCTAAAATAGTTTTCCATGTTTTTGATCCATTGATCTGGCGACATGTGGTCTGTACCTCCCTGAAAGGGAACTGCACCCAGCTTAATAACCTCTCTTGCCAACCTCGACAGACGAGTGACATCTACCATCTCAAGCACAGGTGGAACAGGTTGCACCACCTCCTCCTCTTGATAAAACTCCTCCTGAGGGGGAACCCTGCCTCTACCTCTGGCCCTACCCCCACCTCGGGGTCTGTCTGTCTGAATATCCATCACCTAACAAGTAGGTATCGTATCACCTGGTTAAAACACTCGTACCACTTCAAAATGCGAATATAGACCAACACCATGACTCTGAAACACAAAACAATGATAATAACAAAACCAAACCATTCTTATGAAATAATCTACGGTTACTAATCTGGAGTTTAGCCCAGAGGTTCCCATCCTCAAGGACTGTAACTCATAGGGCTACGCAAAACTCCAACACTTCACTTTTAGAGCAAACCAATGCCCTGATGACTCAATGCCCTGCCTAACACCTAACACTACTACATACCCAATGATTATATCAGTACTAAAGAGTGTCAGATGGGGATCCGCTGCAGACGAGCCATTACTCGGGTAATACTGATTATCACCAAATATGTGACCATACGCTCTGATACTAAACTGTTACGCCCTGATTTTCAAGGATAATTAATAAACAAATATAAATACACAGGGCGTGATGGTTCAAACATCAACACTAAATGTCACGCCCCGAATTTTGAATAATAAATTCAAATCCGAAACATGAATAATTACAATTACAAAATCCAAATCTCGAAACTTCGAGTTCATTATTACAATTCACTCTCACAAGCAATATTGTAAAGCTCAAATGAGCATAACACACCTCACAACGTACAATTGCTGTAAAACTCTAACAATTGCTCTAACCGCACGATCACCGTCCTGGTTCTCCTGTCCTGTAGGATTACCCGCTACACAATTTGAATAGTGTACCGGGAGTTGCAACAACACAAAACCCGGTAAGCTTTTTACAGCCAGTATGAGTAAACAAGAAGAACTGTTGATTTAATAAAATACATTTCCTTTAACTCAAGTATAGAAATGTAGAAACATCACAATTACAATGATCACCACAAAACCACTTCACTTTCTCACTCTCATATATATATAAATATATATATATATAAATATTATACACTTATGAGTCACTCCCCGTTACCCTCATAAGGTCACTCAACATTTGGCAGACAGACTAGAGCTCTAACTGATCGTTTCCACCTACCCGGCGCGAGGGCGTGGTTCACGATTTAATGCTATTAGTTTCCACCTACCCGGTACAAGGGCGTGGTTCACTAATAGATGCCATGGTCACCCCCGTGACCTATTGATCTCCACAGATCAATATATCTCAACAAATCAACAATTTATTGTTTCTCAACAATAAATTTAATACCTCTCACAATATTGTTGCTTTTCAACAATAAACTCAACACAACCATAACAGTACATAATATCTCACAATTTCAACAATACATATTATTTCACATAAATAATATATATATAGATAGACATTCACACAGGAATGCCCATTAATACCAACTATAGCTCACACAATGACGACAAAAAATAAATTAATTAAAAGTACTCGGTTCGTAATATGAACCACGTGAGGTTTACTCACCTCGATAATCCCGCTGCGTCTTCAATTCCGCTCAAAATACGATCCACAATCATCCACTAACTCAAACCGTCAATCACCTAGTCAGATACGATCTTAACTTAGCAATCATTCATAAACCACACATATACGGAAATCCAACGGTCGGATTCTAATTTAATGATGATCCAACGGCCAGATCGAATTTATATGATGATCCAACGGTCGGATCCTCACGGATCGCCCTTAGGATCATCCTCCAAAATTATCACGAAGATCCAACGGTCAGATCTTCTTGAATCACTCTAACAAACATCTCCTCAAAATTATACGAAAATCCGACGGTTAGATTCTCACGAATCGCCTTCCGAATCACTATTTCACAATTATACGAAGATCCAACGGTCGGATCTTCGCCCATGACCACACAAAGCCACTGGGACAGTCATAAGATCAACATAACAAAACTACAAGTCCATCGGACGGTCTGATCTTCACAGATCACAAATCGAACGATCGAAATCGATCGAAACTTAAAAATTCATAACTTAATCATACGACATCCAAAAATTATGAATTATATATGCAAACGATCGTATCGACACGTAGAACACAAAAATGGACAGAAACTGTCCTTGGGGTGGCCGGAGGTCGCCGGAAACCACCATCACAGTGGCGGCACCGCCACCCATCCAAAGTCAAAATTAGACAAAACTCCCAACACGAAAGTTCTTCATCTTAACTCGAATTGAAACTTTCATAACTACACCAAAGTCAGATTATAAGCCAAAAGTAGAATTTTACCTTATAAGGTTTGAAACCCGAAGAACCCTAGTTTTGAATTCGTTCCAATTCGATCTCTACAGATGAAATCGATGCAATCCACCTTAGGGGAAATGATCTACATCCTCAGAAGTGCAGAATCCTCTCAAGAATCACGGCAAAAGGTGGCCGGAGGAGGGAGAACGACGGTGGGGAAAGGAGGTGATTTCCAGCTCGACTGCACCGTGTTCTTCGACTTGTAGCGGCTACCACGTTGGTTATTTCCCCTCGATGTCTTCTACAAAGTTGTAATATAGCTCAGGCCCAGCAAAATCCCTTTTGGAATCAACTCGATTCGAGGTTGGATGAGAGAGATATCGGCCGGTGAAGGAAGAGCAGCATCGGGCGAATTCCAGCTCGAGCTGTGCAGCTTCTCGGCCTCCTAGCACCTTCCATGGTTCTTTTCTCACTTTGATGTCTTCTAGGAAGTTTTAACTGACTTCAAGACGAATGAAAATACTTTTGGAATCAAGTCGATCGGAGGTCTGTGGAGGGAGATATGGCCGGTGGAAGAGAGAGGAACAAATCTGGGCTCGGGAGAGAATTGGGGAGAAAATATAGGTTTCTGAAATTTCTGTCCTCCAATGCAATTTCCGGAACTTTTTTTTGTATTTATAGAATTTTCCCGATTTTCAATCGCTTATAACTTTCTCATACGAACTCCGATTTTCGCATTCCATATGTCCACGAACTCGTATCGACGCGCTCTACAACTTTCATGAATGAAGTTTTCCCAAATTCCCAATGTATAAAAAGTCACTTTTTGAGACCTCCTAAATAACGTTCGTTTTCGAAAATTAATCGTCCGAACTAATTCCATAACTTCTCCAAGCCTCGTACTCGCTCCCACTATCGTGAAATCATTTCTAAAAATCCACGGAAATTAATTTGGATTTTTCGGGGTATTACACTAAATACCTGTAAAAAAATTCAACTCAAAACAAGTACATAATAATGTTTAGAACCTACAATGTGAATACAGACTCGTTCTTTAGAGTCATATATTACATTACACAAAGTTTACGAATTAAGTTGCGTTAACAAAATAATAAGTAAACGCTCCCTCAGAGCTTACTACAAAACGGAAGCCTAAAGAAAGTTAAACAACAAAATTAGCTTCCGAACACCTATTGTTACGGCCGCACGATTCCTACTTCAGCCACGCTTTCCCTAATCTACAGGATCAACCCCTACACCATTGAATAGTGTACCGGGTTGCAACAACAAACCCAGTAAGCTTTTGACAGCTTGTATGAGTAAACTCAAACAAACAAGATAGAAGACCAAAATAATAAATTTAAATAAATAAAACAACATGGTAACCCCTACATAAGATTTAGTTTAGGTGATTATATACAATTAAAACAATACAAAAAAATGGTAATCCCTGCGTATGATTTAGTTCTGGAGATTATGTGGAAATGGAAATGCTTAAATAATAACACATAACCTAATTTACTCAACAATCTACTTCAAACACTTAATGAAATATGAATCACTATAAAGCTCATCGAAATCATCAATAGCATCATAACCAATCCATAATATTAATCACTACTTTGGTTATCACCACCTTGGTTACACTATATGACACCGCACACATTTATAAGAAATCACAATCACAACCATAACAATTCTACACCAAAGCTCAATTCTTCTTAAACATATACTAATTTATATATATACGTAGTTATTCTCTCAGGAATGCCACTAATACCAACTATAAATCACCATTAGCTAAAATCCGAAAATTATTTTATAATAAACCTCATTTTAACTTACCCATGAACCGTTGACGATCAAGTCCATATATTTCAAAACAATTATTTATTTCGATAAATAAGAGTTCGTACGCTAATAAATAGTTCTAATACAAATTAAAACATATCTAATTTATCAGCCGAACACAAGTGAGATTCACTCACCTCAAATCCAGCTGGGTCTTCAACGAAACAATATTAATTATAGAACACCCTCTATCAAGCACCTAATAAAATGAGGTCACAACTCAGCATAACGAATCATAAAGCAATTTAAAGTTCGAAACCTCATCCGAGACCACCCAAAATCTTCAGAATACTCCCACAATCAATACATCAAAGCTACAAGTCGATTGAACAGCCGGATCCTCACGGATCAAGAACCGAAATAATCGAAAACACCCAAAAACCCTAACATGCTCATACGATCTCCAAAAATTACAAATCATATATCGAAATGCTCGTATCGACATGTAGATGATAAATGAAGCAAGAAACTGCCCCAGACATGGCCGGACCCGCCGCCACAAATGGCTACACGTGCACTGCATGCGCCGCCGGACCAAACTCAAAACCACCTTAATTCAAATGTCCAAAATGGAGGTAATAGCAAGTGGAGCAACTTTAATACCTGGGGTTCAAGCCAACTCGGCCTAAATCGCCGCTGCAAGCTAGAAATTACTGTTCACCTCGAGTTGCAGCAGTACATTGAGATTCTATCAAAACCACCACCAAGGATCGAAAGAGGAGGCCTTTGCGAGCTCAACAAGATTGGTTTCACCTCTAGCCGTTGCCGGAATCAAGAGAACCAGTCAGGTTTGCTGCCACCAAGTTTCGCCGCCTTGCTGCGCCGCCGTGGGTGAGAATCGCCGCTTGAGACCACCGCAGGGAGGACCGGAACAAGGAGAGGAATCAATCTAGGTTTATTTCCCCACCAGAGATCGCCAGAAAACGAAGTTACGACCGGGTCGGGTCAAACGCAAAGAGGAGAGAGAATAGAGCATTTCTGACTTTCTATTTTCGGAAGTTCCAAAAATAACAATTATGAATTTCCAAAACCGGAAACTCCTATTTGTAGTAATTTCTAAAAATAGTAGAAACTTCTGCTGACCATAACTGTCACTCCTCTGATTTTTAACACAATAAAAATCGATATATATTCCCATAATTATACATGCGTGAATGGTTCAGCCATCAATACAAAATACCTGGAAATTTTTTTCCTTTTAAACCAAGTACATACTGATGCCCTGAACCCACAATATCAATATACACTCGCTCCACAAAGTTATATATTACACAAGCTTACGAATTAAATTGTCAACAACAAAATAAAACGTAAATGCTCCTCAGAGCTCACTACAAGCGGAAGTCTTAATAACGGTAAAGTCACAAAACTGGCTTCCTACCGTAAAGCTGCAAGTACGCTATCTCACCCTCAACCACGATTACCCTGACCTGCAGGATTAACCCCTACACCATTGAATAGTGCACCGGGTTGCCAACACAACAAACCCTGTAAGCTTATGAAAGCTCGTATGAGTAACTCAAAACAAAACACCACACAACTCACGCCAAAACGAGGAAAACCTTTCAACTCGAGAAAAAGGAAACATACCATGCTTCCCAAAAAAATATTCTTTTCCCAAAAGAAAACACCGAAAGTCACACCGTGACAAAATCAAATAGATCGTTAACCTAACAATTCAAATATGATAAATCGATCCAACCTGGATAATAAAAGTCAACTCACAACAAAACATATCTATTGTTAACCTAACAATAGAATATGAAACTTCGGTCCAACCTGGACAAAACATCAAACACACATCAAATCATATCTATCGTTAACCTAACAAATAGAATATGATACTTCAGTCCAACAGAGACAAAACATCAAACACACATCAAATCATATCTATCGTTAACCTAACAAATAGAATATGATACTTCAGTCCAACCTGGACAAAACATGTACCCAGGGGTCATAAGTAACGTACTTAGATCCATGAGATACGATGGCAGACAGACTAGAGCTCTAACTGAATCGTAACCTTACGATATACATTGCCTGAGGATGCAACCTGCAACCCCGGATCCTTAGGCCAACCTGACCCTCAGATCAAAACATTAAACAAGTCGCACTAGACCCAAATGTTAAACCAAATCAAAAGGAGACATCACAACCTGTGACTCTCAAATCCTCAGACCACTGGTCGTCAGAATAAAACATTTAAAATGGTCATACCGGACCTGAAAATGTTATTCAACCCAAAAAGAGAAATCACAACCTGTCAATAGAAAATACCATTTCCCCTAATCATTGTTTCCCGAAAAGTCACATCACAAAACAATAATGAACTCACTCACACATAAAGTTGTATCACAACAAAACACCAAACGATCCGTTCGTAAATGAACATTGTGAGATTACTCACCTCGAAATTCCCGCTGCATCTTCACACCACTAGACTGCTCACAGAACGCTCTCTGTCAAGCACCTAAGGAAGTACAGCTTTGATTCAGTCAACGAATCACAAATAATTAAAGTTCGAATCCCCAAATCGAACCACAATCCCAAAGTAACGCCAAATTAAGCGAAACCACTTCCAAGACCTCCCAAAGTCTCCGGAATACTTCCACGATCGATGTGTCCAAACCACAACTCGATCGGACGCTCGAATCCTCACGGATCGAATAAATCGACCGGTATGAAACCGTAAAAATCATAACAATTCCATACGAACTCCAAAAATTGCGTATTATATATCGAAACGCTCGTATCGACGAGTAGAAGATATATAGTACCAAAAACAGTCCATTACATAGCCGGAACTCCGCCAGAACGCCGCCACAGGCGGTGGCGCACCTCCGCCGGCCAAACCTCAATATTTCACAAAACTCCCAACATCAAAGTTGTTCATCTAAGCATGCTTGACAATTTTCATAACTAGCTCGAAGTCAGAAAACAAGTATTAAGGGTCGAAAACTACCTCACAAGCTTTAAATTTTTGCTCAATCCGAGTTGAACCGATTTCCACGTAAATCGATCCAAAAAAACACCATAGATCGATCCAGGAGGCTCCCACGAACCCAAAGAAGGAAGCTTGAAGCCGGAGCAAGGATTTCCGGTCGGGTCCGAAAACCTCAAACTTTGTCGCCTTGCAGCGCCGCCGTGAAGGAGAATCGCTGCTAGAGGACACCAGAGGGAGGAGCAGACAGCTGAGACGAGCTGGTCTGGAAATTTTCACGGCTGGAGGCCGCAGGAGATCGCCAAAAAAGCCGGGTCGGGTCAGAAGAAAAACTTTGATAGCGAAGGTATCAGTCGAGACAGAAGAGAGAGGAAAAGAGTTTCCAAAACTGGAAATATGAAATTATGAAGATATTTTCGGAAATTCCATATTTATACTAAAACGAAAACGTTTTCTGAAGCCATAACTTCCTCATACGAACTTCGATTTTCGCGTTCCACATGTCCACGAGCTCGTATCGACGCGCTCTACAACTTTCGTGAAAGACGTTTTTGGAGAATCCCAACAAATAAAAAGTCAACCTTTGTGAACCCCCTAAAACCATACTTTTTGAATAAATAATTCGTTCGAAACACTTCCGCTCCTTCCACGAGCCACGAAACCGTCCAATAACCACACATTTGTTTCCGGAAAATCCTCGGAAAATAAATACGAATTTCTGGGGCATCACAATAACTTTCTCATACGAACTCCGATTTATGCGTGCCACATGTCCACAGACTCATGAAGACGCGCTCTAAGAATTTCATGATGGAAGTTTTTTGAGAATCCTAACGAATAAAAAGTCAACCCTTTGACCCCTCGAAAATAGAACGTTTTGAGAATTTATTTGTCCGAAATACTTCCACTCCACCCCCGAACCACGTATTCATACTAACAACCCACTTAATAATTTTTAGAAATCATGATAAACTAATAATGAATTTCCGCGGTATTACAGCATAGCTGGTATCAACATTGTTCATACACAAGTTTGGCTAGGGCTAAACCGTAGCCCCAAATTTATTCTGCTCACAATCTATCGTTACACACATCAAAGTCATAAACATAATAAACATCAAGAAAAAGAGAGGAAGAGTGGAGAAATTGGTTGGTTAGCAAACCGAAACGTCAAGACCTCTATCTAGCTCCTCTTGATGCAAAACTAGTGAGAGATGTTTCAAAGTATGGAAATTTAAGTTCTTTCAACCCAATTTGCCATACAAATCCACAAAACTCTTAGAAACTATGAAGGACAAGGCTCGAATATATGAAAACTAGAGTGTAATTGATTAAAGATTGGAGGATCCATTGTGTTGGGAAAATTAATAGAATGGAAATAATAACTCCAACCACAAAAGGATAATATGCAAAGAAATAAAAAAAGTAATGGAAAGAGAACACCGGATATAACGTGGTTCGGCAAGGTGCCTACGTCCACGGGGCAGCAACAACAAGAACTTCCACTACGATAAGATGGGTACAAGAGATACACAACTTCAAGAACACTACTTGAAGGAAACTCTCTCTCTCACTTGTTTTGCTACCTAACAACTACAACACTCTCAACTTGAAGTGGACACTCTTCACTCTCTACTTGGATGAAGATGAGATTGGATTGATGATTAGAATGAGCAAATGACCTCTCCTTATATAGGCTAAGGATGAACCCTCTAGATGTCTTCATTAATGCTCCATTCAACTCTTCCAATGAATACTCCTTCATGAATCTTCCATATTCATGAATCCTTCAAGAAACTTGCATAGGAATGTGTAGAGACAATAACTATCTCTATGGGAGAACCCAAAAGTCACATGGTCTAGAATATTCAACACATTGGAGGGCAAGTCTGCGCCAGACTTGCCCTCTAGAACAAACCCAAGGAGCTACACACTTTTCTCTACACAAAAACTCTAAGAACTAACTAAAAAATGAAGAACTAAGGAAAATGGAGAGGAAATGAAGAGAAAGAAGATGAAATGGATGAAGGAAAATATGTAAAACGTCCAAAGTGAGGAGGAGTTCTATATATAGGCAAAAGGTGATGAATAGAGGGTGGAGATCAAAGAAAATGAAGGGTTGGCTGTAATGGACATAGGTGTAAGCATGAAATGTGGATCTAGTCCTTGTCATGGCTTCCCAATTACCTAGATACCCTAAGATATTTTTTTAGAAATGGAAAATAAGGGGAAGTGGGTAATTGGCTAAGGAGACAAGGGTCAACATCATGCACATAGACTTGTCATCTTCTCTTTTGAAAATCAAAACCCAAACACATTTTCCCTCCTTTGCCTTTTGACTTATTGATCACTAGCCACCACCATTTGCTGCTGTGGTGGCCGGAATCTGGCTGGGTTCCGGTGTTACAGATATTTGTCTTTTTGCGCAGTTTTCTTCTCCTTTCTTCCTTCAATCGTATCTCCACCAACAATTCAGAATTGGTCTTTTCTTTCTTCATACTAAATGTTTGTCCTTGAGTGTAGATCATCTTGGTATAATTTCAGGGATTAGTTCACCGTGGTTTGGCTGGAAATGGTGCCGGAATCCGTACAGGTCCGGTTTTACACTTGCACCGATCTTTTGAAGGCCTTCTACTTCGAACTAGCTTTTATAACATATATAAGAAATGATCCAAAGAATGTTTAGAATGCCTCTGAAAAATTTCAGTTCATTTGGAGTTCATTTGGTTAGGCTGCCGCTTCTCCCTCCTTGTCTAGCTCGGTTTCTCCTAGTCGGAGTAGGAAAATGTGCTAAAGTTGACTTTTTCGTGCATTTCCAAGCCTGTCCATCATTTCCTAGATGATAAGGAAAACATAATAAATATATATATATATATATATATATATATATATATATATATAAACAAAAAGGTTAAGCAAAACTGCAAGATTAGGGGAATAATTACTAGGTAATAATGGACCTAACACAACATCACCATGATCTTGCCGGCCCGAGTTCCCCACGACCTAAAGCACGATGAAACCACACCGCCACAAGCTGCTTCACCACGAACCCGCCTAGATTTCAGCATCCCCGATCCACGCCACCACCGATTTCGAATCACGCCGTCAATCCAAGCCGCCATCAACACCAGATCGGCCACCTCCCAGAGATCTTCTTCCAAAAACCTGAAGCCGAAGCTTCACCTTCCAGAAAGCTTTAAGCAACCTATTCACAAGGGACTACTCAACAGACCCATTCAGTCCCCGTCCGGCAGCAAAATCGCGTGACATCGGCGAGGCCAAGGACAACCGAGATGTGTTGGATCATAATTCATATATATATTTGTGCCCTAAAGCATGGAAATTACTTGTTCTAAAAGTTTGATCTAGTGTTGACTAATCTAATTTCATGTTTTGTAGAAAATCTTGACAAGAGGAGAAAAAGTGAAATTCCGACAAATTTTCCATGCACCACCACTTTTAGCGGCACAAGTACTTCGTGAAGCAATTCCAGAAAAATAGGAGTTTAAATGGAGCAATAAAGCCATGACCATGAAGTACTGATGCAAAGGACTAAGTTTGATCACTCTTTTGGCCGGAAATTACAAGGGAAGTCCACGGAAATCGTTATGCAAAACAGTTCCTGCAAAGCAGAAAACTACAGTTTCAGAATCAGCTTTTCGGGAACAGTTTTGGAGAGCGTTTCTTGCATTTTTCCAACTGCAGATTTATAGAAAGGGATAGTATTTCTTGAATATATGATGTTGTACTTCAACATGAGCCAAATAAATAGTCAGAATCATCAATGAGGCAGCAGGAAATCAAGTGCAAAATAGGCTTCCCGATAAGGCAGAAACTGTCAGCTTTTCATGAAACTTTTTGGGAGATCTTTTCCAGCGACTTACTTGAAGTTTTTCTTGAAGGCTATTGATTATTCTTGAAAATATGATGTCATAGATCATGAATAATCAAGAACCATCCAGAATCATGGCAATATCAAGTCAATCCTTGTACAAGAAGGAAGATTCAGAGACCGGGCAGTTTGGCCAAAAATCTTCTTTGGGCGGATTTCTTGTGCATTTTTGGAAGATATATGATGCTGAAATTATCAAGGAGAGTCCTAGAAGAATCTTACAAGATTATGGCAAGATTAATCCATCAAATTATCTTTTGGATAATATCCCTATGCACTTTCTCTCCCATGCTTGTCACCTTGACTTTGGTGACCCAAAATTACTCCAACACTCTTCATTTTCAAACTTCCCATGCACAATAAAGAGAGCTAGCTGCTCCTCTCTTCTCCCTTAGCCATATTTTTCTACTCTACTCTCTTTAATAGCTCATCATTACTTCCCTTTTTTTACTTCATCTCTTCCATACCATTTTCCCTTGTTTTTGGGATCTATTACCACTCTCATACTCCACCTTCATGCTTCTTACAAGGCTATGGCTGTTTTCTTTGACTTCTAATCACCATTTCACACTTCTCTCTCCATCTATTTAAGCACCTCTTCTCACAAGGAAGAGGGCATCACCCATACCACCCCATTACATCTTCTTTCTATCTATCTACTCCACCACAAAACCTCCATCACCACCTCTCAAAATCCAAACCCATACTATCCATACTACTCTATCTCCTCCATCACCACCACCATTTCTTATCCTCTACCTCCATTAACACCACCACTACTACATCATTTCTCCACTCTCTTTTCTATCATCATTTTCTCCATCCACTCCACCTATTCACACAATACATAATACAAGCTTTACTATCTTTTATCATCAAATCTTCAAGAGCAAGAAGGAGAGGGAATCACCACCAAGACGTGAGCTTGGGGACCATCAAACACACCACTAAGCAAATTCTATCCCTTTTACTCTAGATTATATTTTGGTGTTTCATTTGATTATGAAGTTAGTATATGTAATTATGAGTGAGTAGTACTTTGTTGGGGCTAGGGTTGAAAGCCCGAGCCAATCTTGTATGGATTGATGTTATAATATTATGTGAGCAATTTTCTTTAATATGCCTACATGCTAGTTTAAGAGTTGAATGCATATGCTTAGAGTTTACCACTTTGAGTATGTGTGTTTGCTATGTCATGATATAATGTTTAGAGCTTGGTAACCTTTGAATGTTAAAGCATGAAAGAACACTAGGTGTGCATGTAGGGGTTGTGAATTACAATCACTTAGAGATAAGATTGGTTGGTTTGCGTGATTTCTTCATCTCCAAACTTTATGCACTTAGGGTAATGCACTAGATACCTAACCGAATTGAAATACATGACTTAAGTAGTTAAGTACTACTCCCGAGAGGGCTTGCTTGATATCACCGAAGGAGCATGTCTCTTGTTATACCTGAGAGGGATGCAAGGAGAGAAATTGGTTAATTGATTTAGCATCATTCATATTGAAATGCATCAATACATGCAAGGGAGGTTAGTGGTAGACAATCTAAATCCTAACTTTCATCCATTTGATCACTAGTTTAGTTTAGAGTAATTTAGTTTACATTTGAGCATCTAGTTGTTTTCAATTCAAAACTATCTTCAAAAACCAAAATCAAATCACTACTCCATCTTGCACATACTCACCATGAGTCTAGATTTCCTTGTGAATTTAGGTTTGTGATTGTACATTTGCATATTCTAGCTCTGTTTAGGCTCACACCCTAGCTAGTGAAAGGAATCCAATCCTCGTACGTGGGTTTGACAACCCTTCTTAAATCCCTATACTATTACTTGTACCCCTTATACTTGAGGGTGGCTATTTGGCATAACAAGATGCCAGGGCTACTGTCGGACGAGTGGTTTGCACAATTTGGCTGCAGCTGAGTTAGGGTTTCTCTCAAAGGGAGAGAGAGAAGAGTTAGAGGCTTGAAGGACTACTCAATGAATACAAAGCAAACAGTGCCTTGGAACCACCTTTCCTGGTGATATGTATAAGGATAATTTGCCTGTGCCATAATCCTCAGAATTAACAAAGTTCGCCATTTCTTCTTTTTTATTTTAATATTTATGATTATGTACTACCGCTAAGTAATTTTTATTTTCATCCTCCTTTAGAAAAAATCTATCTGATAATGAGTTCAATTTGTAAGAATGAAGCAAATGAAAATGGTGAGGAGAAAACCAAAGAGGACAAATTAAAGAAGCATGGAAAAGGATCAGATCTTTAACTAATTGTAATATTTTTATCAAAATAAATTTCATTCCAATAAATTGAAATTACAAAATTGGTGGCATAAATTAAAGTTTTTTTTGTTTGTTGTTTTTATATTTTTCATCTATGCAAGTTTTACAATATTTCAATTATTAAGAAAGAAACTTTATTTGGTTTCTGTGTCTTTCCACTAGGATGCATTGGAAGCCTAATTTTTCTTTTTCAAGCTAAATGTGGACGAGGCTGTGAATGTGGTTGATGGTTGTTGAGGATTCGGTGTTGTTATACGACGGTGGGACGGGGCTGTGTTGGTGATTGCTTCCCAATGTTTGGTTGGTATTTTTTCTCCAAGAGCTAGTTTGTTTGGGTTTGCAACCTGCTAAAAATGGTGGTCGATCTTTCTTATGTTCGTCTTGAGATAGATGCAAAGGAGGTGATGAAAGTTGTGTTGCGGATGGGCTCTTGTGGAAGTAGGTAGGACTATTTCAAAAGTTGGAGGTCTTTCTTTCTTTTGTACTATTTAATGTGTGTTTTCTCCACGTGAATGTAATCAGGCAGTGCATTTAGTGTCTAAACATGCGTTTATGATTCATGACTTCCACTTTGGATGTATAATAGGCCTACGTGGCTTAATGATGTACTATCTTTCAAGATTTAATCTCTAGTAACAAAAATAAATAAATAAATGTTATAAAGTAAGAAGAATATGAAGAGAGAATAGTTGGGAGGAAGTAGAAGTGTTCTCATTCAGTCTCATTAGCCTCCTTTATATAGAGGTAGGGTTTACATCAAAGTACATAACTAATGAGTATTTACATGGACATCCACATAGATAATAATATTTACAATACTCCCCCTTGGATGTCCACCAATGAATGATGGTATTGGACGCGCTTATTGTTGCCTCGTTAAAAAACCTTGCCAGGTAACAAAAACCCAGTGGGACAAAAATAACCCTGGTCGAAGGACAAAAAGAGCACAACGCGCATATGTCCTAGGTAGCATGCTTCTGGATGCTCCCCCTGATTGTTGCAAGCCTCATTAATGTATGCGATAAGCTACATGTACCATGTATAGTAGTTTGATGTGTCTATCACTGAAGTGAGACCATGTGTGCTTTGCATATAGAGCCTCATCACAAATTTTCATACCTGCAAAGTTAAAGCAATACCAACAAAGCTAGATCATTTTCAACAAGCCTTACCTCATTTAATAAGGTTAGAAACAATCTCATATGCTCAAATTCATACACCAAGTAATAGCAAAACAATATAAAGAAATTAACACATTTAACTTTGTATAGTTTAAAACATTGAAAATCATCATGGCATACCTAGCCTTACACATCAATATCTTTGTGTATTGATACGTTTCATCTAAGCTCTTCAAGAGCTCTAAATAATTCATAACTTTGTGAAAGTTAGAATATGTTTCAACATTATAATCATAATTCGAATTCGATAGTAGTCTCGTCATAGTACTCATTAAGGCAATTTAGATTACGTTGACTAGAATGAAATGAGTACATATGAGTCAGCTTTAGACTCTTTGATTCCACGAGTGAGCTTCAGGCTCTTTCAACCATTCATGGACTTGCATTTGAATTCTTCAAGGATTTGATAAGCAATAGGCTTATAATGACACTTTATTTTTGAGATTTTGCTTTTAGCAATATATCTTTAAGATCTTCATAATATACGGTGACAACATGCCATAAATCTCTCGTCAATATAACAGCTATATGTAACACTGTACTTATAGAAAATTGTCATTCGTATAAGGGAAGATATTCATAATCTCATGTCTCGATAAATAGACATTGTGTCATAGTGATTTTTCTTCACTTTAATAAATACCCTTTTGTAACTTGTAGGGTTAAAGGTCAAAGAATTCCATCACGTTTGAAATATCCAATTTCATTGGAATTGCCTCTTTTCAATTTGGCCAATAATATACTTTGTCGACATTCATAATGAAACGTGGTATAGCGTCAATACAACCCTTAATGATTTTTGGTAGCTACCAAATGTAAATTATCATCGATGATCATTACTCATAGATCCCACACATTCTAATATGCATGCATTAGCTATAATAAGCTTATTGATATTGGGTACCCATGCCACTTCTGGGGCATATATTGTCACTTCCAGAACAATCATCTCTCATAGATGAATTATGTAGAATGTGGATCTTTTTACGTATAATCTCATGTCGAGCACTATAGGGGCTTGTATGATCTTCCCTTTTTTGGAGTTTAAAAATTTAGACCTGGTGGATATAATCCACACAAATTCACGCCATTCTTTTAATAACATTAGTTTTCTCTCCCCCTAATGGCGGGGATACTTTCTTATTTTGACCACTTGTAAACATGTTTTTGATAATATCACTTCCTTAGAGTGAAGAAATCTATTGGTTGGTGGCGAACCCATACCAAGTTTTAGACCAAAAACATTTAGTTTATAAGCATATACTATACTGATAAATAGTCTCACCAAGACATCATCGATTTTACAAGGGACCAACATTGGTCTATGTCATTCTTTTCAAACGACCATATCATTTGGACCAACATGTCTGCTACCATGCATAGTTGGTCTAGATTGTCTATGCAATCATGTTATGCTTTAAGGATTTTAATCCAAGTAAATTCTTTTGCAAGTAATATCATTATCACTTTAGGTACAAAGCTCAAAATGAGACATGGTGGAAAAAGTCTCACACCAATTCATACCGTTCTTCAGGAACAATATTTCTCCCCCTTATAGCAGGAGGATTGTCTCATTAAAGTGACAACTCGCAAATATGTGGTAAATAAACAATTTGATTGTGAGTAAGGTTAGCAGTCATCAAAACTTGTAAGTGATTCCATGCAACATGGCCAACAAAGATGACATAACTGGTCAAGCCAAAATAGTGTATTTGGTTCAATGAACTTCTGGTTCATGACATTATATGCCTAAATTTACTGTATAAATTTGACACAGTATATATGAGGTAGCAAAACAGTCTTCTCCAACCATATTGAAGGTACTTAGTGCGTTAATATTTCAAATTTGGTAACATGATAGTAGCTCAGTTAGAGCCATAGATCAAGATCTACAACTCTTGATATGAGTGTTACCTTAGCTTGAGTAAACATCAATTGTGAAATATTGACAATTGGAATGGACCAAATTCATTTTTAACTGCTGGCCAGAATGATATACTCAAAATTTTGAGTTGAAGACTACAATCCATAATAAAAGAGTAACTTTATCACGTGGAGAACCTCAAGTTCACTGTCACGTATATATTTGTGTAGTCATAAAGAGGAGGGACTTCAGGCCCTCATATAATTGGAGATCCAAGAAACTTCAGGTTTCAATTTTTTCAATTTATAACAATCTCTTCAGGAACATCAGGTTCCTAGATAATCGGATTAAGAAGCATTTAGTTTCAATGGGGACTCAGAGGTTACAATAAATCTGAGGAATAACACAATAGTGCTTTCAACTTTGCTTATTGTAAGCAAAAGACATCAGGGATGTGTGATAATCTCAATGTTCTTATTAGTCAATGCAATTTAATTTGACTAGTGACATTTTGAAAATGGCTTGATAAACATCCACATATAGTGTACCACAGGTCACACACGCCCAATTTTTAATTTCCTCACATCTGTGGATGTTAGGCAGTATTTACATTGTCTCCTGATTTCTCTCTTGCCATGATCCACTTCTGGTGGCATTTCATGGTATAGCCATGGCAATCGGCTTTCTTACTATACTGGAGGCACAAAATGCAACGAGACAATATATGTGTGCTCTTCTGGAGCCATCAATCAGATATGTAAGATCTGAGATGATTGTTATATTAGCCTCATAAGCATAAGCCTTAATAATGTTTTCTGGACACCATGGATAAAATTGCATTGCCTGAAAGTCACTCAAAACATAAGTTTGAAGATGACACAAATCAATTTGTAAGAATTGAACAGTGGATCTCATAGGATATACACGAAGCTTCTAGTCCGTGTTATACAGGTAAAACATGACGTTTAATTATTGTATTGTTGTTTGATGTAGATTAACATCAAATGCATTTTGAACTTCTGGCCAAAATAATATACTCAAAATGTCGAGTTTAAACTTCATGACCATAACTTATGAGTGAAGGACTTTAGATGGTCATCTAGTTAGTATGATCATTAAGGAACTTCAGGTCCTCATATAATTAAGGATCAAGGAACTACAAGTTCTGATCTCTTTTAATTACAAAAGTCACGATCACAAATTTGGGGTATACTCATACTCATTCGTCATAAACCAACGGTCAAATATCTGCTTACTTTTAAATTTGTGTCAATAAAATCCCCTCAAAACTTCAGGTTTGAGGTTGATCAAGATTAAAGCTATTTGATAAATTGTCCATATACTCGAAACTTACGGCCCGAGTCTGCACAATTAGAACTTCAGGTTCTAAGGTGGAATGCTTTAAGCAAGCATAAAGAAGAATGTATCGATCGACATATGAAAATTTACTCGAAACTTCTAGTTCGAGTTGACATAAAGTCAAATAAACTATGAATGAATTATATGTGTAATCGAAGCTTCAGGTTCGAATTTTTTTTGCTATGAACTGCAGTTCCAAGATTTTGTAATTTGAACTTCGGGTTCAAATAAATTTGGTGCTCGAAACTTCAGGCTCGAGGTGACTAAAGTGAATCTTCAAGTTCACTTTTAACTAATTTATATTTTATACTCAAAGCTTCGAGTTTGAGTTTTACTGTTAGAACTTCAGGTTCTACTACGAAATTTTGAACTTCTGGTTCAAAAATATTACACTAAAAATTTATATGTTCGAGGTATAGGACTGCTGGTCCGTATGAGTAACAAAAAAATAATTTAAAAGATAAGTACTGTAACAAAAGTATATAACAGAATAGGAAAATTGCAGGGAAGAAAAATAAACAAATAAATAGTGGAAACTTCTGGTTCCGTGAATGAATAAAGTACACAGAACTTCTGGTCTGCTTAACTTTACAAATATGATAATCTTGTGTCACTCCTCTAATTGCACAAGAACATAATATCAAAATGAGATGAGGAACTTCAAAATCACATTGTCGTGCGGAGGAGGGAACCCCAATACCTAAAAATTTTGAGGAACTTCCGGCCTCTTATAATTATTGGGGATCAAAAATATGTAAGTTCATATATTACATCGAGGATCTTCTGGCCCTCGTTAATTGCATAATTGTGATGAACTCCATGTCATGATTTCAATTTACATTTCATGACCCTTGAGGAACTTCAGGTCCCCCATATGACCAGGGATCACTACATGTGGTCATTGTATAACTTTGAGGAACTTCTGGCCCTCGTTAAATGTATAGGCTCTGAGAAACTTCAGGTTGCAATTTTGATAATATAACCCTCTAGAAACTCCAGGCCCTCATGTTTTCGGATCAAGAAACTTCAGGTTTCGATCTCGTTGGATTACAGTATTCATAATCACAAATGTAAATTGAAGGATTTAGAAAACAAATAAAGTCCCAATCATAATAATGAAACATACCTGAATATATTTCCTTTAATGAGAGATTGATATTTACATCTCGAATGATTTTCATATATACAATGAAATAGTAACATAATTATCATGCTAGAAGACAAATCAGTCATGGTTTATGCTCCTGGCCATTGATAGTGGAGAAGGATGTAACAAAAAAAAAAAACATAACTATTCAAAGAGTCCATACATGACGATTGATAAACAAATATAACGGCAGCTTTGTAACAAAACAATATAAACAAATGGAATATCGGCCTGTGTATTGAACAATTTATTAGGTACAATAAACTTCGTAGCATACTAGAGACATAATTATGTAACTGATATCTTATCGAACCAAACAAGCATAGTCATGATCATATACGGGTTGCTATATATAGGCATATAAGTGCATGATCTTCTGATGCAAATTGCATATCTAGAAGCATAGACAGGTAAATACTTATCATTCAAACAAATTTGCCTAATCATGATGTATCTCGAACATAATAAAGAAAACCCATGAAATAAAGTAATTCGCAGAAAACATAATAAGAGATCAGTGTATCAAAGATCCACATCGTACTCAAAAATTGAAATTGCATACATGCTGTTGTAGCATTCAAAGTGTGTGCAGGTGTATAATCAAATTACAAGTACAGAAATATGAGTACACTCATAGATCAAGAGTATTGGTCAAAGCAACAAAGTTGCACCATCGAACTCGTAGATCATCATGGAGTTATTAGAAAAAGAAGAAAAAATAATATATAGAGCAAAACGTGCTGATAACGTGTTATAAAGTAGGAAGAATTGATAGGAGCATTTTAATGCGACATTTTAACTGCATTTCCCTACATTTTTCTGCGCCATTTCCTTGAAAAATCCTTGTTTTGGAAAGTTTTCATTCTTTGATTGGGAAAGTTCCTTATTGTAGAAAGTTTCCATTTTTGTAGTTTTCATTTCTCATTTCTGGCAAGTTTCCATTTTCAGTTTAGGAAAGTTTCTATTTTTCATTTTTAGTAACTTTCTATTTTTCATTTTTAGTAACTTTCTATTTTTCATTTTTAGTAAGTTTCTATTTTCATACTAGTTTCTATTTTCAGGACCTCCGAGCTAAAAAGGGGAAATGAACGCACGAATGGAAAGAGGAGCCTGCGAACATCAAGACGAACGAATATGAGAGAAAACGGCCCACACATTTGAGCAGAAATGAAGAAATAAGCTTTCCTAGTCCAACCAGGAAATCCTACGAAATGGAGGAAGGCTTCCCTAGCAAGTTTCCAACGCAACTATGAAAACGAAATGGAAAAATAATGTGTTTTGCGTTGGAAAATGAGAAGGCTTGAAGATGAAGCAACGAGGCCCAAGAACTCTATGGATTTTCGGCAAAATGGATCAAGGCCCATCAAAGCCCATGACATTAGGGTTTGTGACGCAAAACCCTAACCCTAGGGATGTTTTGCCGTGAAAACCAAAGGGAGGAGAGGCAAAGTGGCGTGAAAATCAAAGAAAGAATAAAAGATTATGCAAGAGATTTTCTAGGGTGAAGTTTATGGAAAGAATTCATTCCTAGAAACCCTAAGCATGTTTTGGCCGAAATATCAAGAAGAAAATCAGAAAATATTCAAGGAATTTCGGCAAGAATATATTAGGGTATCTTCTTGGAGTTTTATGATTGGTTGGATGACACACTAGGGCTTACTTGGCAATTTCTCATTCGTGGAAGCTATGTGGAATTATTAATTTAATTCCTTGGAAAATAAATCAGAAATTCACGGCTTGGAGGCCAAGACTTGACGTCTCCTATATATACTACACCCTAGACGTCTCAAAGGGACCACTACACAATTCAGAAAATTCTCTCTACGCGCGGAAGCTCTCTCCATTCTCTAGTTCAACTTTTGGCGTTTTCAAGCAAGGAAGGAAGAAGCAAGACTAGGCCGTGAGCATCATCATCCATTCCACCTTGAAGCCGTGCACTTTGAAGCTTGCTTTCAAGTTTCATTCGTTCGTCATTCAAGTCATTCATCCATCTCTCCATTCACGGTGTAATTCAACCTTCTTTCTTGTAATCACTTTTGATTCTCCTTGTTTGATTTCGTTGGATGTTGTTCTAGTTAACATTGATGTTTGAACAAGGTTTATAATCTGAAATTTTATGGTTGAATAAAGGATTTCGAATTCTATGTTGTGATTCTAAAGTTGCTTATGTGTGATTGTTCGATTGAATTTGCTTTATAGATATCTCTTGTATGTTAATCTTAATTGGTTCGAAACTTTTAGGGTTTATGTATGAGTGGTGCTAGATTTAAGAACATGATTCAACTTTTTGTGTTATGAACTTAAATCAAAAGTAGTAAAGGTTTTGAACAAAAATCGAATTCAATTGAAAAAGGATTGCAATTAGATGAACTTATTCATACTAAGTTGTACACTTGAGTTGATAGCCTTTCTATGTGTTTCTTGCGTTGAATATGTATGATTGACTAGCTTTCTAGAGCTTGATTACATGTTTGATAGGATTAATCTTTATGCTTTCACTTAGGTTAATTAGCGTTGAAAGTAAAATATGGGGAATCGTTTGCTTTTGAATGTTTCACATGATCAACTCCTTTCACATGACTTGGAAGAACAATGTAGCGTTAATTCGAATTTAATCATGAACTTGGTTTTAATCTTTGTTTCTTACATTTCATTCTTGTATTTGTGTTTTTGTTTACACTTAGTTTTAATTCTTTTTATTTTTCGAAAAACAAACCAAAAATCTAAAAACCCCCCTAAATTCGTGAATAGTGTTTATATGTGTAAATATTATACTTTTTTTATTTTAATTGTTTAAATTGTCTTACATTGACAGGTGTACCCTCAATCCCCGGAATAGAACGATCCCTACTTGCTTATACTACTAATGATATTTCTAGGGTTAAATTATATGCTTGCTTTGAGCGTATCAAGAATATGAAGAGAGAATAGTTGGGAGGAAGTAGAAGTGTTCTCATTCAGTCTCATTAGCCTCCTTTATATAGAGGTATGGTTTACATCAAAGTACATAACTAATGAGTATTTACATGGACATCCACATAGATAATAATATTTACAAGAATAAATACATTAATAGTGTCTGTTAGGTTCACATTGCAAACCCACCACACACGAAGAGCCTTGAAATAGAAAAACGTTGGCGCATGAATCGTAACAGAAAATAACTACGAAGAAAGGAAGGAAAAGCGAAATACCAAAAAAATAAAAATAGTCCAAAATAGGAAAAAGTAGGGAGTGGGGGATCGAGTAGAGAAGGAGAGGGAGAGAGGTTACGGGTGCCTGGGGTGGTTGAAACCAATTAGGTTTGTTCATTATCAAAAGAGAGTGGGAGGGAGAGAGTGGGAGGAGATTAATAACAATATATACATTGTTCAAACATTATTGGGTGACGAATTGTTGTCGTCTCTCACGCTCCCCCCTTCTGTTCGTCTCCCTGAATGCCTTACCAGTGTTCAGGGTACGTACCCATCTTATCTCTCTCTGTCTCTCTAGCTACTTCTTTCATTTATGATACATTATCAGTTTTAACTTGTTCTTAATTATTTGTTTCAGAATATCGTGGCGATTTGTGTGCGGTGGAGCGAGGGGAAAATAGGTTCTTCTTTTACTATCAAAGCTAAACAAGCAAGAGGTTGGTTATTCTTATTCGAGTAGTTTAAGGCTTTTCTTTTTCCTTTCTTGTTGTGATTTCTGGATTTGAAATGTGCAGGTTGTGAAGGGTTCCTGCAAAATGAAGAATACAGTTTGGGCTGAATGTTCTTTGCTCATTCACAAATTATGGTATTAAATCCAGCATTTGCCACCTGTATCCCACTCTTTGGTATGATTTTTTAACTTTTCCTTCCCAAATGTTTTGTTTTATTTGTCTTTTTCTCATGAATTACTTCATTTACTACAGTGAAACTCGTTTATTCAATTTCCTTTATGTTCAAAAGTACCTGATGCATGTGGATTTTGACATTTCTAAAAACCCTTCTGAAAAATTAGACAAAAGGATGACCAATGAATAAATTTCACTAATACTAATTTAAAGATATGGCGTTATTGAAATCATGGAGGTCATGAGTTGCTCGGTGCATTTGCTCTTACGAGGATGAGTGGGGTGGGTGGAGATCCACAATCGCTACTTTTTAATAAGAAAAAGAAATTATAAAAGAAAATAATACTGGTTGTATCATGTAATGTAATTTCTTACCAGGGTGTGTGTGTTTGGTGGGGTGGTAAGGCTTTGGTCTCATATATAAGAGGTCAGGAGTTCGAGCCCTATCAAGGGTGGGAATGGGGTGGGGTTTTTTAAAAAAAAAATAAAAAAAAATAATAAAAAAAATAAAAAAAAAATTTCTTACCAAGATATATGCATATGTTGGTAACCTAGTAATGCGCTTAACCATCCACTTTTTAGGTATTTTTAAGATACTAACAAAGGATAAGTGGGAATGGGGTGCATGAAATGTGACCTGTTGGTAAGTCAGTGAGCTGTGACCTGTTGGTAAGTTATAATTCCAACTAAAGGTCATGAGTTCGATTCTCACTGACATATGTAAGGGTGAAGTAAGCTAAGGTTGCTTTTTTTTTTTTTTTTTTTTTTTAAATGTGGGAATGGTGCGTGCTATGGATTGCTAGAGTTTCATTTTCTTTAAAGATTGGAGAGTTTCGCAAGTGGGTCAACAGTCCTAAAACAACGGACTAGGAGAAGTGGATACTATATTGACCAATTTAAAATCCATAATATTTTCCTCTAAACCACTTGGTAACGAGGAGTGGATAGTTAAAAATCTCTTATTCTTTTTTAATTTATTTTATACATTCACTATTTTTTTATACGATTTATTATTATTATTTCACGCAGAAATGGGAAACTAATCCAAAATTAATCATAAGTGTGCCTTCTTGTACGCCATGCAGATATATGATGTCTAATCTCCCAGGGAAGACTAATTCTCAAGGGATATTGTGAAAAAATAAAATATAAATAAAGTGCCCCTGGCATGCACTGCTTCCATTCTTACCTGCATGAGATTCGTCCAAATGGCTGTAGCAGTTGATCAACATCACGTAATCAAGCCATTAAGCCGATCCCAGATATGCAGATTACAATCCTACACCCATCTTGATTACAGCATATTTCCCCACTCCTTTATAAATACATGCGGAGTTGCTAATATTCACAAAAGCTTTTCCACCCCATGTCTCTCCCAAACTACTGCACTGGAGGACGACTTTGACACTAATCCACGGATTGAGATTGTTGGTGGTAGCAGAATTCCTAGGGTACATGCTCTTGTAGTTGAGGTTGCCATAGCTATGGCTTCCGGTGCTGATCTATTGCCAGTGCCAAGCGGACTAGGGGGGGCCTACTTCTTATGTAGTCGAAATGGTGACAATATTGCTGTAGCTAAGCCCATAGATGAAGAACCCTTAGCCTTCAATAATCCTAAAGGCTTCGGAGGTAGGATGCTGGGCCAACCTGGTTTAAAACGCTCAGTTCGGATTGGTGAATCTGGAATTCGAGAATTAGCAGCTTATCTCCTTGACCATGGTGGATTCGCTGGTGTTCCTCCAACTGCTTTAGTAAAAATTTCTCATGTTGCATTCCGCGTTAATAATAATGCAGCTACAATTTCTGCTACTCCCTACAAGATTGCTTCACTTCAGCGGTTTGTAGATCATGACTTTGATGCAGGAGAGTTGGGTTTCTCTGGCTTCTCAATAGCTTCAGTTCATCACATTGGAATTTTTGATGTAAGAGTCCTAAATCTTGATAGGCACGCAGGTAATATGCTTGTTAAGAAGTACAAGCAGAACAACTATGCAGTTGGTGTGGCTGAGCTTGTGCCTATTGACCATGGGCTTTGCCTTCCTGAGTGGCTTGATGATCCATACTTTGAATGGCTGCACTGGCCTCAAGCTTCAATTCCATTTTCTGAGTCTGAGATTGAGTACATATCCAATCTCAATCCCTCTAAAGATGCGGAGCTTTTACGAACTCAGATTCCTTCTTTACGTGAGGCTGCTATCCGTGTTCTTGTGCTCTGCACCATCTTCCTGAAGCGGGCTACAGCTGCTGGGCTTTGTCTTGCTGATATAGGTGAAATGATGACTCGACAATTCTGCGCTGGCGAAGAAAGATTGAGTACATTAGAAAATCTTTGCTTACAAGTTAAAGCTACAATGTCTGGTACAGATGACAAAAACAGAGAAACAATTGGAGAAGGTGAAATATTTCAACTTCAGAATGATATTAAAGAAAGTTTCGATGAGAATTTTGATCTTCCTCAACTCTTACAGATCTATCCTGGAATGTCAAGGTTTTCATCTGTAGGATCAATTACTGAGTTGACCGATGCATATATCTATCCACCATTTAAGGAAAGCAATCATGGCAATGATGATTCTGATAGTAAGAATATGAAAGGTAATAGTGGTTATGTTGATGGTAGTACTAGTGGTAGTCATAAGGTAGGGGGTCTGATGGAGAGAGTGAGTTTCTCAGTAAATAACTTCAATTGTGAAACAGGGGCAATTTCTTTCGGAGACATGAGTAAAGATGAATGGGATTTGTTCTTGGACAATTTTGAGAAGCTTTTGCCCGACATCCTCCTCAAGGGCACAAATTACTTGAGCTTGAAGAAAAGGTTGAGAACTTCCTGCAAGTTTTAATAGTTCGACAGATGAAAAGAAAACAAAAATACCTTTGCCACTTAGAACTAGTATTAAATAACTGTACATTATTGCCAAATGACATTAGAGTAAATTGTAAATAACACTCTTTAAGTACGGAAGGAAATGTGAATGGTAAAACGCCATCCTTTCTGTGTACTTTTCGATATGTTTCCTTATCTTGTATAATTGTTGTACAATTATATGGAATTGGTTTCTAGCAGACGATAAATTATTTTAAATGTTCAAAACATATGGTGTTCAAGTTATCTAGAATATGTGTCTGACCCAAATTCGAGGTTACTTGTTCTAGTTGAAATAGGGTTTATATTAGAGATATTCTCGGAGAATCTTAATAGATATCCAATTAATGTACGATTATGTTTCCATGTACAAACTCTATCTCTATGCTTGTAATCCTCTATATAAAGAGACCCCTATTATCAATGAAAACACGACTCAATTCTCTCCCAATTTTAGTCTTCCTTAAGCACGTTATCAGCACGACGTCCTAACCCTAAAACCTAATAGCCAAAACCCTATAAATCCGAATACAAAACCTTGAAACCCTTTCAGCCCCCACCATACACCTTGAAGCCCTCGACACCAAGTAGAGGTGGCAAACGGGCCGGCCCGGCCGGACCCGACCCATTTTAAGCGGGCCTAGTCGTGCTTCATGCCGTGCTTGGGCCGGCCCATTTATTATCGTGCCGGGCTCGTGCCAGCCCATTTACTTAAACATTAAGCCCGGTCCGGCCCATGGCCCGAGCCCATATCGTGCCGGGCCGTGCTCGTGCCGGACCAATAAATGGGCCGTGCTCGTGCCTACCCACTATAAAGCACGATTTTAAAATCTTAATTTGAATAAATAAAAAATAATTTTATTTAATTATTTAAAAAATTCAAATAAATTAAGTCCTATAATGTTTTTCTCAATCTTAGCTTTTTAAGATTAGTTTTCTAATAATTTTTTATATTACACTACAAGAAAGAAAGAAAGAAAGAAATAACTCAAAATATATTGCTTTTAGTATATTATTGTGAGATTAATCTTTATTAATATAATGAATATTTAGTATCATATTATTCTTTCCTTCATTCTATAGTTGTATTATTATGAGATTAGTCTTTATTAATAAACATATATTTAATATTTAGAAAAAATACTTTATGTCAAAACAGGGATATAATGTTTTATTTCACTATTTTGATAACATCAAAGAAATAACATTGGTGGAATTGTCATGAGATTTTAAATAAAAAGTCTAATATTCAAATCTCATCATTGTGGTTTTTTAATATTTTTAAAAACAAAATGAAATTTTGTGTTTGTAACGGGCCGGCCCACAATATGTCGTGCTCGGGCCATGCCGGGCCCATTACGGGCTCGAGCCGGGCCGGGCCAATGGGCTAATATTCCTAGGCCCAACCCGACCCGCTATTCTAACGTGCTCGGATCATGCCGGGCCACTAACGGGCTTGGGCAGTGCCAGGCCGCTTTTAAGCGTGCCGTGCTCGTGCTTAACGGCCCGTTTGCCACCTCTAACACCAAGAGTCCATAACCTGCGGCAGAACAATCAGAACCGGCCGAAAACCTACCGAACCGGCCACTGGAAGCTCCCAACCACCCGCAACAAATACTCCACCGGTTCACCACCTTCTGGAGCTCTGATTGCTACCAAATTTTGCCAGCAACAGCGTCTCGATCCCAGGATTCAGGAACCGGAAGCAGAACCCAAAAAACCGGTCTAGAAGTTACTGAACTGGCAGTGACAGGACCCACCCCGAATTTCACCTTGAATTCCTAGGTGGCCCTGTAGGGCCCACCTTAGGAATAACTCTACCAAAAATTCGGCAGAGTCACCCCTAAAAAGGACTATCCAAAACCTGTAGAAACACATTCACACTTCTAATAAGCCATCCTTATTCTTCTGGAGCCGCCCTACTCCCCAAATCACAACAACTCCACAATTAACAACTGAAATCCAAACCATACAACATAATCCAAATACAACATATTTAGTACACAAGTGTAACTCCCAAACTTTACAACATTTGTCCCACAGGTTATCAGAGCAATCTAAAAGAGAAAAAGAATTCATAATACAAGTAGGTTCAGCGATTAACCTACAATATGAAAACAACAGCAGCAGATGCTATGCCCCGAATCCTACCATGCTGAACCAGCTACTCTGCAGACTGGGCAAATGATACCGAAGGGCCCAGGGGAAAGTACATAAAAACGTTAGCGCAAGTGGACAAAAATAAGTAATTGTAAAGAAAAAGGAGTTTATACTTTCCCACGTTTATTCCTTTAAAACCCCGATGCATGCAACAATTAAGGAAAACAAACCGACTGATGTTTAGCTCAAGAAAATCGACTAGCCCCGCTAGTCACAAACAACCAAGTAAAAAGATTGAAACTCCAATACTCAAGAAAAAATAAGGCCAGCCCCGCTGGTTAAACAAGATCAGACTAGTCCCACTAGTCAAGTAACAGAAGGATATGGGGAAGAAAAAATATCACCTGCAATGAAGGGAGCCTCCCAGGCTCGGGTCGGAGCCTCCCAGGCTCTATGCTCAACTCACCCACAAACACATAGTAAGCCGGGAGGAGTACTAATAATGCTCGACTACACCCACGTGAGGAGGAGAACTAAATAAATCGACCCATGGTGAAGAAAACAATAGAAAACCAAAAACAAGTAAAGCTTCCCCAACATCTCGCAAATGAAAACACGCGGAGGTAGGCATGGCGCCAATGCCATAGAGAGTGGCACTTTGGCGTTACAAGCCATGGCCCCAGCTAGGATGCGTGGCAAGCCAGTGGGTTCGAATGATATTTTGACACAATTCAATCCTTTGATCATTGACACTCAAAATCCGTCTCATGAGAATCTTCCGGATTATGGTTATCGTTGGGCGACGCCTCAACGTCAGAACCTATTCCTGAGAATATAGAGCTCTTTGAAAATTACACTACTATACATGAGACGTGGAATATAAACTCCATCATGATTAATGATGTATTTACGCATTTCATAGCCATGAGTTTGTTGAGTCTGATAATATCGAACCACGCGCCGTTGATGAATGAATGTCTGTTAGGTCCATAATTACCTAGTAATTATTCCCCTAATATTGCACTTTTGCTTAACCTTTGTGTTTATTTATATATATTTATTATGTTTTCCTTATCATGCTAGGAAATAATGGAAAAGCTTGGAAATGCCCTAAAAACTCAACTTTAGCACATTTTCCTACTCCGGTTAGGAGAAACCGAGCTAGGCAATGAAGGAGGAGCGGAAGACTGACTAAATGAACTCCAAATGAGTTGAAACTTTCCATATCCATTATAGACATCCTAAGGATCATTTGTTATGAAGAGTGAAAGAGCTAGTTCGGAATGGAAAGCCTTCAAAAGATTGGTGCAAATTTCTGCACTAGAAGACAAAAATTGCAAAACCGGACCTGTACGGATTCCGGCATTATTTCCCACCACACCACGACGAACTAAGCTCTGAAATTTTACGAGGATGATGTAGACTCATGGAGGAACATTTGGTATGAAGAAACCAAAGGTTAATTCAGAAGTCTTAGTGGAGATTAAATTGGAGGAAGAAAGTGCGAAAACATGACGAAATGAGAGTCAACGCCGGATTCCTCCCAAGTTGGCCGGCCAAGACCATGTGTGGAGGAGAAAGAAGAGCTGATTAGGGTTAGAGACTTTAGGTGGGAAGACTTTAGGTCTACATTATTTTGAAATTCAAAATTTGAAAGATGACAAGTAGTCCCATTCTTACACCTTACACCTTTGTCTCCTATTTATTACATTGTTCCCTTATACAATGACCCTTGATACACCTAAAATAGGCGTAATAATTTAACCCTGCAATCACAAATATTAGTCAATCGTAGTATAGGAAAGAAGGGGTCTCCCGCAGAGGATTGTGCTTAGTATGCAAATCTAGACTCGAAAACAGACAAAACACTAAAACTGACCTATAATAAAGATGAAATTAAAAATCATATCTAGACTCAACGAAAAATTATGAAAATTAACAGAAATTAACGAAATAGACACGCTAAGAACGACTCACACAAAATTTCAGGGGAATCGAAGTTCATTTACTATACTAAATAAACAAAACAAAAAAAAGAACAGAAAGTGACGAAAATAAAGAATTGTTTTTGGGTTTTTATTTTAGGTGAGATTAACAATAGCTAGGAACAACCATACACCACTAGACCATGTTTCACCTAAGATTTGTTAACCTATATGCTTCTTTTCAATTGAATGTCTTTACTCAAGCTAAGCCAATGATGTGTTGAACTTAACCTATTAACCTTTCATACTTGATATGTTAAGTGCATGATGTCTGCATCCTAACCTAGATTCTAACATGGAACCTAGAGTGAGATATTCTCGCACAACTCTCAAGTCAAAAGTCATTAAGAACAAAAAGATTGTGAATAAAGCTAGGCAATTTCGGTACTGATGTTGTGCTAATCTACCTAGATGCTAAATCATATGAATGGGGCTCAAATCACTCATGTGCTACTCTAGATAACATGCTTGACATGATGATCTAAACACGAAATCATAGAAATAAAATCCTAGCATGCTTACTACGTTTGCAACCATAATAAACGAAACCAGAATTTATCAATGAGAAACCAATGAATTAACAAACATTCAATATCCAAATTCTATAAAATTAACGCCAAAATCTTAGTTTACACATGTCTAGGGCTTAGGCAGCCCCTAACTATGAAAAACTAGTAGGAATACATAAAAGAAATAAAATAAAACATGAAAAGAGAGGGAGGAGAGGATGGCGGCAATGGACTGATGTTGTGCGTCCAAAGATGTCTCCAATGATGCCCAAGACCCTTTTTTATATAGTTATTGCGTCAAGACTTCTTCTCCTCCAAGAATTAAGGAATTTGATCTCTAATTAAAGAATGACTTTTAATTCTTCTTCCCTTATAGCTCTAGGAGACAATCTTACTTGTAACTACTTACCTTGTATATGTTGTGTAGTACAGTAGTACACAATAGTTGTAGTACGTTGTAGTACGATTGTAATATGTTTATATACACCACAGAATGGGTGTAATAATGTGGTGACCCGAGAGGGGGGTCCCACAGCGCCGCGACTCCGAGCCAATGAGGAATCGACATGTCACGAATGGCATCTCGATAGCTCATCAACCCGAAACCACAAGGCCTTTTGAGTTTAGGTTGTTGGTTTACAAAACACTTTCTTGGACAAAAGTCACAAAACATTCTAGCAACCGAACAACATATTTTCGCGAGCGGAATTTAAAGTGAGCTAAAAGATTTTGTAATAACCCGAAACTTAGTATCACTGTAGAGCACTCTAAGATACCTTAAACTTAGAAGTAATCCAAGTATCTTCTAAGCACTTTTTTTAGAAACCAATGATACCACATGCTATACTTACAAGTTATATAGGTAAATTTTTAGAGTTCTAGTAAACTTTCTAAAATACGTTAGTTCGTATTACTTGTGTACACTCGATATTTGTTTTCAAACCCAAGACTATTATCTATGTTATTTTTGTGATGCATGTTATTTTAGTACTAATTATTGCTATTTTTTTTACCTTAAGAAAGCACTAAAGTTCTTTACTTATTAATTGGGTAAATGTGCATATGGATATGTGTGTACATACATACATACATATATATATATATATATAGCAAGCTGATTTATGCTTTCTTTCTTTTATTATCTTTTTAATTTTATTTTTCTCATTTATCCTAATTAGACACTCACCTTAGTGGATTAGCCATTCACCTTACAATAATTAGTCACTTACTTATTTTATGCTTAATTCTAGCCTATTTAAGCATATGATCTGATCATACTTCCTACAAGCTTGAAGATCAAATGCAAAATTGATCTAAAACTCCCTTAGTTGAAGAGAAAACCCAACTAGAAGTTCTTCACACAAATCCTTCATCCTATTTCTCTTAAGAAGTTTCCTTTTTGTGAAAGAAGTCCAAAGTTTGATCACAAGACCTTCTGATTTCCTTAAGTAAGTACATGATTACATTTCTATATTCTTTTGTCTTTAAGATTTATCAAATTGCATAATCAATGATAAAATGGAAAATGATCTGCTTTGCTGCAAACCCGTATTTTCGTATATAACAAATTCTGTTTTCTCAAAAATAATTACAGTATTAAATTCCTCATCAAAAGTTCTTCAATTTAGGCTTTTGAATCACTCAAAAAGGTTAAGAAATGAAGAAGTTATGGCTAATCAAAGTTTTCAACTTTTAAACTCGCTGGAAATCTCATACAGCCATCACAACTTCAAAAATTCATATCTCCCTCATTTCTTATCCGTTTTCTACAAACTTTATATCAATTTGAAGCTTAGGACCTCTACTTGTGATCTGGAAAGTTTGAGAATTAATGGTAAAATACACCGTACGTAAAGACTTAAACATCAAAGGTCAGTATCAAAAATATCGGTTTCTGTACTGTTATGGTTCTTCACCCTTTCTGGACTATATCCCTCTGATCTGGACTACATGACTTATTCCATTGAATTCCTTGTGAAAAATCCTTTGAAATGGTGTACTCATTTGACTAATTCGGACTTGTGATGGACAATATAACACATTTTGAAGTTTGATGACTCTAATCGGAGAATCATGAACATGGTTGATGAACTTCAATGGATTTGGACATAAGAACTGAAATACTAACTATAATATAATTTTGTTAAATTGTGTATACTTATTTAATGCTTGCACTTTATTATTTTACTTTATTTCAGTTATTTACAAGCTTATTAATTGTGTATAGTTACTCATTTAATGTTTGTGCTTTATTATTTTACTTGATTTCAATTATGTATAAGCTTATTTATTTTATTATATATGTTGCTTGCAAGTGAATTTACTTATTTGTGTTATACAATTATGTTACATATGTTTTCATATGAGATTATTGCTAAATATATGTATCTATATGTGTGCGTACATATACATATATATTACGATATATAATTCATAAAGATTGTATTTTGTGAATTTGATTATGTTTGAGAAGTACAATTGTGAAGCCGGGTGATTAGTACTACCCCGTGCTTAAGTGAATTACTGGTAAACGTGTTTTGGTGTTATGTGGAAGTTAGCTTTGGGCCCTAGTCCCTACAGATAGTGCACTATTATACTCTTAGGAAGGGTGCTTACTTTGAGTATACATGCCTTGGTTGTGTCCTTGGTATGCTGCGGCTTACCCGTACTTTGGGAATAGTACGTCGGTCCCTAGTACGTGGATTTATGATTTGATACCAGTCAACCTGGTTTTCCCGTGTTTTGGGTATAGTACGTCGGACCCTAACACGTGGATTTGTGTTTTGTTACCAGTTAATCCGAAAATTCACTAAGAAGAGAAGTGTACTTATATTATTTTGATCAAATATCTGTCTGCGATATATTTTATCAATATGTTATGATGCTAAGTGAAAAGAGAATCAAGCATGTATTGCTTAAAGTTTATTTCACATATTAATGCTGCAATATTTGTTGGTTCAATAAGGAGATGTGATTAAGTGATTTATTACCAGTCTCATAAACCATTCACACGAATGAATATATTTGTATATATGTGTGTGTGTATTGTGTGTATACATATACATATTTAAGAATTCGTATTAACTTATAAATGGTTCTTGGTACATTTTAACTTGGTTGTCCAAGTTTGATTTCTTATAAGACACATTAATATAAGAATGTAAGTTGTGTACTTACTGGGCTTGTGTTGCTCATGATGCTACACCTTCTTGTTTTCAGGTAACGAGTAGACGCTTGGGGAAAGTGGGGTGATTCTCTAAATAAATGAATGTTTTATTTTCTACTACTATTTCAAGAGAAATAATGTAATATATTTTTGTTCAACTTCAGTATTGTAAAAATAATAATTTCAATTCCTAATAAAAGCACTATTCAGACTTATTTACAAATTCTCTTACTTTAATTTATTCTTTGAGGAAGTTTTGTTTGAAACAACCCACATCACGAATTCGGGTACCATATTTCAATATAATATTGGTCTCGGGTTTGGGGTGTGACAGATTGGTATCAGAGCTTTCGTTCTCTTAAGTTTTGCCAACAAAAAAAAAATTTAACTTTATTTTTGGAAAACTTAACAAGAACGGGGAGGGTTATATTTATGTGTATCGTTCAGCACGTAAAAGTTGTGTATAAATTCTTATTTATATATAGTTTGTTGCATCTTGAAGTTTTGTGTTTGAATCATATTAATATCATTAATGTTTTAGTTTGAATTTTGTTACTTATGTATCTATTTATCAATGATCACTTAACAGTATGGATTATCGATACGTAGAAGCTTTGCGAAGTGATGTCCAATATGGGAATGAGTATTCGGAACTACATGCCAAGGCTAGGCAACTAGCATATAACATGTGTATTGACATCTCCCAAAACAACCCTGGCATCAACCTTGATGATAAGTACTACATGGCAACTTTGTATGTTAATGAAGGAATTAATCTATACATGGAAGCTAGATGGATTTTAAGTAATCCCGAAAACATGAGGATTCTGCATGATGAGGCCATTGCAAATGGGATGCTTAGGACGAAAGATTGGGGGCCACCCAATTACCAACAAGTAACTCAATCTGAAGAGTCAGTAAAATCTCCTAGTGTTGAACCTGTCAATGATGTTGCTGCACCAACATCTTCTCATGTTCATACACATATTAGATCAAAGCCATACATAAGTGTGCGCCCCCATGTGTCTATTCCTTTTGGTTTTATGCCTACTCCTGGTTTAAATGACGGAATGGAGGAAACAAATACCTCTAGTCCTAATGTGGTCCTGGAGAAGGGTAGTTCTTAAAATAAGGAGAGACCCTAGAAATTTGTTGTTTGGATTTTCCTTCCATGTTGTTTATTTCAATAATACTTGTAAGTCAAGTTGATGTTAGAAAATAGCTCTTAGAAGCCTTTTCTGACCTATGTGTAATATGTTTAATATAAAATATTTGATTTAAGAATATTTTGGTTTAGAGTATAACTATGTAGATCATTTTCTTTAAATAGGACCATGGCCGATAGAAGAAATCCACCTGTCGACGCAGATGAGTTCGTCGAAGCCTTCGCAAGAAGGATGGAGGCAAATCAAGTCGGTGGGAGGCTAGGACGACTAGTAACACACATAAGAAGTCTAGGAGCAAGGAAATTTACTGGAGGGAAACCTCACGAGGCTGAAGAATGGATTTACAATCTGGAAATCCACTTTGAAATGATGGACTGTACCCACGTAGAGTTACGAAGAGTGGCTACTTGTCTTTTAGAAGGAGATGCTCGTTTCTGGTGGGACACGGTCAAACGTGTCACACTCCCTGCAGCAATGGAACTCATGGAATGGGCTGTCTTCAAAGAGAAATTTCTGGAAAAATATTTTCCACAAGTTGAGAGAGACAAGAAAGAATTAGAGTTTATTCAACTTACCCAAGGAAAGATGACTGTGATTGAGTACGAGACCAAGTTCACTAAACTTTCTCGTTTTGCTCCACACATGGTAGATACCGACGATAAAAAGGCAAGACGATTCATTGGAGGACTGAATTCCAATATTCGAAGAATGGTCACTCAACGTGGAATCACGTACGAGGAAGCTGTGGACAAGGCCCTAACTCAAGAGGAAGAAAATCAAAAATACCGCATAGAGAAGGAGCGAGAGAATGGCTTCCGAGGAAAGAGAAGTCATCCAATGTCTAACCAGAAAAGCAGACAACCATGGAAGCAGCAAAAAGGGAGGGACTCATTTCGGAAGCCGACATCATCAACTGAAAAGGGAAAGGAAGTGGCAAGAGGGCCAATTCAGTGTTACAACTGTGGGGAAACGGGACACATGTCTAATGCTTGTCCAAAGCGACGTCGCATTCCAGAATCTTGTTTCAATTGTGGGAAGGTGGGACATTTCTCAAATCAGTGCGATGCACCAAGGCAAAAAAATAACCCACCACCTCGTCCTGTCCAGCTAAATGCCATAGCTCGTGAGAACATCGTGATGGAAGGTACGCTAATAGCATATAGTACTCATGCTCATATACTATTTGATACTGGCGCATCCGATTTGCTTATATCTGCTGCATTTGTCACAACCTTGGGACTGACACCAACTGAGCATGATGAAATTTTAACAGTCTCAACACCATTAGAAAAATCTACCACTTTAACCAAAGTGTGCAAATCATGTCCTATACATGTTCTAGATACAGAATTTCCCATGGACCTCATAGTCATAAATTTGAGGCGATTTGACATAATTCTAGGATTTGATTGGTTAAGCAAATATCATGCCTTTATAGGCTGTCGTGAGAAAACCATCACCTTCACTATTCCTGGCCAACCCATTCGAAAAATTCAGTGTGACTCGCCCAAAAAATTCATATCTTCCAAAATTCTTGCCAATGTCGAATTAAAGAGTTCAAAACCTTTAATAGACCAAATCCCTATGGTAAACTCATTTAAAGATGTTTTCCAAGAAATCACCCATTTACCTCCAAGCCGAGATATTGAATTCAGCATTGACCTCATACCTGAAGCCAGACCAATTTCTGTTACTCCCTATAGAATGGCACCAAAGGAATTGAAGGAGTTACAGACACAAATCAAAGAGTTGCTCAACCTCGGATTTATCCGGCCTAGTGCTTCTAGCTGGGGAGCACCTGTGTTGTTCGTAAAGAAGAAAGACGGATCTCTCCGACTATGCATCGACTATCGGCAACTAAACAAGGTGACTATCAAAAATAAGTATCCATTGCCGCGAATCGATGATTTGTTTGATCAACTACAAGGAGCTCGAATATTTTCAAAGATCGACTTGCGCTCTGGGTACCATCAACTTCTGGTCAAGGAGGATGATATCCATAAAACCGCCTTTAACACACGGTATGGACATTATGAGTGGTTGGTGATGTCCTTTGGATTAACCAATGCACCAGCCATATTCATGGATTTAATGAACCGAGTGTTCAGTCCATTTCTGGATAAATTCATTATCGTCTTCATTGATGATATTTTGATTTATTCTAAAAATGAAGCGGATCATACACAACACTTGGAGACTACCTTACAAGTGCTTAGGGAACACAAGTTATGTGCGAAACTTGAAAAGTGTGATTTCTGGCAACACCAAGTGAAGTTCTTAGGCCACGTAGTCTCTCAATTGGGGATAGCAATGGACCCTGCAAAGATTGAAGCTGTGTTAGAATGGGAAGCTCCTACCACTCCAACGGAAGTACGAAGCTTTCTTGGCCTTGCTGGATATTATCGAAGGTTCATAGAAGGATTTTCAAAACTTGCTCTCCCAATGACGAGGTTGACTCGAAAGAATGTGAAGTACATTTGGGATGACAATTGTGAACGAGCATTCCAAAAGCTAAAGGAAAGGTTGACAACAGCACCCATCCTCACCATCCCAGAAAGTGGAGTTCCTTTCGTCATATATACTGATGCATCACATCAAGGGCTCGGTTGTGTACTCATGCAAAGTGGGAAGGTGGTAGCATACGCATCTCGACAATTGAAGGCGCATGAGAAGAACTATCCAACCCACGATCTTGAACTAGCAGCCGTAGTTTTTGCTTTGAAAGTTTGGAGGCATTATTTGTATGGAGAACGATTCGATCTATTCTCCGACCACAAAAGTCTCAAGTACATTTTCTCCCAGAAGGATTTAAACATGCGACAACGAAGATGGATGGAGCTTATCAAGGACTATGACTTCACGCTACAATACCACCCTGGAAAAGCAAATGTGGTGGCTGACGCTTTGAGTAGGAAACCTCAATGTCACCTTGCCTCCATTATAAGAGATCATTGGAGCGTGTTGGAAATTCTAATCGAATGCAATCTTACTCCTTCAGTGAACATGAATGGAGTTTTTATTGGAAATTTAGTGGTGCAACCCACCATAATTAGTCAAATCATTCAAGCTCAAGGGGAAGATGAAGAGCTCGTGAAATATGTTCAAGGAATGAAGGAAAAGCACCCTGAAGATTGGAGCACTCAAGCAAAAGAAGGAATGCGTTTTAGAGGGAGGCTCTGCGTGCCAAACGTTGCATCATTAAAAGATGATATAATGCAGGAGGCACATCGTTCCAAATTTACAATCCACCCAGGAGAAATGAAGATGTATAAAGATCTGAGGAAAAACTATTGGTGGAACAACATGAAGAGAGACATTGCCGCATATGTCTCTAGGTGCCTTACATGTCAAATGGTGAAAGCTGAGCACTTGCGAAAGGGAGGATTATTACAACCACTCAAGATTCCAGAATGGAAGTGGGAACACATCACGATGGACTTCATCACTGGATTACCAAAGACACAAAGAGGCAATGATGCAATTTGGGTCATTGTTGATCGTCTTACAAAGTCTGCACATTTCCTACCGATCAAAATAACAGATTCCATTGACGTCTTAAGTAAACTGTACTTGAGAGAAGTTGTGCGACTACACGGAGTTCCTGTTTCAATAGTTTCTGATCGTGATGCCCGATTCACATCAAGATTTTGGGTTAGTCTACAAACGGCAATGAAGACGAAGTTAGACATGAGCACCGCATTCCACCCTCAAACTGATGGGCAAACCGAGAGAGTCAATCAAGTGATAGAAGACATGCTTAGATCATGCATTTTGGATTTTGGAGGGAGTTGGGAGGATCACTTATATTTGATTGAGTTTGCTTACAACAATAGTTATCACTCAAGCCTAGGGATGGCACCTTTTGAAGCTCTCTATGGAAGACCGTGTCGTACTCCAATATGTTGGGCTGAGGTTGGAGAAGCCATTCTTCCCGGACCTGATATAGTTAAGCAATCGGCAGAGGTTATCACTACAATTAAGGAGCGCTTGAAGACTGCACAAAGTCGCCAGAAGAGTTATGCGGATCGACATAGGAGAAGTGTAGAATTTCTGGTTGGAGATCATGTCTTGCTGAAAGTCTCACCGATGAGGGGAGTTATTCGTTTCGGGAGAAAGATTGCCAAGTTGTCACCACGGTTTATTGGGCCTTTCAAGATCATTGAGAAAGTTGGTAATTTAGCTTACCGACTAGATCTACCCCAAAACTTATCCAACGTGCACAACGTTTTCATGTATCCATGCTACGGAAATACAAACCAGACAATTCCCATGTCATCGACCATAGTACCATAGAACTCTCAGAAGATGTCACATACGAGGAAGCACCTGTTCGTATCTTGGATCGAGAAGTACGGAAGCTCCGCACTAAGGAGATCCCACTAGTAAAGATACAATGGAATAGACATGACGAAAACGAGGCTTCGTGGGAACTAGAATCAGAAATGAGAAAGAAACATCCGCAATTGTTCATAGAACAAGGTACGTAAAATTCGAGGACGAATTTTCTTTTAAGGTGGGTAGACTGTAATAACCCGAAACTTAGTATCACTGTAGAGCACTCTAAGATACCTTAAACTTAGAAGTAATCCAAGTATCTTCTAAGCACTTTTTTTAGAAACCAATGATACCACATGCTATACTTACAAGTTATATAGGTAAATTTTTAGAGTTCTAGTAAACTTTCTAAAATACGTTAGTTCGTATTACTTGTGTACACTCGATATTTGTTTTCAAACCCAAGACTATTATCTATGTTATTTTTGTGATGCATGTTATTTTAGTACTAATTATTGCTATTTTTTTTACCTTAAGAAAGCACTAAAGTTCTTTACTTATTAATTGGGTAAATGTGCATATGGATATGTGTGTACATACATACATACATATATATATATATATATAGCAAGCTGATTTATGCTTTCTTTCTTTTATTATCTTTTTAATTTTATTTTTCTCATTTATCCTAATTAGACACTCACCTTAGTGGATTAGCCATTCACCTTACAATAATTAGTCACTTACTTATTTTATGCTTAATTCTAGCCTATTTAAGCATATGATCTGATCATACTTCCTACAAGCTTGAAGATCAAATGCAAAATTGATCTAAAACTCCCTTAGTTGAAGAGAAAACCCAACTAGAAGTTCTTCACACAAATCCTTCATCCTATTTCTCTTAAGAAGTTTCCTTTTTGTGAAAGAAGTCCAAAGTTTGATCACAAGACCTTCTGATTTCCTTAAGTAAGTACATGATTACATTTCTATATTCTTTTGTCTTTAAGATTTATCAAATTGCATAATCAATGATAAAATGGAAAATGATCTGCTTTGCTGCAAACCCGTATTTTCGTATATAACAAATTCTGTTTTCTCAAAACTAATTACAGTATTAAATTCCTCATCAAAAGTTCTTCAATTTAGGCTTTTGAATCACTCAAAAAGGTTAAGAAATGAAGAAGTTATGGCTAATCAAAGTTTTCAACTTTTAAACTCGCTGGAAATCTCATACAGCCATCACAACTTCAAAAATTCATATCTCCCTCATTTCTTATCCGTTTTCTACAAACTTTATATCAATTTGAAGCTTAGGACCTCTACTTGTGATCTGGAAAGTTTGAGAATTAATGGTAAAATACACCGTACGTAAAGACTTAAACATCAAAGGTCAGTATCAAAAATATCGGTTTCTGTACTGTTATGGTTCTTCACCCTTTCTGGACTATATCCCTCTGATCTGGACTACATGACTTATTCCATTGAATTCCTTGTGAAAAATCCTTTGAAATGGTGTACTCATTTGACTAATTCGGACTTGTGATGGACAATATAACACATTTTGAAGTTTGATGACTCTAATCGGAGAATCATGAACATGGTTGATGAACTTCAATGGATTTGGACATAAGAACTGAAATACTAACTATAATATAATTTTGTTAAATTGTGTATACTTATTTAATGCTTGCACTTTATTATTTTACTTTATTTCAGTTATTTACAAGCTTATTAATTGTGTATAGTTACTCATTTAATGTTTGTGCTTTATTATTTTACTTGATTTCAATTATGTATAAGCTTATTTATTTTATTATATATGTTGCTTGCAAGTGAATTTACTTATTTGTGTTATACAATTATGTTACATATGTTTTCATATGAGATTATTGCTAAATATATGTATCTATATGTGTGCGTACATATACATATATATTACGATATATAATTCATAAAGATTGTATTTTGTGAATTTGATTATGTTTGAGAAGTACAATTGTGAAGCCGGGTGATTAGTACTACCCCGTGCTTAAGTGAATTACTGGTAAACGTGTTTTGGTGTTATGTGGAAGTTAGCTTTGGGCCCTAGTCCCTACAGATAGTGCACTATTATACTCTTAGGAAGGGTGCTTACTTTGAGTATACATGCCTTGGTTGTGTCCTTGGTATGCTGCGGCTTACCCGTACTTTGGGAATAGTACGTCGGTCCCTAGTACGTGGATTTATGATTTGATACCAGTCAACCTGGTTTTCCCGTGTTTTGGGTATAGTACGTCGGACCCTAACACGTGGATTTGTGTTTTGTTACCAGTTAATCCGAAAATTCACTAAGAAGAGAAGTGTACTTATATTATTTTGATCAAATATCTGTCTGCGATATATTTTATCAATATGTTATGATGCTAAGTGAAAAGAGAATCAAGCATGTATTGCTTAAAGTTTATTTCACATATTAATGCTGCAATATTTGTTGGTTCAATAAGGAGATGTGATTAAGTGATTTATTACCAGTCTCATAAACCATTCACACGAATGAATATATTTGTATATATGTGTGTGTGTATTGTGTGTATACATATACATATTTAAGAATTCGTATTAACTTATAAATGGTTCTTGGTACATTTTAACTTGGTTGTCCAAGTTTGATTTCTTATAAGACACATTAATATAAGAATGTAAGTTGTGTACTTACTGGGCTTGTGTTGCTCATGATGCTACACCTTCTTGTTTTCAGGTAACGAGTAGACGCTTGGGGAAAGTGGGGTGATTCTCTAAATAAATGAATGTTTTATTTTCTACTACTATTTCAAGAGAAATAATGTAATATATTTTTGTTCAACTTCAGTATTGTAAAAATAATAATTTCAATTCCTAATAAAAGCACTATTCAGACTTATTTACAAATTCTCTTACTTTAATTTATTCTTTGAGGAAGTTTTGTTTGAAACAATCCACATCACGAATTCGGGTACCATATTTCAATATAATATTGGTCTCGGGTTTGGGGTGTGACAGATTTGGGCTTACAATAGGAGCCCAATTTGGAAAATAACAAATCACGAAGTAAAAACAAGTATGAGAAACGCGCCCCAGGGTTACGGGTCTCTCGAAATTTTGTAAATGAGCGAATAGAAAACAAATAAACAAATAAATTAGTAAGAATATAAATAACTAAGTTACTTCAAAATCCGATAAGGGACCAAAACCTTCCTTTTGATAAAACTAAAGAGAAATGCGTCAAGCCGGGCCATCTGCCTCCCCTGTACGCTTCCCGACCACATGCTCGAAACCTGCACACTATAGTAAGGGTGAGCTTTCGTCCTCGCATGCCCAATAGGGGCCGACCCAACCATGCTAGGTTTGAAAAATAATATGCTTGAAAATATTTACTACATAATATTGTGCACGTTTATCGAAAACACTTTTAAAATAGGCAACCACAAACATTTATTTCTTTTAATAAGCATATGCAGTATGCTTCACACACTTGGAGCTCCGAGATACTTACCTGCCGGCCAATATAAATCAAATCGGTGACCGACCTGGTTCGTCCTGAATTCGAGAACCGGCAACCTACTCTGTAGTACTTCTGACTACAAGTAGCGAAAGTGTCCATTTCCTGGCCCTGAGTCTCCTATGACTGGTTCACTGTCTATACTCACTTTTTCTCGACAAACATAGGAGCACGGCCCCCTCTGGAGGTTCACGGTTATCGACACCGTGGGATCTCTAGGAATCTACGCGTCTAGGTCCCATTCACTTTCAGGTCACAAGTACAAACATACAGTGGGTACAGTATCTCAACAGGCAAGTCTAGCCTCGGTTTTCACAATAAGCAATTATCAGTTATGGAAACACGGATATCACGAGGCATCGACTAATGAACAACCAAAAACGCACTTGCAGGCAACATACTATCTTAGTATAGCATTCCACATATAGAAAAACCTCTAACAAGGAAGGGACTGCTCACCCTACCTGGAAATGCCGGCGTATTCCACACTCTGGTGCTTTCCGCTTCAGCTTCCTTAACGATCGTGTTTCCTAAACCATTACTTAGTTTGTAAGTAATTATCCAGGGAAACATCATGATCAACTCTAAGTATTCCTTTTTATTTCAATGAGGCCATTAATTACTTCTTTTAACCTTTACCAATTTGGGAAACTAACTTCTTTCTTAAAAAGGAAAAACGTCCCTATCGCTCCGCTAAACTATCGCCAATCCGAGCGACCAAAGTCGAGTCGATCCTCACGTTTTACGAGGTCAGTCAACTATGATCAACTCTCAGAGTTGACTTTTGACCCTTCTGACTTTTGACCAAGTATTCCCTTATTTACCATTATTTCTTATTTATCAAAAATAAATAAGTAAATAATTATAAATAAAGTTTTACTCTTACATTTACCCATTTACTCTTCCTTTTTCACCTTTTCACTTTTACTGTGATTTTCACCTCCACACTTTCACTTTTACCCTTTACCTCCTTTTTACCAAATTTACCTTTACTTTCACCTTCTTCACTTTTTACCACTTTACCAAGGTAAAACTCATTTAATTCAACTTTTACTCTTTTCTTCATTTTCTTTATTTTCTTCCAAAAATAAAGCCATTTCTTTTCTTCTTCCTTTTCTTTTTCTTTTGGCCAAAATAACACAACAACAATCACCAAATCTTCAACACCAAAATTCCAACACTTTGAAAGTTAGGCTAATAAAATCCTACTAATTAAACCATCTCCAAATCTCTATTTTTCACAATTTTCCACCAACCAAATAATTCAACCAAAATTAAAATCAACCAAATAAATTCCAAAAATTCTAGGGTTTGTCCAAAACCCATTTCTTACCCTTTCTTCTTCAAAACTCACGGCCTAAGCTTCCTCCTTGGCCTTCTTCACCTACAAATCCGTCCAACATCAATACCACAACCAAAAACTCGAAAACAAGGTTGCATGGATAGATCCTTACCACAAATCCTTGCCAAATCCATAGCCTAGGCTCTTGGTTTAGGGAAAATCGGGTTCATGCAAACAAAATTACAAATCAAGATCAAAAACTCGGATTTGATAAGAAGGATGTATAGATCGAAGGAATAGAGGCTAGATTAGGATGGATAATACCTTGATTTGAACTTGGAAAGAAGAAATCACAAAAAGCCCCAATTTAGCTTCGGGTTCTAAGGTTTTTGGATGGTTGGATGGCCAAATTTCTTGATTTTGGTTGGAGAAATGGAAAGAGGGAAGGAAGAGAAGAAAATCTGAAAATTTTGGTAAAGGATGGGGTTCCGGCGACGTGGCGGCGTCCGGTGGTGGGGCGATTTCCGGCGAGAGGTAGAGAGAGAGAGGAAAGGGAGAAAATGAGGAAGAGGCTAGGGTTTTGAGATAAGGTTTTCCTTTTATACCTCTCCCCAAATTTAATTGTGAAATGTCTAAGTTGCCCCTCCTGTTGGGCCAATGGGCTTGGGCTGCTCCATTTTCATTTTCCTTTTAATTTCCTCAAGCCCAATTCGAAAATACATCTTCAAACATCCTTATTTCTCCGACACTTCACCGAATCCATTCGGGAAATTTTTCCGGGCTTGTCCTAAGCCTCGATACTTTAAAAATAGTTTCCCATACCCAAATTGGATTTTCTCTAATTTCTTAATCCTTTTAATGGCCTCAAAATCTTAATCTAATCTCGAATACATTCGTACCTTACGAATACGTAATTTCATACGTTATGAAACAAATTAAAATAACAAGAAAAATACGGTGGTCTACAGAGCTAGTAACTTTTCTTTTATTCATTTTTCGTCGGAAATTTCCTAGATCAATTCTTGACTTCGTCTTAGGCCCAAATGAAAGAACATTGGCCCAAACTTAAATTGTCAGCCAAATAGGTGGTCTCGACACCAAAACAATTTCCAAAATCGATTTCTTCACTTAAATCACCTTGCGAAAATCTTATTGGCGAAAAATTACATTCTAAAAATTAAACAAAATTTTTGGGGGCTCACACTCTACCCCCCTTAAAATAAATTTCGTCCTCGAAATTTGCCCAATGCATGAAAAAGAGAGGTTACTTCTTTTCACCTCGGGCTCGAGTATGCACAAGACATTGTTTTACCTTCCTCTGATACTTTTTGAACCTTTACCATTCACATGGTACATCTTACTCCACTTATGGGGACGACCTCATCAAACTCTATAACCATTTGTTTTTCGCAAATTGCACTTTTCCTCTTTCACATTGTGTGTGTATGTGCAAACATTTGATTTCATAGTCTCACCCAACTCCTTTGAGCTCCATACTATGGGCTATGGAATTATCGCTTCAGCATTTCTGAAAAATTCAAAGAGCCTTAAAACAAATCGGGGACTAACACTTAGTCACCCACCATTCTCAATAACAACATATGCAAAGCAGTGGTAAATCCATTTATCAACCTCGTTTCCACAACTAGATGACCAACACACTAGTGTAAGAATTTCTCAAGCGTTACTTGTAAACAATTCACGTGGAATACTCCATCACGCATCAAGTTACGCAACATAATGACATTCGTAAAACTTTCACAATTTGTGCTCCCATTAACTTCATATCCCCATTCCGGAGCTATTTTTACCACTTCACCAAGTGTTCCTATTATACATTCCATAGGATACACTTTATTCCGTGAATCATGCTTCTTTTCGATTAGCAACTTGCTAAATAGTAACTTCGTTGCAACCATGCAATAATAGCTTACTTTTCAAAATCACTGAAAACAAATTGACGTCTACCCTCAATTCCCATTTAACAAGAGTATAAAATTACTCGGGAATTTGAGCCTTAAATATAAGTGGCAACCAAGGAGAGAAACCGAGCTTTCTCCATTGGTCAACCTAAATAAGTTTCGTAGAGCGTCACTATGAATGACACGTCAACGATGTCATCACTGTCGTCTGCCTCGTAGTTATCAACGATCTTGGTTTTTAAACCTTATACACCCTTATTCGTAGCTCTAGTGGATATTGTTTACTCCATGAACAAACAATTGTGGCCGCTTGTACATATGACGAAACCAAGCACATAATTCAATAGACTTGATGTCACATTGTAAAATCGCAATAGCTAGGTGTCTACTACACGTCATGAGACATCAATCAATAGGTCGCTTGACATTGACCGAACAAACCGTCCAATGCTCAAAGCGTTGAGTTATAACAATACCCTTCGATAAGGTTCAACGAAATTCTAGGATCACCAATCGAAGTTGGCTCCTCGGAATTTGTAAAGTTCGTAGCATTTCCATTCACGGTCTCGACCTTGAACTATCATTTTCATCATACGAACTCGTTTGATGTCAAACTCAGAAATCAAGTCATAAGCGCTCCTTCAATTTTTTTGGTCAAGCCAAAACAGTTGAATCGGTTACCAGCACTTTATTTTCTTGTGTCCTCGTCCGACAACAAGAAAAAGTAATTTCTAAATATTTTCCTCTAAAGTAATCCTTTACTTTCGAAGTGGGTGTCTTGAGTAAATTCAGAGGTGAACTAACATTCTTCCAACCACCAGTTTTACATAAAAATGATAACCAAAGATAAAAGAAAACCACAACAAGATTATCATTTCAAGTTTCCAAGAAGTTGGAAAATAATTTCGAATGAGTTAACGGCTAAAATTTTGGGATATGAAATTTCAACCAAATCCCTAGATCCAAATCTAGAAATGCTGACTGAGACCGTTGTCAAAATTTCAGAAATTTAAAAGTAGTAGAGGTCGGATAAAACTAAATTTCAAGTAGTTGCGGAGACAAAATAGTAAAATTCTAGGAATTCCAATTTTTTTTTTGCTTGAAAACAGAATAGGGAAATTTTAAACTCTCCTACTTTTCGAACAAGATTTATTGGCACGAACTTTTTGGTAGGTAAGGGAATAATTTCAAATGCATTTTTCTGAAATAGCCTTGAAGATAGTTTTGAGTTTGTTTTCAAAGTCTAGGTTGTAAAACTTCTAAAGAACCTAAAATTGTTCGAGCTTCGTAAAACAAAACACTTCAGTAAGGAAAACTCGATTGTTTAAGCAGTCTCTTGACTTATGAGGAAAACATTTTGAGTAATGCAAGAGACGAAAATCAACTTTTGTAGTAAGAGGCAAGAATGTAAAACAGCTAATGTAAACTCCTGGTGTGGAAGAAATGTTACGAATACTTTGTCTCAAAAGTGAACGCATGGGGTAAATGCGTAATTTGTCGCCTTGATTCTCGAGCTCGTACTCGTATTCGCATTTTACCTTGACATGCCTCGAATCCCGGTGTAGTGGATTTCTCCCCAAGCAAAACTAGGAGATACATCGATCCGGGAGAGCTACTGTTGACGTGTGAATTCTTATTTCAATCGAGTCTACAAAGGTTCGTACTCAAGTTCCTCATTATGGTGTACCTCTTCAGACGAATTCCATACCAAGGTATCGAACTGAAGCTTTAGGCTCGTCCACGCTAATCATCATCATCAAGAGGAAACTAGTTCGAACTTTGATCCCTTAAGGTAACGTAACCTTTGGAACAGTTGTCCCAATAGTAGACTCATGAGCTCGCCAATCGCGCGTAAGTATTTGTGTTCAAGCTTTTTCGACTTTTCCCTTTTCCTGATGGCGAAGCCACAACATGTAAGTCTACATGTTACGTTGATCGCCATCCTCCACACCCCTGTGGAATAAGGCATTAAATCAACTCTCGAATTTTCAAATACTTCATTGTAACCACGTAATCAACGTTGTCTTTCAAGAGTGTGCTACCAACTTGCCCATGTTCCGAAATTCGTAGCGTTATCAACTCCAAAGCAATCAAAGATTCCTTGAAGTAAAGAAATCTGACTGCTAAAGTTATAACCTTTAAAGATCTTTTCTTGACCACTCTTAGAAACGTTACTAGTGATCCTACTAATACCAGTACAAGGGCATGGCCTTGTGATCTCGAAGCATCCTAACATTTCCAAGCACGTTGCCGATACCGCAATCATTTATTTTCCCAACTATTTCTCTGATTATAGGGAACATAATTTCTCCACTCTCTGCGGACCAATGGCAACCCAAGAATAGTTTATGTAACTCTACTAGTCTCTCCTCAATTTCTTGTGTTTCCCAACAAAATAATATTGTCAACACAACAACACAACCTTGGATTTTCCAAAGCAACAAAGCTTCCTATCGTTCCACCAATTAATAACAAGATTGGGGAGATGCCAAGCTCAAGCAATACTTAATTTCATGTTTGTGTTGCCATTACAAGTTTCCCCATTAGTCCACTACTTGGGAAACACTTGAGAGGTGTCTACCTTACTCGAAAATCACACCTTTCCGTAGAGCATCGATGGGGAACCGCTGCAGTCGGGCCATCACTCCGAAGGAAGAAGAGGAAATCGAGTGAAAATATGAACACCACTGATCCAAATGACTATATAGGGGTCATTATCTCACTTTTTACTCAAGTTTTCACTTTGCTCCACACAACACTCTATATTTTTCAATACGTGCAACAATATATGTAGTACAACAACTTTAATCCATCAATAAAATTTTCTCTATAACACTAGCATGGGGGTACACAAATATTCCTTTCAACTTCATCTCTAACCTACTTTTCCGAGTATCAACTCACCCATTACAACCTCGTTAACTCCTTAATGCTCAATCCCCTAATAATTTACCCAACACTTTATCCAATTTTCATACTTACTACCTTTGGAGCGTTTGTGGTCGAGTGGCATCATGACGGCATTGACAATTTAAAATTTAAACCAAACTTTAAAGCACCACAAGGAAACAAACAAATTTTTTTTTTTTCAAGGAACCTCAAATGTATCTTTGCTTTTTAAATCCATTGGAAATTCTTTGAATGACTCGAAAGTAGCCTCAAGGAAAAATATTTGCAAGTGAAATAAGGCAATAAGGTATCCTCCGGGAAGAATAAAATAAAGGAGGGACGTCAAAACATATTTTTACCAACACACTTTAAAATGTCCAAGAAATTCGAGCGTTTTGCCCAACCAAATTCGACACTTGAAAAATATGAGAAGGGTTGCTAGCTAGTTTTGCAAAAACGATTTCAAAAGTATTTAGGAACCTAGAGCTCTGATACCACTTTACTGTGGTGACCCGATAGGGGGGTCCCACAGCGCCGCGACTCCGAGCCAATGAGGAATCGACATGTCACGAATGACATCTCGATAGCTCATCAACCCGAAACCGCAAGGCCTTTTGAGTTTAGGTTGTTGGTTTACAAAACACTTTCTTGGACAAAAGTCACAAAACATTCTAGCAACCGAACAACATATTTTCGGAAGCGGAATTTAAAGTGAGCTAAAAGATTTGGGCTTACAATAGGAGCCCAATTTGGAAAATAACAAATCACGAAGTCAAAACAAGTATGAGAGACGCGCCCCAGGGTTACGGGTCTCTCGAAATTTTGTAAATGAGCGAATAGAAAACAAATAAACAAATAAATTAGTAAGAAAATAAATAACTAAGTTACTTCAAAATCCGATAAGGGACCAAAACCTTCCTTTTGATAAAACTAAAGAGAAATGCGCCAAGCCGGGCCATGTGCCTCCCCTGTACGCTTCCCGACCACATGCTTGAAACCTGCACACTATAGTAGGGGTGAGCTTTCGCCGTCGCATGCCCAATAGGGGCCGACCCAACCATGCTAGGTTTGAAAAATAATATGCTTGAAAATATTTACTACATAATATTGTGCACGTTTATCGAAAACACTTTTAAAATAGGCAACCACAAACATTTATTTCTTTTAATAAGCATATGCAGTATGCTTCACACACTTGGAGCTCCGAGATACTTACCTGCCAGCCAATATAAATCAAATCGGTGACCGACTTGGTTCGTCCTGAATTCGAGAACCGGCCAACTACTCTGTAGTACTTCTGACTACAAGTAGCGAAAGTGTCCATTTCCTGGCCCTGAGTCTCCTATGACTGGTTCACTGTCTATACTCACTTTTTCTCGACAAACATAGGAGCACGGCCCCCTCCGGAGGTTCACGGTTATCGACACCGTGGGATCTCTAGGAATCTACGCGTCTAGGTCCCATTCACTTTCAGGTCACAAGTACAAACATACAGTGGGTACAGTATCTCAACAGGCAAGTCTAGTAATACGCTCAAAGCAAGCGCATAATTTAACCCTGAAATGTCGTTAGTAGTATAAGTAAATAGGGATCGTTCTATTCCGGGGATTGAGGGTACACCTGTCATTGTCAAACAATTAAACAATTAAAATTAAAACAAAGTATAATGTTCACAAAGATATTCACATGTATAAACAATTATTTACGAAAAAAAGGGGGGATTTTTGTTTTTGGTTTTTCGAAAATTTAAAAGAATTAAAATAATCAAAGCTATACAAACACTTATACAAGGGTGGAACATACGAAACAAAAATCAAAATCAAATTCATAATTAAATTCGAACCAACCATATTATTGTTCATCTTAAGTCATGTGATGATCATGTGAAACGTTAGAAAGCAAACGATTTCCCATATTTTACTTTTCAATGCTAATTAATCTAAGTGATAGCACCAAGACTAATCCTATCTAACACGCATTCAAGCTCTAGAAAGCTAGACAATCCTACACGTTAGATGCATAAAACACATAGAAAGGCTATCAACTCAAGTGTGCAACTTAGAATGAAAAAGTCCACCTAATTGCAATCCTTTTTAATTAAATTCGATTTTTGTACAAAACCTTTACTACTTTGATTCAAGTTTACAGAAAACAAAAAGTTGATTTATGTTCTTAAATCTAGCAACAATTATGCATAAATCCTATATGTTTCGAACCACACAAGATAAACACACAAAGGATATCAATTACACAAATTTAATTAACCATTCTCACAAAAGCAACTTAAAAATCACAATAATAAGATTCTGAAATTTATTCAATCATGAAATCCGAAATTAACATATTGTTTCAATTGTTATGTTAACTAGAACAACTTCTAACGAAATCAAACAAGGGGAATCAAAAGTGATTACAAGAAAGAAGGTGGAATTACACCGTGTTGGAGATGGTGATGAAGAACTCGAATGGTGAACCAAAGAAACTCGAAAGCAAGCTTCTTAAATCACGGCTTCAAGGTGGAATGGTGGAGGAATTTTCACGGCCTCTTCTTGCTTCTTCCTCCCTTGCTTGAAATCGCAGAAGGTGAACTAGAGAATGGAGAAACTCACGGCTATGCTAGAGGGATTTTCTGAATTTTTCTAAAATTGTAGAACGTAAAACTTGGGAACCCTTCACGTTGAGAAAAGAGGAGTATATATAGGGGACGGCATGGCTTAGTCTCCAAGCCGTGCACTCCTTTATTTTCCACGGAATTAACATGATAACTTCACATAATTTCCTCCAATGCTTGCTTGCCACATAAGCCCTATGAGGTGGTTCAACCAATCACAAAATTCCAATTTAATTCCCTAATATCTTGGCCGAAATATATAGAGATATATTTTGATTTTGTAGTTCAATTTTGGCCAAACTTCCTTAGAGAATATAGGGAACGAACCTGGACTCCTTTCTGGCCGTTTCTTGGTCTCCACACTTTGGCTTTCCTTAAAACTCTCCCCTAGAATCTCTCTTGGCGTCATCCTCTAGGGTTTCTTCTTGACTTGGACGGCAATCCCTTCTTTTCCTCTTCTAGGGTAAGTCTCCAAGTATATTTCTTTCCATAAAAATAGCCCTAGAAAATCTCCATCGAAATCTTTTCTTATTTTCTGATTTTTCTCACGGCAAACTCCTTGTTTCTCTCTTGATTTTCACGGCAACAACATCTCTAGGGTTACATCCTTGCGTCACAACCCTAGTTCCATGGGCTCTTGTGGCCTTTTATCCAATTTGCCGAAAATCCAACAAGTCTTGAGAGTTCTTGGGCCTCGTTGCTTCAACTTCAAGCCTTTATACCTTCCAACGCCATAACACTTCATTTTTCCATTTCTTTTTCATAGTAACGTTGGAAACTTCATTGGTAAGCTTTCCTCCTTTTCGCAGGGTTTCCTAGTTGAAGCAGGAAAACTTCTTTTCTTCATTTCTGCTCATTTCTGTGGTCCATTGTTCCTCATTTTTGCTCCCCTTGACTTTCGCAAGCTCCTCTTTCCATTTGTGAGTTCATTTCCACTTTTTAGCTCGGAGGTCCTGAAAATAGAAACTGATAAGAAAAATAGAAACTTTCCTAAACTGAAAATGGGAAACTTTCTAAAAATGAAAAATAGAAACTACCGAAAATGGAAACTTACTAAAAATGATAAATAGAAACTACAAAAATAGAAACTTTCTACAAATAGGAACTTTCCCAATCAAAGAATGGAAACTTTCCTAAACAGAGTTTTACTAAGGAAATGACGCAAGAAATGTAGGAAAAAGCAAGTAAAACGTCGCATTAAAATGCTCCTATCAGATTCCCCCACACTTAGCTTTTGCTAGTCCCTTAGCAAAATCACACTAAGACACACACTAAGACTCAACGAAAATTAAAGACTCAAACAAATACAATGACTCTATTGCCCTTCAACTATTTGTCTCAGCAATCTCTTACTTTCACAACACCAAGATTAGCACTTAACCAAGAATCAATGTTTAAGCATTCGAGAGTTAATTAAAACACATAATTCACATATACACAAGTAGGACTTGGTTGTAACAATGGTGATGGGGTTAAGCTCAGCATATTTCAGACAAGTATGATTCAAATCCTCACAAGGTATATCCACTCTTTCTTCTCTCAGATCATGGCAATGCTTAAAAGCTTATATCACTCATGTATATGTGAAAGATAAACAAAGTGTATCACATATATATAGAAACGAAAGCACATATATTTATTCTTTTAAAGATCTCATGAAGGATATCAACTACTTGCACGAATGGACTGCCATAGGTTCAACTCTTGTAACTCATCTCCACATCAAGGGTTGTCCCATCTTAAGGATCAAGAAGGTCTTCTCAAGGGTTGTAATGGGGCCAAGGCTCAAGGTTTAAAGAAATGAAAGGTAAGGATTCATCAAAGTGTCCTAAAAACCTAGCAGAGCTCATATGAATGTAGAGATCTCGAAATCTTCCACCAAGGCATTGCAAAAACGTCACTTCCCCCTAGAGGTAACATAAAAGGGCCAAATGTCTTCATGTTGGGCCCAATCTTCACTGTAACCTTCCCTTGAACTCTAGTGAAATGGACAAAGGCCAAATTTTTCTGTAGTGGGCCTTCAATTTAAAACAAACTCCAAAATCACTAAGTATGGGGGACTAAAATCCATGAATATTTCTTTCTTTTCTTTTCTAGCCGTACACAATTTTTTCTTTTCTTTTTTTTCGGCTTTCTTATAATTTTATTTTCATGGACAAGTCTACCCCCACACTTGAACTTTCACCTCTTCTCAATCTTCATCCTTAGCGCCAAACCCATGTAGTATGTCTCAAAAATAGCTCCACTAAGTTCTTAGAACAAAGGGTAGGGTTGTAACTATACTAAGCTTCATGGTTAAGGATTTTAAGGGTGATGAACGAAAAGGCTTAATGTAGGCTCAAAGGGGCTTATCTAGGGGGGTCCCACGACGGGCACAAATAGGGACACAAGTTTATATGGCTATGGTGGTAATTCCTAGGGTGCCTCTATCCTTTCCAGAATCAGGGCCATGTATTGATATCACGTTTCAACAAGCACAAGAGCGAATTCTAGCATTCTCTAGTCCATTAAACTTAATCTATGGCAAGCAGTCAATCAAGATGAAAGAATAATGAGATCATCAAAATATCGCCAAGAAATTAAGAATATTTTTTTTTTTTTTTTTTTTCATTTTCACTCCAAGAAAAAGGGACATGGCTCAATTATCTCACATGGGCTTTATGAATCAAAACTTATCTTAACATGCTCATATTCTGTACCAAGGTCATGCAATCCATATCCACTACACATGCATGCATTTTTCATATATCTCAATTAACCAAAGAATACCATGTTAAAATCGTCTCAATATTGTGATCCTCTTTTAGTCATGATTTCAGAGATATAGAATCATCCTAGACAGTTTAAAGGGCATCCTAAGACTCAAAATAAAAACAAAAGCAACGAAATTTTTTTATTTTTATGACATTTTTCGATTTTTTTGTATTTTCCAATATATATGACTCAAAAATAAAAGACAAAATATAAATCCCTTCCCCCACACTTAAATATTGCATTGTCCTCAATGTAATCAATTATAAGCATGCAATGAAACACTTAAGCATATAGAGATGGAATTTACGAAAATAAAGTTCAAAGAAAAACAAAAGTTACAAAAATAAAGAAGTAGGGAAGAAAAAGAGCAAATCTGCGTTGAAGGCTCCTCCACAGCTACTTCTGAATTGGGTTGCCTCCCAAGCAGCGCTTAATGTTTATAGTCTTTCAGCCTAGACTTGTACCTCCATTTAATCCTTAGGTTGTGGAACGTTTTGGAGGGGTACATCCTCCACTTCATGCTCCACAAACGCCTCATAGTAAGGCTTCAGGCGATGGCCATTGACTTTGAACTCGTGACCTGTTTGTTCACTCTTTATCTGCACAGCTCCATGAGAGAACACATTAGTAATAATGAAAGGCCCAATCCAACGAGAACGAAGCTTACCTGGGAAGAGTTTAAGACGAGAATGGAATAAAAGAACTTTCTGGCCCACAACAAAACTCTTCCTACGAATCATCTTATCATGAAATGCCTTAGTCTTGTCTTTGTAAATCTTGGCACTTTCGAAAGCATCATTCCTAATCTCTTCCAACTCTTGCAATTGTAACTTCCTATGAAGCCCAGCTTCATCGAGGTCCATGTTAAACTGCTTCACAGCCCACCAGGCTTTGTGCTCTAACTCCACAGGTAGATGGCAAGGTTTGCCATAAACAATTCGATATGGGGACATTCCAATGGGAGTCTTGTATGCAGTTCTGTAGGCCCACAAAGCATCCTCCAAGCGTAGGGACCAATCCTTCCTGTTAGGGTTCACGGTCTTTTCCAATATCCCCTTAATCTGACGATTTGAGACTTCAGCTTGCCCACTTGTTTGGGGGTGATAAGGTGTAGAAACCTTATGGGTAACATCATATTTCTTCAACAAGGCCTCAATCGTCCGATTGCAAAAATGGGAACCACCATCACTAATGAGGACTCTAGGCATTCCAAACCTACTAAAGATGTTAGACTTGATAAAATCTGCAATAACCTTAGAGTCATTAGTTCGAGTGGCCTTTGCTTCCACCCATTTGGAAACATAGTCCACTGCAAGTAAGATATATAAACACCCAAAAGATGAAGGGAAGGGTCCCATGAAATCGATACCCCAGACATCAAATATTTCAACAGTTATGATATTAGACAATGGCATTTGATCTCTAGAACTTAGATTTCCGGTTCGTTGGCATCTATCACAAGTTAAACAATATGCATGTGCATCCTTAAATAACGTTGGCCAAAAGAACCCTGACTCTAACACCTTAAATGCAGTCTTTTTAGACCCAAAGTGACCCCCACATGCTTTAGAATGGCAGAAAGAAAGTATGGCATTATGTTCATGTTCAGGTATACATCTCCTAATCAGTTGATCAGAACAATATTTCCATAGGTAAGGTTCATCCCAAACATTTTGCTTAGCAGTTTTCTTTAGCCTATCTCTATGAGCACGTGACATGGTATCAGGAATCTTTCTAGAAACAATATAATTCACAATATCTGCATACCATGGTTCACTTACCTGAAGTCCAAAGAGCTGCTCATCTGGAAACGTCTCTACTAGAGGGAGAGGGTCTTCTGCATGGACCAAAAGACTCAAGTGGTCAGCTACCACGTTTTCACTACCCTTCTTGTCCTTGATTTCCACATCGAATTCTTGCAAGAGTAGGATCCATCTAATGAGCCTTGGTTTCGCCTCCTTCTTGGTCATCAAGTACTTCAAAGCTGCATGGTCAGTATAAATAATTACCTTGGTACCAAGTAGGTAGGAACGAAACTTCTCAAGGGCAAAAACAACTGCAAGGAGCTCTTTCTCTGTAGTGGAGTAGTTCAGTTGTGCATCATTCAGCGTCCTTGAGGCGTAGTAGATGGCATAGGGACGTTTGTCCTTCCTTTGCCCCAAAACAGCTCCAACTGCATAGTCGGAGGCATCACACATCAACTCAAAGGGCAAGGACCAATCCGGAGGTAACATGATAGGGGCAGACGTCAATAGTTCCTTGAGCTTGTCAAAAGCCTCTTGACACTCCTTGTCAAACACAAATGCCACATCCTTTTGGAGTAGTTGGCATAGAGGTCTCGAAATCTTGGAGAAGTCCTTGATAAACCTCCTATAAAAACCTGCATGGCCAAGGAATGAACGAATCTCTCTCACAGAAGTGGGAGAGGGTAAGTAACGCACAATATCTACCTTGGCCTTATCAACCTCTATGCCCCTAGCAGAGACAATATGTCCTAGAACTATCCCTTGTTTAACCATGAAATGGCATTTTTCCCAGTTTAATACAAGGTTAGTTTCCATGCAACGTTTCAGAATTATTTCCAGATTATTAAGACAATCATCATAACTTTTTCCAAAAACAGAAAAATCATCCATGAATACCTCTATGATTTTCTCAATATAATCTGAAAATATACTTACCATACACCTCTGAAAAGTACCTGGTGCGTTGCATAGTCCGAAAGGCATGCGACGATAAGCAAAAGTCCCAAAAGGGCAGGTGAACGTTGTCTTCTCTTGGTCCTCATTGGCTATGTGAATCTGATTATATCCTGAGTAGCCATCCAAGAAGCAGTAGTAATCATGTCCAGCTAGGCGCTCAAGCATTTGATCAATGAATGGAAGAGGAAAGTGATCTTTCCTTGTTGTTGCGTTGAGCTTCCTGTAGTCAATGCAGACTCTGTGGCCAGTAACTGTCCTTTGAGGCACCAATTCGTTCTCTGCATTCTTCACCACAGTTACCCCAGACTTCTTGGGCACAACCTGAACTGGGGACACCCATTTAGAGTCCGAAATGGGATAGATCACCCCACAATCGAGGAGTTTGATAACCTCCTTCTTCACAACTTCCATCATTGGAGGGTTGAGACGACGTTGAGTGTTACGTCCCGAACCCAAATTTACCCGTTTACTAGTCATTTGGACGGTAAACGACCTTTACTTTCACTTTTACTTTCGGTTTAGTACTTTTAGTGGCCCTAAAAGTCGACTTTTTGTACGGGTCAAAATTTGAGAAAAGTTTCTTCACGAAAGTTGTAGAGGACGTTAAACCGAGCGCGTGCATATGTGGTTCGTAAAAATCGGAGCTCGTATGCGAAAGTTATAAGCGAAATAGTAAAGTTACTGTTTACGGTTACTGTTCATGGTAAGTTTCTATAAATAGCTAATTTACTGTGGTAAGTTTCCATTTTTGGAAACTTACCGGCTCTCTCTCTCTCTCTTCTCCCCCGACCCTTTCTCCTCTTCGGCCCGATTTCTTCTTCCTCCGGTTTCTTCCTTCTCCGGCCGACCCACGACGGAATCCGGGCACCGGCAGGCTCGCCTCCTCTCCCTTGTCACGCCTGGGGTGGTGTTTTGCGGTGGCTCGACCGGTGGAGCTCGGAATTGAGCCGTGAAGTCCACTGTAGCAGTTGGAGAGTTTCGTCGATTTCCGGCGATTCCGGCCGTTTCCGGCCACGAAATTTGCATCGAAGGTTCGGTTTTCATCACTGATCATTTCCCCTATGGCCTTGTGTCACGATTTGTTGTGTAAATGTCGAATTGATGAATTGAAATTTTAGGGTTCTTGAGGAATTTCTGGGCTTGTGTTCACCGGCCGAAATGGAGCTCTTTCAGGTAAAATTGGCACTTGTTGTAGTTGAATGAATGGTTGAGTGTGTTGAGTAGATGCTACTGTCCAAGTTTGGTGGCCATCGGAGGTGGTGGCCGCCGGCGCGTGGGGCCCACGCGCCGCCACTGTTGGTGGCGCGTGGAGGTGTGTTGAGCAGTGAATTAATTCCAGTTTTTAGTCCATTAAATTGTATATATGTTGTAGAGCTTGTATATGAAGTTTGGTGAATTTTGGAGGAGTTTGGAATTGTTTGTGATTTTTCGAAGTTCGGTGTTTTGTGATGGAATTGTTGGAAATCCGGCCGTCGGATTTTCCTCGTTTTCGTTGTGGAATATGTTGATTGAGGAATTGGTGTTGTGGAAGAGATTTGGGTTGAATTTGAGAAGTAGTGAAGATAGGGATTTTCGGGTTTCGTTTAGGTTCGTAATTATTTATTCGAATTGTCGTTTATGGAAATGTACTTGTGTACAGGACGTTGTTGCGAGCTATGGCTAGATGAAGGAACTCGTTTGTGTGGTCGCCAATAGTACTGTGAGTGGACGTTTGTTTTTGAATATTGATGCATGCATTTATTTTTCGAATTAATGTTTTATTAATTACCATATTATTTTAGTTTCGGATACGATTTCGGTTTTGGAATATTACTTGGATTTTCCATCATGATTTTTGGAACGTGAGTTTTATTCGCTCGGATTTGAACTTGTGATTTAAGTGATTTTCGACGAATTATTTTCCGAGGTGATTTCCGGAAATTTATAATACATTTCTTTTCGTCGATATTGAGAATTTTGAATATTTTTCGAAATGGGATTTCGATGGAATTTGGCATTTGGAATGTCTTGTTGATGATTTCAGATTTGGTTTATGATTTCGAGAATATTTTTGGCGTGCGGGGTCACGTCATTGGCATATGTATTTTCTCGTGAGATGATGGGGAAGCCTTATTGATTTTCGAGTTTTCAGATGGATTTTAACCCACCATACCTGGGTTGTTATATTTATTGCTAGCTAGCCTATTAGTACTCCTCCCTGCTTACTATGTGTTTGTGGGTGAGTAAGAGCAGAGCATGGGATGCTCCAGAGTGTGGGACACTCCGACCCGAGCCTGGGAGGCTCCCTTCTTGTATGGTGATAACTTCTTCCCCATACTTTTTCGTGACTTGACTAGCGGGGCTAGTCCGTTATTTTCGTAACCAGCGGGGCTGGTATGTTTTCACGAGAATTGTGGATTTCGATGTTATCGTAACCAGCGGGGCTGGTCTTATTTTCTTGAGAAACGAGATTTCGGTTTACGATACATGATTTTCGAATGTTTTGACTAGCGAGGCTAGTCGGTTTATCGTTTTGAAATCCTTGGATTTAAAGCTAAATGTGTTTTTCTTAAATGTTGCATGCATCGTGTTTTTAAAAGGAATAAGTGTGGGAAAGTATGAAATCCTTTTTTCTTTTAAATTGTTTATTTTTGTCCACTCACTCTAACGTTTTTCGTGTACTTTTCCCTGGGCCCTTCGGTTTCAAATGCCCAGTTTGCAGGCGCTATTAGTTGAGGTCGGGCGTACATGGTTCGAGGCATAGTTGATGAATTGCTTCCGCACTTCTTTGTTTGGCTCTGACCTATCGTGGGTTACTGTTTTGGGTAGTCCACTTTAGTGGTGACTCGACCAGTTCCCGGTAGAGTTATCTCTAAGGTGGGCCCCGCAGGGCCACCTCGGATTTCAGGGCGAAATTCGGGGCGGGTCCTGTCATTGAGCCTCTCTAGTGGGTTTAAACCCCTCCTCTAGAAGTATCCTATGGACGCAAGTTGTAGGGCTTATCCCTTTGATGTCCGCCAATGTCCATCCTATGGCGGTCTTGTGTTGCTTCAGCATTTCCACCAACTTCTCTTCTTGTGGAGTCGTAAGTGCAGAGGACACGATCACTGGTAAGGTTTCCTTGTCCCCTAAATAGACATACTTCAGATGGTCTGGAAGAGGTTTAAGCTCAAGTTCTGGGGCCTGGACCACTGAAGGTAAAGTCTTGTTAGCAGATAACTGAATGGACAAGGGAGAAGTAGACTTACCTATATAGGGGGATGCCTCAAGGAAGGAGACGTTTTCAATGATCTTTTCGTCACAAGTGTCCTTCAAGTCATCCTTTGAGATAGTGACACCATCTTTTGTGTACCCTACTCCTTGTGCAAGTGTCGTGGCTAGGGTATCCTCATTCATGACATCAAACATTTTCTGTGCAAGATCATCCAAAATGTCAATAGAATAACAATCACTTACATCAAGAGGATACCTCATGGCTTCAAAAATGTTGAAGCCTATAATGTCACCATCAAACTCCATTGTGAGGGAGCCTGCATATACATCTATCTTTGTCCTAGCTGTCCTTAGAAAAGGACGTCCCAAAAGCAATGGAGTGGAACTCACAGGGGAGTCCTCCATTTCCAACACATAAAAATCAGCTGGGAAGATAAGATGGTTAACCTGCACAAGTACATCCTCCAACAAACCTCTAGGGTATGCATTGGATCTGTCAGCTAACTGAATTATAACATTATCAGATTTAAGTTCCCCTAGACCTAGGGTTTCATAAACAGAATAGGGCATAACATTAACAGATGCACCTAGGTCTAGCATGGCATTCTTAAATCTAGAGTTACCAATAGTGCACGGAATAGTAAAGCTTCCAGGATCCTTACACTTTGGAGGAATTTTCCTCTGAATCAAGGCAGAGACATTCTCACTTACCTTTACCACCTCCTTTTCACGGTTTACTCTCCTAGTAGTGCAAAGCTCTTTGAGGAACTTGGCATACTTAGGGACTTGCTTGATGGCCTCTAGGAGGGGTAAGTTCACTTGCACCTTCTTGAAAGTTTCCAAAATAGCTTGGTCACTTTCATCCTTCTTAGATTGGGCAAACCTGCGTGGGAAGGGCATGCAAGAAGAAGAAGGGTTAGCAATAACCGAATTTGATAAGTTAGAATTAGTACCTTTAATTTCCGGTTTTGCCTTTAATGGTGAGGATGCCCTGGTTTCTTCCTTGGACGTTGCAGGGTCTTTCTCAATCTCTATGCTCACTTGGGCCTTCTTGGGTTGCTTGGGTTGATCCACAAAAGGTCTTCCACTCCTTGTAGTCACAACTGATGCATTCTCCACATTACCCTTAGGGTTAGGTATTGTGACACTAGGGAGCTTCCCAGTCTCATGGATCTTGCTCATGAAGTCCACAACTTGGCCCATCTGCTTCTTAAGGTCTGCAATGTCCTTAGTATGGGTCTGTTGTCCTTGAATCAAAGCCTGAGTAGAGTTTGTCAAGGCTTGTGTAGAGCTAGTCAAGGCCTCCAACGTTTTATCATAGTGAGAGTTGGAGTTCCCTGAGTTCTGTTGAGGAGGAGGCATGTAAGGCCTTTGAAACGATGATCCTTGGAATGAAGGCCCTTGAGGACGTTGGAAGTTCCCACCAAGAGGATTCTGAACGTTTTCATTATTGGTCCACTTGAAGTTGGGATGGTCCCTCCATCCTGGGTTATAAGTATTGGAGTAAGGGTCATGCCTAGGACGCTGAGGTCCTCCTTGATATCCCCCTTGGTACCCTCCAATAGCATTCGCAGATTCCCATCCTCCATTTTCATTGAGTTGAGGGCACTGATCTGTAACATGCCCTTGCATAGAGCATACCCCACAAGCTATAGGTGCACTTGGTACCTTGGAACTTATCACTTGATTCATAAGGAGGGTGAGCTTATTCAGTTGATCTTCAATGGCAGAATTCCTACCTACTTCGTGTACCTTACGAATGGAGTGTCCTACACCCTCATATTGTTGGGTGTTTAGGGCACGATTAGCTATAAGTTCCTTCCCAGCCGCAGGTGATTTATCCACAAAAGCTCCTCCAGCTGCAGCATCAAGCATTTGCCTTTCCAAAGGTAGGAGTCCTTCATAAAAACATGAAAGGAGGGTCTCATCCTTCATCTGATGTTGAGGACATTGCGCAAGTAAGGAATTGAACCTCTCATAGTAGGCAGAATAGGACTCATCTTGGGCTTGCTCGATTCCACTGAGCTTCTTTCTGAGTGTGATGACCTTCAAAGCTGGGAAGTACTTTTCCAAGAAGGCCTTCATCATTGTGTCCCACGAAGTAATACGTCCAGCAGGAAGCTCATATAGCCAATCTTTGGCTCTGTCAGCTAGAGAGAAGGGAAACGCCTTCATCTTGAGAATGTTTTCATCTGCTCCTTGTGGTTGCATGTTTGCACATACAGCCTGGAATGCTCTCAGATGCTTATTGGCGTCCTCCATATTAAGACCATGGAAGATAGGGAGTTGGTGCAATAATCCACTTTTCAGCTCAAACTCTGCCTGTCTTCCTGCAGCAGGGGCAGGGTACACAATACTTGAAGGAGGTCCTCCTTCGACTGTTGCTGTGGAGAGTTCCCTAATGGATGCCATTCTCTCTTCCTTGACTTCTTCAGGTGGTGGTGAAGGTGGTGGTGTGGAATTGGACGAAACCAAAGGTGAAGGTGTTCGTGAAGGTGGAGATGGAGTAGGTGTAGGTGATGTGGACTCCTCAGAAGAATAGATCCTCTTCCCTTGCTCGTTAAATTTGTAATCTTTGAATGGCAAAGAGGAAGGTCTTCTGTACTCAAGTTGTGGAGGATTCTTCAAACGAGCAAGTCTTTCTTCAATCTCTCGTGCACTAGGGATTTTAGAAGGCTCGGTCATTCATGGATATCCTGAACAACATTAAGAAGTACACAAGTTAGTAGATTGCAAAGTATAAGAAATACAAGTTAATACTTTATACAAGAAAAACGTCACTATTCACAAGGCAACAAAAGAGACGTACAAAGTTTGGACAAGTAAGAGAAGTATAAAACAAACTAATTTACATGTGAAGGGTATGTACAAGTATTTTATTTTTACATGGAAATGTTATAAACATAGTTAATAACTCAATTGATTCTAAGTTGTAAGTCGAGCCCAATAGAAACCAATACTATTGGTGAGCTACGATATAGGGATAGTCGCTTAGACATAAGTCACTTTCCTTTGTTTCAGAAGGCCAGATAGCCAGATTAAGAGGTAAGTGAGAGGGAGGACTCATTTTGGTGATACTACGGAGGCTACTCCCTCATTGAGGTTTACGCCCCTATTGGCTACTTCCACATTGTGGTTTACGCACAGTCTATAGTATCTCTGAGATCCAATTTCAACCCATCACCCAGGGTCTCAACCTAAGACACCATCTGTAATGCCCCTTACTCAGCTTGGAAATTACTCATGTGTTAAACTGTTCTCCAAGTGCTAATAAAGGCCGCCCTCAACCTCACAAGACCTTAGAAAGGTACGAATGAAGGGTTAAGGCCAATATTAACAAAAGGGCCCTTGTCTACTCATACGATTTTACACACTTACAACAATTAAATATTTAACAAAATTCATAACTCCATTTGTATTTTCTTTAAGTATAATTCTTTACAAATATAATTAGACAATATATACACAAAGCTTTCACACAAGTACAAAACGTCACTATTCACATCTAATTATTTTTTATTTTTTATTTTTTTCTTTTTTTTTTTTCCTTTTTTTTTTCTTTTACTTTACAATTATTCTCAACACTTAGGTACGGGAACAGGGAATCTCGGAGTGCAATGGGCTGTAACAGCTACCTTTCCAAGATTATGTTTAATCCAATATACCTTAATGTATCACAACATATATTTACATTTTCTTTTGTCATAAATATTATTGATATCAACTTTAATTCCAAGCGGTAAATCAAGTTGACGTGCGGCCCAAGTATAATCGTCTAGACACTAAGTCCCTCCTACATCCTTTGGGCAACCTTACTGAAATGGCAAGGTAGGGGAGGGCGAACACAAGAGGTAGGATCCATTTTGGCATAGGCTACTCCCACATAGTGGTTTACGCCCATTTGTAAGCACTTCTGAATCCAGAACCCGTTATGAACGTTGTCCCCTTCCTAGACACCACCCCACATAGGCTATACTTACTTGGATGTAAAAGGTCCTAAGTGTGAAGACAGTTCAATGAATGTTAATAAAGGCCGCCCTCAACCTTAAGGGACCTGAACTAGGTACCAATAAGGGGTTTAGGCCAATATTAATAAACACGACTTCACCTATTCCTTCTTTAATTTACAACTAACAATTAAACTTGTGTTCAACAATAAAAATAACAACCTAAGTAATTAATTAACTAATTTTCGACAATTACAAAAAAAATTAGCAAGTAATAATTTTTTTTTTTTTTTTCGGTCACAATATAAACAAAACAATTTAACAATATAACAAATGATTTTTCAATCTCCGGCAATGGCGCCAAAAATTGATACGCTCAAAGCAAGCGCATAATTTAACCCTGAAATGTCGTTAGTAGTATAAGTAAATAGGGATCGTTCTATTCCGGGGATTGAGGGTACACCTGTCATTGTCAAACAATTAAACAATTAAAATTAAAACAAAGTGTAATGTTCACAAAGATATTCACATGTATAAACAATTATTTACGAAAAAGGGGGGGGGATTTTTGTATTCGGTTTTTCGAAAATTTAAAAGAATTAAAATAATCAAAGCTATACAAACACTTATACAAGGGTGGAACATACGAAACAAAAATCAAAATCAAATTCATAATTAAATTCGAACCAACCATATTATTGTTCATCTTAAGTCATGAGAGGGAGTTGATCATGTGAAACGTTAGAAAGCAAACGATTTCCCATATTTTACTTTTCAATGCTAATTAATCTAAGTGATAGCACCAAGACTAATCCTATCTAACACGCATTCAAGCTCTAGAAAGCTAGACAATCCTACACGTTAGATGCATAAAACACATAGAAAGGCTATCAACTCAAGTGTGCAACTTAGAATGAAAAAGTCCACCTAATTGCAATCCTTTTTAATTAAATTCGATTTTTGTACAATACCTTTACTACTTTGATTCAAGTTTACAGAAAACAAAAAGTTGATTGATGTTCTTAAATCTAGCAACAATTATGCATAAATCCTATATGTTTCGAACCACACAAGATAAACACACAAAGGATATCAATTACACAAATTTAATTAACCATTCTCACAAAAGCAACTTAAAAATCACAATAATAAGATTCTGAAATTTATTCAATCATGAAATCCGAAATTAACATATTGTTTCAATTGTTATGTTAACTAGAACAACTTCTAACGAAATCAAACAAGGGGAATCAAAAGTGATTACAAGAAAGAAGGTGGAATTACACCGTGTTGGAGATGGTGATGAAGAACTCGAATGGTGAACCAAAGAAACTCGAAAGCAAGCTTCTTAAATCACGGCTTCAAGGTGGAATGGTGGAGGAATTTTCACGGCCTCTTCTTGCTTCTTCCTCCCTTGCTTGAAATCGCAGAAGGTGAACTAGAGAATGGAGAAACTCACGGCTATGCTAGAGGGATTTTCTGAATTTTTCTAAAATTGTAGAACGTAAAACTTGGGAACCCTTCACGTTGAGAAAAGAGGAGTATATATAGGGGACGGCATGGCTTAGTCTCCAAGCCGTGCACTCCTTTATTTTCCACGGAATTAACATGATAACTTCACATAATTTCCTCCAATGCTTGCTTGCCACATAAGCCCTATGAGGTGGTTCAACCAATCACAAAATTCCAATTTAATTCCCTAATATCTTGGCCGAAATATATAGAGATATATTTTGATTTTGTAGTTCAATTTTGGCCAAACTTCCTTAGAGAATATAGGGAACGAACCTGGACTCCTTTCTGGCCGTTTCTTGGTCTCCACACTTTGGCTTTCCTTAAAACTCTCCCCTAGAATCTCTCTTGGCGTCATCCTCTAGGGTTTCTTCTTGACTTGGACGGCAATCCCTTCTTTTCCTCTTCATTCTTCACGGCAAACTCTTCTAGGGTAAGTCTCCAAGTATATTTCTTTCCATAAAAATAGCCCTAGAAAATCTCCATCGAAATCTTTTCTTATTTTCTGATTTTTCTCACGGCAAACTCCTTGTTTCTCTCTTGATTTTCACGGCAACAACATCTCTAGGGTTACATCCTTGCGTCACAACCCTAGTTCCATGGGCTCTTGTGGCCTTTTATCCAATTTGCCGAAAATCCAACAAGTCTTGAGAGTTCTTGGGCCTCGTTGCTTCAACTTCAAGCCTTTATACCTTCCAACGCCATAACACTTCATTTTTCCATTTCTTTTTCATAGTAACGTTGGAAACTTCATTGGTAAGCTTTCCTCCTTTTCGCAGGGTTTCCTAGTTGAAGCAGGAAAACTTCTTTTCTTCATTTCTGCTCATTTCTGTGGTCCATTGTTCCTCATTTTTGCTCCCCTTGACTTTCGCAAGCTCCTCTTTCCATTTGTGAGTTCATTTCCACTTTTTAGCTCGGAGGTCCTGAAAATAGAAACTGATAAGAAAAATAGAAACTTTCCTAAACTGAAAATGGGAAACTTTCTAAAAATGAAAAATAGAAACTACCGAAAATGGAAACTTACTAAAAATGATAAATAGAAACTACAAAAATAGAAACTTTCTACAAATAGGAACTTTCCCAATCAAAGAATGGAAACTTTCCTAAACAGAGTTTTACTAAGGAAATGACGCAAGAAATGTAGGAAAAAGCAAGTAAAACGTCGCATTAAAATGCTCCTATCATCTAGCCTCGGTTTTCACAATAAGCAATTATCAGTTATGGAAACACGGATATCACGAGGCATCGACTAATGAACAACCAAAAACGCACTTGCAGGCAACATACTATCTTAGTATAGCATTCCACATATAGAAAAACCTCTAACAAGGAAGGGACTGCTCACCCTACCTGGAAATGCCGGCGTATTCCACACTCTGGTGCTTTCCGCTTCAGCTTCCTTAACGATCGTGTTTCCTAAACCATTACTTAGTTTGTAAGTAATTATCCAGGGAAACATCATGATCAACTCTAAGTATTCCTTTTTATTTCAATGAGGCCATTAATTACTTCTTTTAACCTTTACCAATTTGGGAAACTAACTTCTTTCTTAAAAAGGAAAAACGTCCTTATCGCTCCGCTAAACTATCGCCAATCCGAGCGACCAAAGTCGAGTCGATCCTCACGTTTTACGAGGTCAGTCAACTATGGTCAACTCTCAGAGTTGACTTTTGACCCTTCTGACTTTTGACCAAGTATTCCCTTATTTACCATTATTTCTTATTTATCAAAAATAAATAAGTAAATAATTATAAATAAAGTTTTACTCTTACATTTACCCATTTACTCTTCCTTTTTCACCTTTTCACTTTTACTGTGATTTTCACCTCCACACTTTCACTTTTACCCTTTACCTGCTTTTTACCAAATTTACCTTTACTTTCACCTTCTTCACTTTTTACCACTTTACCAAGGTAAAACTCATTTAATTCAACCTTTACTCTTTTCTTCATTTTCTTTATTTTCTTCCAAAAATAAAGCCATTTCTTTTCTTCTTCCTTTTCTTTTTCTTTTGGCCAAAATAACACAACAACAATCACCAAATCTTCAAAACCAAAATTCCAACACTTTGAAAGTTAGGCTAATAAAATCCTACTAATTAAACCATCTCCAAATCTCTATTTTTCACAATTTTCCACCAACCAAATAATTCAACCAAAATTAAAATCAACCAAATAAATTCCAAAAATTCTAGGGTTTGTCCAAAACCCATTTCTTACCCTTTCTTCTTCAAAACTCACGGCCTAAGCTTCCTCCTTGGCCTTCTTCACCTACAAATCCGTCCAACATCAATACCACAACCAAAAACTCGAAAACAAGGTTGCATGGATAGATCCTTACCACAAATCCTTGCCAAACCCATAGCCTAGCCTCTTGGTTTAGGGAAAATAGGGTTCATGCAAACAAAATTACAAATCAAGATCAAAAACTCGGATTTGATAAGAAGGATGTATAGATCAAAGGAATAGAGGCTAGATTAGGATGGATAATACCTTGATTTGAACTTGGAAAGAAGAAATCACAAAAAGCCCCAATTTAGCTTCGGGTTCTAAGGTTTTTGGATGGTTGGATGGCCAAATTTCTTGATTTTGGTTGGAGAAATGGAAAGAGGGAAGGAAGAGAAGAAAATCTGAAAATTTTGGTAAAGGATGGGGTTCCGGCGACGGCGGCGGCCGGCGGCGACGTGGCGGCGTCCGGTGGTGGGGCGATTTCCGGCGAGAGGTAGAGAGAGAAGCTCTCGGGTAGAGAGAGAGAGGAAAGGGAGAAAATGAGGAAGAGGCTAGGGTTTTGAGATAAGGTTTTCCTTTTATACCTCTCCCCAAATTTAATTGTGAAATGTCTAAGTTGCCCCTCCTGTTGGACCAATGGGCTTGGGCTGCTCCATTTTCATTTTCCTTTTAATTTCCTCAAGCCCAATTCGAAAATACATCTTCAAACATCCTTATTTCTCCGACACTTCACCGAATCCATTCGGGAAATTTTTCCGGGCTTGTCCTAAGCCTCGATACTTTAAAAATAGTTTCCTAGACCCAAATTGGATTTTCTCTAATTTCTTAATACTTTTAATGGCCTCAAAATCTTAATCTAATCTCTAATACATTCGTAGCTTACGAATACGTAATTTCATACGTTATGCGACAAATTAAAATAACAAGAAAAATACGGGGGTCTACAGAGCTAGTAACTTTTCTTTTATTCATTTTTCGTCAGAAATTTCCTAGATCAATTCTTGACTTCGTCTTAGGCCCAAATGAAAGAACATTGGCCCAAACTTAAATTGTCAGCCAAATAGGTGGTCTCGACACCAAAACAATTTCCAAAATCGATTTCTTTACTTAAATCACCTTGCGAAAATCTTATTGGCGAAAAATTACATTCTAAAAATTAAACAAAATTTTCGGGGGCTCACAAATAATATATCAGAAATTTATTCTCTCAACCTTGTTCTATTTGACTTGGTATCAGAGCAAAGATCCGAGAGGACTTTGTCTCTTTGTTTTAAATTTCAGACTATCATCGTCGTTTGTCCGTCAAAGAACGACCAGTGTCTTCTTCTTTGACTTCGGCGACATCATCTCAAGTCCAAACCCCGTCGTCTGCATCAGACAAGACCTGCAGGTTTCCAGATCTTTTTTGACCCAGACTCGTCGGTTTTTCAGATCCGGCGTCGCTGCCCAATTCACGGCAGCACTCAGACCGATCCATATCGTCGGCCCTCCTTGGTTCAGACGACTCAGATCCTCTTCGGGTCGTTCTTCTTCGAGTTGCATCATCCTCAGCCAATTCCAGATCGATCGATTCCAGCCCAGACGACGATCCTCGCCCAAACTCGGGACGATTCCAGATCGATCTCGATCTCTTCAGTGAGTCAACCCGCCTTAACTCGGTCAACTTGGTCAGTGAGTCAACTCATCTCCACTCGGTCAACCCATTCGGCTTAGTCAAACAGGTTCAAAAAAAAAAAGAAACTGTTACTATTTGTTTGGAGAGACATCTGTTATTCTTATTTCCGCTGCGTACTTTGGGATTTGTGTGTTTTTTCTATTGTATTAGTGCAATGGGTGGTGATGATAGTGCAGGACAGAGTTCTAAGATCAATGAGGTCTAAAAGATTGAGGTTTCTGTTCGAAGTTCTGATGGTGGTTCCTTTGGTGGTCCAAAACTCAATGGCACCAATTTTCGAACATGGAAGAAGATTATGTCTGTCCATCTTCGTGGCATACATAAGATGGGGCATGTAAATGGAGCAACCAAAGCTCCTGATGAGGAAGGATGTGGATGCCTATGCTAAATGGGAGGATGATGATGGATCTGTGATGGCTCTCTTGTTCAAAGCCCCGACTGAAGATGTGTTACAGTTGGTGGAAGGGTGTGAGACTGCTGAAACAATATGGAAGACATTGGGGGATTTGTATACCAACGAGTCTGATTTTATACAGGTTCATGAATTGATGTGTAAAGTTGCTAGTATGCACCAGAATAGGCAACCAGTAGCTGTGTATTTCACCAAGCTGAAGAATGTATGGGCTGAAATTGATCAGAAGCGTCCTTGCAAGATCAAGAATCAGGAAGATCTTGTGTGGTACCAGAAGGAGAAGGAACTAGAAAGGGTCCATGTATTCCTGAGAGGGCTTGATGAGAAGCATAGCAGTGCTAAGGGAGAATTGCTCAGAATGACAGACCCTCCTAGTTTGAACACAGCTTTTACATACATCCGCAAGGATGAGTCTCAGCAGGAGAGTGTCAAACATGCACAGGTTGAAGTATCTAGCCTCGCCATTCAGGCCAAGTCACCGGCACCTTTCCTTCAGCAGCAGAGTTCAGCCCCACTTCATCAGCAAGGTTCCCCACAAGGCTTCACCAACCGCCCTCGTCCTCAATGTTCTTATTGCAACGACCTTGGGCATGTTCGGGAGACTTGTTGGAAGTTGAACCCACACCTTAAACCTAAAAAGCAAGGTTATCGTCCTAAGGCGAGAGCAGCTGCTGTTCAATTGGTCCAAGAACCGGATTTCTATGGAGTGGCTGGCCAAGATCATCATACAACAGGTGGAGCTACTCCTACAGCCTCTAGAGCTGGTCGAGGTAAAATTGGTATGGCTTTAAAGGTTTCTAACTTTGTTGGTTCTGATACATGGATTATTGATTCTGGTGCCTCCGATCATATGACTTATGACAAATCATATTTTACTGAATTGTCTTCCCCACCAGTGTCCTATGTAACCAATGCCAATGGTGAGGCCTTTCCTGTGTTAGGGTCAGGGTCAGTTCGTATTACTCCCACCTTAGAACTTCATAATGTGTTATATGTGCCTGACTTGTCTCACTATTTGATATCTGTTCCCCAGTTGAATACTGAGTCTAAATGCTCCGTAACCTTTTATCCTATGTATGTGATTTTTCAGGATCCTCTCACCAAGGAGATAATTGGTCGGGGGTATCTGAGGGGCAGGTTGTTCCATCTGGATCAGACATACGCAGGAGAGAAACCAGGAGCACAGTCACGCATCGCTTTGACTTCGAGTTCTGATCAGCTAAGTGAAATCTAGTTGTGGCATCGCCGTTTAGGGCATCCCTCTTTTAGTCTTATGAGAAAAACCATGCCTACTTTGTTTATTGGTGTGGATGAGTCTACTTCACATTGTGAAACGTGTGTTTTGGCCAAGAGTCATCGTGCTACTTATTCTCCTAGTATTTCTAATAAAAGTGTTACTCCTTTTGAGTTGATTCATTCTGATGTTTGGGGGCCATCTAGAGAGCCCACTGTGTCGGGTATGAGATATTTCATGTTGTTTATTGATGATTGTACGAGATTCTCATGGGTTGCTCTTCTAAAAACCAAAGATGAAGTCTTTCCAGCTTTTCAAACTTTTCGTACTCTCGTTCAAACACAATACCATAGCACCATTAAAGTCCTTCGTTCTGACAATGGGGGGGAATATGTTAATCATGTTTTCCAAGAGTTTTTTACAACCCATAGGATTGTTCACCAAACTACATGTCCACAAACACCAGAACAAAATGGAGTATCTGAAAGGAAAAACCGTCATTTACTTGATATGGCTCGTGCCCTTCTCTTTAGTGCTCATATGCCTAAGTATCTTTGGGGCGATGCTATACATGCTTCCTCCCATCTTATCAATCGCCTTCCATCTAGCGTCCTTCAGGGAAAAATTCCATTTGAGGTTCTTGCATCTCATGTCTCCTTACCTTCATTTCATAATCTTCCAGCTCGTGTCTTTGGTTGTGTTGCCTTTGTCCATGTTCCTAAAAACCAGAGGTCTAAGTTGGATGCCCAGGCACTTAAGTGTGTGTTTGTTGGCTACGGAGGGTATCAGAAGGGGTACAAGTGCTATCATCCACCTACCAGGAAGTACTATGTCACTATGGATGTTACCTTCTTTGAGGACATGAGTTATTTTTCCTCTTCAGATACAGCTCTTCAGGGGGAGAATTCATATTTTGAAGAACTATATCATGGAGAGGGGGAGGAATCACCAGGAGAAGAAGAAGTCACACAGGCAGGAGATATTTTGACGGATCCAGTTGAGAGCATCAGCTCGCCACCTCTTGAAACAGTAGCTCCAAACATCCAGGCACCAGCTTCTATGACTGAAAATGAAGTTGAAGACACAACTGCCCCTCCTGCCATCGCTTCTACCCCTGACCCACAGCTTCCTGGTACTGAAGATCACTCATTTGAGGTATGTCCACCCACTAGTACTAGTAGTAGTGAGTCTAATGTTGAGCAATATGTGTTACCAAATAGGACCACTCGGGGTCAATCAGCCAAAAGATATGAACCTACTCTTACTGCCAAATCAAAATACCCAGTAGCCAATTATATGTCCACTAGGAGGTTGTCTATGTCATATGAATCATTTGTGAATCAAATATCTACTGTATCAGTACCTAACAAAGTGCAGGATGCATTGGGGGATCCAAAGTGAAGGAATGCAATGGAGGAAGAGATGGAGGCGTTGCAGAAGAACAATACTTGGCAACTTGTGCCTCCACCACAAGGCAAGAAGGTTGTAGGTTGTCGTTGGGTGTTTACCGTGAAGCATAATGCAGATGGTTCAGTGAATCGGTACAAAGCACGCCTTGTAGCAAAGGGGTTTACTCAGACGTATGGTATAGACTATGATGAAACATTTGCTCCTGTTGCCAAGATGAACACTATTCGGGTTCTGCTCTCATTTGCTGCTAGTTTAAACTGGCCACTCCGACAGTTTGATGTCAAGAATGCATTTCTTCATGGAGAGTTAGCCGAGGAAGTGTACATGAGCCTTCCACCTAGGTATGTAGTTGCTTCTCCTGGTGATTTTGTCTGCAGATTGAGAAAATCTCTGTATGGTCTCAAACAGTCACCTCGTGCTTGGTTTGGAAGATTTTCACAATTCATGCGGAAGGTTGGTTACAGACAGAGCAACTCATACCATATCTTGTTCCTCAAGCATCAACAAGGGAAGGTAACAGCTCTAATTATTTATGTGGATGATATGGTAATTACTGGTAATGATACTGTTGAGATGGATAGACTACAGAGACAGCTAGCCTCTGAGTTTGAGATGAAGGACTTGGGTGAACTTAAGTACTTCTTAGGGATTGAGGTAGCCAGGGGGAGAGAAGGAATCTATCTGTGCCAGAGGAAGTACGTTCTGGACTTGTTGACAGAGACAGGTTTGTTGGATTGCAGACCTATTGACACTACCATTGAGCAGAACCATTGTTTAGCTGAGTATCCAGATCAGGTACCTACTGATCGAGATTACTATCAGAGGTTAGTTGGGCGCTTGATTTATTTGGCTCATACTAGACCAGACGTTGCATATGCAGTGAGTGTGGAGAGTCAGTTCATGCATAATCCGAGTGAAAGTCACATGGATGCTGTTATGCGGATTTTGAAATACATAAAGTCAGTTCCAGGAAGAGGAGTACTGTTTTCTAAACACAACAATATTCTTGAGGTTTGTGGCTTCACAGATGCAAATTGGGCTGGAAATATCACAGACAGGAGGTCGACATCTGGATACTTTACCTTTGTGGGAGGTAATTTGGTTACATGGAAGAGTAAGAAACAGAAAGTTTTGGCACGTTCTAGTGCTGAGGCCGAGTATAGAGGTATAGCTCACGGAGTGTGTGAGTTGTTGTGGCTGAGAAATTTGTTACGTGATCTGGGTTTCAAACTCAAAAATTCCATGCAGTTGTATTGTGACAACAAGGCAGCGATTGACATATCACAGAATCCAGTACAGCATGATCGTACTAAGCATGTGGAGGTTGATCGTCACTTTATAAAGGAGAAGCTAGATGCCAAAATTATTAGCTTTCCTTTTGTTCCAACTGATCGAAGAGCAACTTGCAGATGTACTTACCAAAGGAGTTTCCAGGAAGGCGTTTTATGACTCACTAAGCAAGTTGGGCATGGTTGATGTATATGCGCCAACTTAAGGGGGAGTGTTAGTGTGAGTCATCGTTCCCTATTAGGAATAGACCACAAGGGAATATATTGTTGTAACTACTTACCTTGTATATGTTGTGTAGTACAGTAGTACACAATAGTTGTAGTACGTTGTAGTACGATTGTAATCTGTTTATATACACCACAGAATGGGTGTAATAATATATCAGAAATTTATTCTCTCAACCTTGTTCTATTTGACTGTTTCTCTCTCTTCATTTGAATTTAAAAGAGTTTGAATTAAAATAATTGATAATTAGTTATTTATGTATGAAGGTTAGAGTTGTAATATGTTATTGACACATAACAACTTGTCCTTATGTGTAAAAGTTTGTTCTTATGAGCATGATTTGAAATTTTATAGATGTAGTAGCAAAATACATTTGTCAAGGATTTTTTTTATAATTTGCTATAAATAATAGAAGAGACTCATAATAGAATAGAGAATGTAAGATGTTAGATGTGAATCTTGCTAAAGAACGATTACATTATCTTGGCTTTACTTTATTATTTCGCTTTAATCTTTGAATGCTATGGAAAAGGAAACCATTTATGCAACGAGCACGTACGTAAAAATGGAAAGACAATTGTCGTCATGCCGTGTTTTAATCTCCACTCCTATCTAATTGATATTCAGCTTTTGATTGAAAAATTGACCAAAAAGAAGAAAACTTTTAATTGAAAACTACACTTTCAAAAAAGATGCAAGTGCATTTGGGCGTTTTTTTTTTTTTTAATATAGATTCTTCTTTAAGCAATTAAGTGATGCATGCATGCATGATTTGTATTTGATTAGCTAAAAGAGAAAGGTTAAGTTTCAAAGCAACACACCCGATTCGTTAAATAGATCATAAAGATCAGTCAAACTAATACGATATTGAGTGGGAGCAATTGATTTTTGACCAAACTTTTTCTTTAATTATTGGCACCACAAAAGTAATCAGATTATTAATATAGAGATTCTTAGGTAGGGTAGGCGTGTCACGTAGCGGTACGTCCAACTAATCATTGTCTATGCAGATGGGTGTTTTGGGTATTTCATTTTCATTAAACATAGGTAGTTTTGAAATATAATTAAAAAATAGAAAGACGTGATTATATATCACAACGTACTCGACCGGTCTCTCAATAATAGAGAGAGCTAGCTTTTAATATCGATGAATGAAATGAAATGTGTGAATTGAAACTTGAAAGGTTGTACGTAATTTGCACTGGAAAGGGCTCCACTGGATGACTGATATCAACATAAGCTTTTGTTCGGTCTGTTTCTTTATAAACTTTAGACATTGTTTGGTGTAGAAAAAGCAATGTGTGGGGATAGAAAGCTTATGATGTTCGACCAGGCCTATATGAAAGCAAGAGTTAATAGATAGCTCGTGGACAAATTGGTGTATGATTGAAAACTATAGGCATCAATCAGTACTGGTTACGTTATTTGTATCGGTTTCGAATTGGACGGACCATAAAGAAAGCTGAAGAGAAAACAAAACGAAAAGAAAGTTGTGTTGTGATTTGGAAGATGAACTCCGCATTAGTTTCATATGTCAACGTTGGTTATTAAAGATGAAGAAGAGGTGGAGTGCACGAATGCATGTAAGTGGGGCCTCTCACCGTAGAAGGAGGTTCCCGAGATCGGGTCTCTCACCGTAGAATTCAAGATTTCAAATTTCTTCGAAACTACCAAAATTTCCATAATTTTGAAGTATCGAAATGAAATTTATATGCGATATCATTTCTGTCAGGAGTTTCCAGAAATTTTCTAAAATTTTCCATACATTTTCGCAAAATTCTTAATTTCTGAAATATCTACACACAAAATAAATTTAAAAATTCATACCGAAATTTTGTCTGAAATTTCTCCAAAATTTTTGTGAAATTTTTATGTCACAGACAATGAATTTTTTACTTTATACTTTCATAGAGAAAATATAAAATTTTGAATTTTTTTTTTTTTTTGCAATCAATTTATATCCTTAGCCATATGGAGCTAGAGATACACAAGAAAGACGAGATAGGCATTTGTCTCTAAATGAGTTTGAATCACTTTCTTCGAGTCTTAGCTCAATGGACATAGGAACTCAATATAGTGATAACCCTAGCCCATTCCATTCTCATTATCGTCGTCATGAAATGAGTTCAACCTCATAAAGTTCTTACGGAATAGGATCAAGCTCACAAGGTGGAAGCACATATGATCTTTTTTATCATTCTTCGTCCCAAATGTCGTATGCTTCATACAATGAAAACCATATTGGGTAATTCCAAAGTATCCGATCTATGGATTGCATATGGGAAAAGATCAACACACATACAATACCCATGTAATGAAGTACCAAAATCATTTAATATGGTATTATACTAAATTGAAGCAGTTCAACTAGCTGGATCGAACCACATCGTAGTAGCTCTTATTATTAATAATTTATATTACTTTTTTTGTATTTGTTCATTTTCATTCACGGAGTTTTGATATTACGTCCCCCCGTTGTATTTTTCTAATTATTAGTGAAAAGGGCGTGATGGCCAAGCTCCCAATAGGTTGCAGCCATAAATAAAAATATAAAAAATCACATTCACATTATCAATATATATCACATTTATAATTACATATAGGTAAATACTAGTTTAGTAACCTACTACAGTACTAGTTAATTACTCTTCCATATTAGATATCACAATTTTATTATAAATGTATAATTTTAGAGAAGTTACATTGTAAATAGGTTTATTATAAGTTAGATTAGTCCATGTAAAAGTTTCATTCAAAAATATCATAAATTTGAGTATAAATGCAATTAATGAGATTTCTTTATTTTTAACCTGAATTTCCACCGAAATCAAAACTTTCTCCGAAATTTCCATAAATATAAAGTACCGAAATCGAAACCGAAACTGAAATTTGAATCCTTGAGTAGAAGAAAGAGTCGAGATCAACTTTCTTTAATTTGAAATTTAAGTATACCAATAAGAGTCATCTATGGTACATTAATGGAGTGATACATAAAGTCAAGTTAGAGGTAGACTAACTTGATAAAGAGGTTGACTAATTCAAGATAATCAAGACTAGGGCTGGGATTTTAGCTCTGAAACCCGAAACCCGACCAGGAACAGGCCCCAACGGTCCGAGCTTTAGTGTTTTTTTTTACCTGTTTTGAAGGCCCAGCCCGAAATAAATATAAAACGATCCGGACTCCAGCCTCAGAAATCAAAAAAAAAAAAAAACCCCCCGAAGGTTGGTGTTCTTTGACACATGTTTGTATATTATTGGTAGTGATAATAGACTTACAATATGTATGTTGTAGGGGATTACGATCCCAACTAAAGACCTAACCCTAATCCCTCATTCCCTTAGCCTCTCTTCGAGACTTCGACTCATTCTCTCAGCCTCTCTCCAACTCACTCCCTCAGCCTCTCAGTCTCAGTCTCCCACCGTGTCGCCGCTGACCCACCGCTTTGCTTCGACGGTTCGACCTATTCTCTAACCTCTCAGTCTCACTCTCTTAGCCTTTCTTCGACTCACTCCCTCAGCCTCTCAGTCTCAGTCTCCCTAATCTTTAACCGCTGAACTGTCGACCCACGGCTTTGCTTCGACTATTCAACATCTTTGATGGTTCGACCCACTGTAAGTAAAACCTGCTAGGATGGAACTGAAATGAAGCTGCTGGAGTGCTGGATCCATGAAGCTGGAGCTGCATCCTTGCTTAGTTGTGTATTTATGAACTTATTTAGTTGTTTATTTGGAACTTGGAAGATTTGAAACTTGCTGGGATTTGTTGATTTGTTCTGTTGGAATTTCAAAACTTGTTTAGCTGGTGGATTTATGATTTTGTTTGCCTTGAATTGTGATGAATCATTTGCTTGAATAGATTGACATGTTCACCAATGGTTATTTGGTACTGATCTTGTGAAAATGTGAATTGTTGTGTTAACTTTATATATTTTTTTTCTCCCTTAATCAGCCTTTTGGGCCCGAAAACCCGGCCCGTAAAAATTGGTCCCGGCTCGACTTGGTCTCTGAAAAAAAAAATCATTATTTGGGCCCGGCCAGTAAAAAAACAGTCCCAACCCGGGCTCATAAAATTTTACAAGGGCCCGGCCCGAGCTCAGCCCTAATCAAGACAAGCTGGTCTACTAATGGATGCAGTCAATTTACCTCTATATTGAATTTGGTCTAATGAAAAGAGATAATTGATTAAGTGACGAATTGAAATTACAGAGATAAAAAAAAAAAAAAAAAAAAATCGTGACCGTAGGATCTAACTTCTCGGAAATATGTGATTGAATATTATTCTCGGTTGACTGCTAATTAGTTCAGATTGTATTTATAGGATACAAATTGTCAAATGAAAAGGATTTGGGTTTGGGTATGGGTAGGCATGGCTTAGTCATCATGCATTCATGTCCTTTGCTGTTTCCATTTACTTATTTTGTTGGGCAAACGAATCCCAAATTATTTCCATGTGAGTTGTGACACAAATTTGGAAGTGATGTGTCTGCAACTTCCTACACTATTCTAAGATTGTCAATATTGTCAAGTCGATTACTAATTGGATGGTGATTAGATACCCACATTTAACATGCACATACGCATGGTCTTACGTACCCATTTAGATATTCCCAGTTGCCGTATACCCCCATATATATTTCTTGGTTATCAGACAAAGCTTTATTTATTGGGGAGTGAAATTTGCACTACCCTTTTTGTAAATGACACTCTCATTACCTTTTTGTTATTCTTATTTCCACAATTGCCCTTCTTTTCTTTCCTGTCTTTTTGGTCCCTCTCTTCTCTCTTCTACCTTCTTCTCTCTTTTTGTTATTCTTATTTCACATTAATTGAAACGTTACGGTGGTTTTTTTTTCATCTTCTCAACCACAAACTATAATTATCATTTTTCAGTAATGTGGTTGATAAAAATACAAAACAGAGTCTTAGAATCCAAAGTATGAATAAGCATGTCCAGAGTCTGGGTCCTCTAGGATCAATATCAAAGCTCCAATAGGTATTAAACATGCTAGCTAACAGTTGAATATTTTTAAGCAATTGAATTTTGCTAGGTGAATCGTCTAATTAAGTTGAATCTTATTTAGCAGAAGAAGGTAGGAAATGAGATTGAAAATAGATTAAAAAAAAAATGTCAGGTTAAGCTGAGATTTTTCTGGTGGAGGTAAAGAAATTGAGGAGAAGAGAGCATAAAAGATATTGTTGAACTAAAGAGGGAAGGAAGATGATGAGTGTGCGAAAAGAAAAAGAAAAGCATGAAAAACAAATAGGTGCAGTTTCGAAAGTCTACCTCATAAAAGTTGAAAGGGAGTGTCATTTGTAAAAAGTTAAAAGTTTAGCTTATTTATTTATGTCTTACAATTCTTTTGCTCACCTATCCATTTCATAATACCAGTATGATTTAAGCTTGTGATATCTATAGTATACGTTGATGATTCCAAATAACCAACATGTCACAACACAAAATATTTTGAGGAATTAGAGAGAAAAAATATCATCGTGAATACTACAATTAATTGATAATTCATGGGGCTACATATCAGTTACTTTGGGAAGACATAAATTATTGTTCAGTTGTTGATTTCCCCATGTTAAGAGACAGGAGAGAACCAAAACAGTATGGTTGGAATCGTCAACGTAACAATGCCAATCACCTCGAGGCAATGTGTGTTGCATTAACAATATCGCAAAGACTACATGATGAGGCATGCTCAATCGAGTTCAAGCAAAATGAATCCCTGTAGTAACTGGTGTTTGGCTCCAATTTTGCTGCAGCTGGTCAACAGTCTCTTTTCTTACGCGGGCGTGCCAGCACCGTTCGGGTGCGGTCGTCGGGGGTGTCCCTTGACCTGACTTCTATCAAGCGATTGTAGACGAGGAGAGCACCAACCTCGTCGTGGGATTCTTTCTGCCTCGTGGTGAGGACTTTGCTGAAGTTTCTTCTTGTTAACACAATCGATACTCAATATTGTAGATCGAGCAGAGCGACATCACCGGGAAATGTTGAGATCTTGCTAAAGCGTGACTTTAGCTTGGCTGGGTTGCTAGGGCGTTACCCTTGCTTGGCTGGTTCTGTAACCGTTGTGGTCGCGGCACTACCGTCGGCTCCCGAGGAGACTAGGACCGAAGCACGTTGACAGAGGGTTTGGTGGCACTGAAAGTCGGCTTCTGAGAAGACTAGGACTAGGAGTGTGATCACCGGTAAGAGAAAGAGAAAGAGAGGGAGAGGAGTTGCTCTTAGAGAGGTTTGCTCTAGAGAGAACTTAGATCATCTTAGAGATGTTGTTGTTGAATGTGAATGTCTGTCTTAGAATGAGAGAAGAAGGTGTTTATATAAGGAAGAAAAAGAACAGTGAAATGATGAGTGGAAGAAAAATAATGAAAGTAGATCTAAGTTCACTTGTAAAATATGGAAAAGATAGAGAAAAGATAAAATGAAAGCAAAGCATGAAGGTGCAGCAACATGGAAGTGGTGATGATCTATTAAAGAGATTGTAGAAGAAAAATATATCCAAGGAAAAAGAGAAAAGCATCTAGCTTTCTTCATGTAGGTAGGAAACATGAACATGTGAATATTGAGCTGGTTTTAGGTCAGTTTCTGCCCCTTTATTCCTTCAATTATTTCTCTAACAAGACTTCATTATATGCCTTCGACTTCTGCATATAAAATGTTCCACTATGAGTGTAGATCATCCTGACAAATTTTCAGATTTTTATTCCATGTGGTTGGGCTGAAAATGCTGCTGGACCTCTTACAGGTCCAGTTTTCCAGTTTTGCTTCTGTAGAAAATTGGGCTGATTGTTTGAAGGCCTTCCACTCAAAAAAAGCTCTTGCACTCTTCATAAGAAATGATCCTTGGGCTGTCTAGAATGGATCTGGAAAGTTTCAGCACATTTCGATTTCATTTGGTTAGTCTGCCGCCCCTCCTTCCTTGTTTAGCTCGGTTTCTCCTAGCCGAAGTAGGAAAATGTGCTAAAGTTAACTTTTCATGCTTCCATGCTTCCATAGTAGGCTTTATTTAGCCTCTAAATATATATTTCGAGCTTGTCGACAATATATAGCTTGAGCCACTGACATTGGCTCAATTTCTCCAACACATGCCTTGTCAGGCCAAGATGTTCATTTTGGGTCCAAACAACTGGTTTCTATTCTTGAACTGTAGGCGTACAGATTTGAAGTTGAGTTGTAGTTCTGTAGGTGGCAATAAGTGTGACGATGATCTGCTTCTTGCTCAACCCTGGCGGTTTGGTTGCGACTCCAATTCAACAATGGCTACCTTTATACCATGATTCCATTTAGTTTAAACTATTATTCTATTTTTATAAAAATTCTAAAATCCCATTCAAGGTTTAGAGGCTAGAGAGTAGAGACTATTAGTGTTAACATCTTGGCAGTCAAAGTTGGTTATTGCTTAGGTCTAACTTGCTCATTGGACGTTTGTGGCCAATTCTTATGGGCCTAAGGATTTGTTGTATCTTTAATCTTATTTGGATACTCTTGCTCTTGTTATCTTTGCTCAATTTTTAGGAGGTTCTTATATGGAAACTTAAAGAACCTATTACGGGAAAATATTTTTATAGCGTGAAATAATATACATAAGACTTTAGTTTTAACATTGAGAAACGTCAGAAGTGTGATTCGTCTTTTTCAATTTTCAAATGGTATAGTGTTGATATGCTTGGCGTAAGAAAAAAGTGAGAAGCCATTATGATAATAAAGAGATAAATATTCGATAGTGTCATGTTTATAAAAAAATTGTACAGATGAAAATACAGTGGAAAAGGATGTCATTTAAAAGGTGGTATTATGATTAGATAATATTATAAAGATATGATGAAGAGCAAGCATAGCCGTATGTTATGAGCAGGAGATTTGCACTACGAATTACTTGCACGATTAACCCTTTAATTTTGTGATTGTGAATTAAAATAAGAGATATTGGAGGTTAAGCAGAATTATTATAATTAGAATTATTACTGTTGAAACAGATGAGACGAGTGAGTCGGAATGCCGCGTCGAGAAGAATTGTGGTTGTGGTTGTGGGTGTTGGTGTTGGGGAACACCTTCAAACGCATTAGCACTTGGTGCGGGCCCACTACCTTTGTTTTTGTTAGCTAGTGCTGCCACGCACAACTCATTAAACTTTTTCTTTTTTTTCTTTTTTCTATAAGAAGCCGTCAATATATATTGTTCAAGAAAAAAAAAAATTTCAATATATGGTATAATCTACAAACAAATACAATTATGGAAACATATATGATGGGTATTTGGGGTCGGTGCAAAGCTAATACAGCTTTATTACCCCCAAACATGAGTTAGGAAACTCATAATTCATACAAATGCCAAAATGACTATAATTAAACATGCATAACTGATTTTCTTTAGAATTATTTTTTGAATCAAGAAAATATAGTATTAAATAGCTTACATAAGATAAGAATAATCACAATATTTATTCACATCCGTCATTACTTTAGTTAAATATCAAATTAAAACACGATTGTTAATTAATTTTTCAGTTTTTTATGTAAGTAGAAGAGTTAATAGTGTGGCTCATACATTAATTCAAAATGCTACTAGTGTAAACACAAATCATATATAGTTAAGCGATATTTCTTGCTGATGTCAATGAAATTATTATTAAAAAAAAACGTTAATTAATTTGCATGAAGCCACACAAAATAACAATTTTTTTTTTCTCCCACGCATCAAATAATCAAGATTTTGATGATGAGAGTAATCAAATGAAAATGGTACGTGGTCCCCCGAGGAGGGCTTATATATACGTAAGCTGGTTAATTATCATTATTCCTTAGGAGACACAAACAAACTTGAAGTGTTCTTCCTCAATCTTCTTTGTTTCTCTCAGTCAGTTTGTTTTTCCTTTCCACTTAACTAGTTAGCTAGTCAAGTAATGGAGGGAAATGGCGGGTGTTGTCGAAGTTTCATTCAGAGTTCAAAGCCATACATAGCTATGATTTCTCTGCAATTCGGCTATGCCGGAATGAACATCATCACTAAGGTTTCGCTCAACCGTGGAATGAGCCACTACGTGCTTGTTGTTTACAGGCACGCCTTCGCCACCGCAGCTATTGCACCATTTGCTCTTGTTCTTGAGAGGTAACTACTGTTATTTATTTTTTAGCCTTGATATACATAAATATTTCTATTAACAACAAATGTAATTAATTAATTGCCTTTTGATATATGATTTTGCAGGAAAATAAGACCAAAGATTACATTCCCCATTTTCATGCAACTTTTTGTACTGGGTCTGCTTGGGTAAGTAGTTAACAATGTCTTCTTGGGTTTTCTCTTGAGTCGCATTATAATTATTTGCCTCAAGTCACTAAAATATCAGGACCGGCCCTGAATTTATTAGTTAACTTAATTCTATTTCCATTTACAGGCCGGTCATTGATCAAAACTTCTACTACGCCGGATTGAAGTTTACATCCCCGACCTTCTCTTGTGCCATGAGTAACATGCTTCCGGCAATGACATTCGTCATGGCTGTCCTTTGCAGGTATGGATGACTAACTACTTGTACGTTCATACTTTGAGGTTAAGTTTGGTGTGTGTGTGTGTGTGTGTGTGTGTGAGAGCGAGAGAGAGAGAGAGAGAGAGAGAGAGAGAGAGAGAGAGAGAGAGAGAGAGAGAGAGAGAGAGAGAGAGAGTGGATATATAGCTATTAGCTAATTAACATGCTTCATGATATTTAATTAATCAAGGATGGAGAAGCTGGACATGAAGAAGGTTAGATGCCAAGCGAAGCTGATAGGCACAATTGTGACAGTGGCCGGAGCCATGCTGATGACGTTGTACAAAGGAAACATCATTAACTTTCCATGGTCGGGTCACTTGGCAAACTCCAATAATGCCCCTAGTGCAAATAATAATGAGGACAAGGACTGGCTCAAGGGATCCATTCTGCTCATCTTGGCCACCCTTGCCTGGGCTTCTTTCTTTATCATTCAGGCAGTGACACAGAAGAGGTACCAAGCTCCGTTATCCCTCACCGCAATCGTCTGCTTCTTGGGAACTCTGCAGTCCATAGCTGTTACCTTTGTCATGGAACACAAGCCGGCGGCTTGGACCATTGGTTGGGACATAAACCTTCTTGCTGCTGCATATGCTGTACGTAACTCGATAACGCAATTAAATTAATTTGATCGATCATTAGCTGTTTACTAACGAACATGTACACATGGCAGGGCATAGTTTCATCGAGCCTTGCATACTACGTTCAAGGGCTGGTGATGGAGAAAACAGGTCCTGTTTTTGTCACCGCTTTCAGCCCTCTTATGATGATCATTGTGGCTGTCATGGGTTCTTTCATCCTTGCTGAGAACATCTATCTTGGAGGGTACGTCTCAACTACTCTACCTATTAAATATTTTGACTTAATTCTTAATTTTATATCTTCATGTTTCATTGAATCTCATCAAGTTGTATGTGGTTTCAATTTCAGTATTCTTGGTGCTGTACTAATTGTCATGGGACTCTACTCGGTTCTCTGGGGCAAGTACAAAGAGTACAAAGAAAAAGAAGCTGAGAGCTTTAATATTCCTCAAGCAATAAAGGGTACTACAGCTACTACTGGAGACATCACTACTGATTTACAAGACATTGAAATACAAAAGAGCAGCCAACCTAACCCCAAGGAATGAGGCACCAACATTTAGAAAAGGTCCAAGAGAGGCTTTTCTTTTCTTTTTTGTACTCGTAGTTGAATCTGACCCTTTTATTTTTATTTTTTGTTTTCTTTTTGTTGATTTACTTACTATGATGTATCCTGTTATATGTCGTGTAAGTTTATATAATGAAAATTTCGATATATGAGAAGAATAACGAGATATTAAATGCATAGCTATATCAAATTAAAAGAAAAAAAAACGCTAACTATATACATAATACGTGACGTACATTACTCTAGCTACTTTAAGCTAGCTCTTTCGGTTTATGTTAGGTCATCTCCAATAAGAGGGTCAAACTGGGCTCTCTAGCTCTTTTCTGAAAATTATGAACTCCAACAAGCAAAAGACCATAGGGTTAAATGTGGGTCTAGGTCCAAAAGGGGGTGGAGAGAGCTGAAAATATCTCCAAAGGTAACCTTTAGGCTCTGGCGGGACCCACAATAAACCCAACAGATATAAAGAGGAGGGTTGACACATGCATGGATGCATTGATTTGAAAACAAATCAACAGATCATGTTACACAACCATTGCAATCCAACGGTAGACAATTATGCTATCAATTATGTCATAATTCTGCTATCAATGATTTAATTTATGATTTTGTATCATTAATTATGTAATGTTTAATTTATGAAATAAAATGTTGAAATAAAACTTTTATTCATCCTATCTGAAAATGTTATCTACAGGTCCAAACGTACGCCTTAAAAAATTAATTTTTGTCTCAAAAATTAATCAAATAAAATCATAAATTTGAAAAATATAATGTAAAACCATAAAATGTTATAAATGGCTAAAATTTAGCCATGCCTTACTGGAGATAGTTCATTAGTTCATCAATAAAGAATAATATTTTTTAGGGCTAAATTATAGCCTTGGCCCCAATATAGCCCTCTCCTACTAGAGATGACATCATTAATTGAATACTTGTTCACAATTAAGTGGCAAAATTTGCTCGTCTCATGACGTATGATGCGGATTCTACTATGGTTTCTTGTCCACTTTTCTCAATATATTCCTTGACTTTTAATCGACTGCAGTTGTTAACTTTGTTTTGCTACTTTTTATTCTTTCCCCTTTCGGTGGGGTTTCTCTCTCGATACCTTCAAAGTCAGTGGCGACATTTTCTGCCCATCATGAGCGCTTTTGTCCGAAGTTAGTCTTTGATCAAGGGGTCACTGCCTCTTTTTCCCCCTCGGTTGTGTGTTTTCCCATTCAATTTCTTTCTTCGTCTTTCCCCCTTGTTTCCTACTTCTCTTTTTTCAAATCTTTCTTTCTTCATCTTCTCCATCTGGTTGTTCAATCTTTCTACCATGGTCTGTTCCTTTGCTCTTCGGAGCTTTGTTCAAAGTGGGATCTACCCACTAGTGCCCTTGATGATGCAACAAGAGATTGTGTACTCTTTTTGTACATGTCTCTTTGATCCTTTGTCGGATCTCACCTGTTCCTTTCAACCGATCTCAAGTTGATTTCCTGGTTTCTTTCGTTGCATTCTTGGCAATTAATTTTTGATTTAGTGGAGGTGATGTGAGTACTGCTTTCTGGAATTTCAGTGGCTGGGTATATCAGAATCGTCATGGATCTCTTCCTTGACCATTTGATCTGGATGGCGTTTGTTGCTGGTTGCTTTTGCGTCGCTGTGGTGAGTTTGTTCTTCCTGTCGATGGTTGTTGGTAGTGGTGTGGTTGCCCTTGTGTTCAGGCTTCTATTTGGTTCTGTTTTGTTTGTTTGGGCTTTTGGGCTTATGTTGATGCTGTTAGGTCTATATTGTTTTTAATATTTTCTGTTTAATAAAAGTTGTTGTTGTTTGACAAAAAAAGAAAGAAAAAAAATCATTTATTCATTACCAAATAATAATTCAGATATTTGTTATCAATCAATGGTTATTGTTTGCATTCTACGGAGGAAGATGAGAATACTTCAACCTACAATGAATCTCCAATCTCACATTTTTTAGCAATAAAGTTCGATAATAAAATACATGCAATTCTCAACATAGACTGTCCATCTATTTTTTTTCTGTTGTATTGAATAAAGAGAAATTTTAAATACATCCCCTCAATTACATAATACACACCCCTTATATTTTTTTTGTATCATTTTTTCATCAAATTTCAATCTATGCCCCTCCTCATTAAATAAATAAATGAGAAAAATTATATAAAAAAAAAAATTAGTTCGGCTATGTATCATAAGTTTTTACTATAAGTTTTTGATATATTGTGGAATTAATTGCCCGTACATATCAATATGAAAATTAATAATTACTTTTCTTCTTTCTTGTTAGAACAGAGGGATAATAAGATATAGATCAATCCTAAAACGAATAAAATGTTGTTCCTAACAAATTATACACTACGTCAAAAGATTGCAAGTATGTTATCAAGGAGGGGGAGAGGAGAGGAGAAGCGTACATGTCTGTTTGTTCTCGTGTTCTATATAAAGACAAAGAATGACCAGTTGCACCTGTTCATTCAAATTCATACTCAAATCAACAGTTGTAATTTTTGTTGATAATTATCTGAAGAAAAAAAAACTGATGTTTTAATATATATCCAAACTTGATCAAAACAGAATACAAAAAAAAAATTTCCCAATTTAAGTCACTAGATCCCAAGAGTCTCAAGGCCCTTCTTTGACATTTAAATATGGAGGCCCAACATATGGAGCCCTAAGACCCAAGTCCATTTAACATGTGTTCCAAGTGAACACTTATAAAGACAATTGACTTAAAAACATTTCTTAGATGTGGGAGTCTATCCCACATGATCCAATAATACCCCACATTTTCTATTAAAACCCAACAATACCCCACATTTGAATAGAAAATAAGCTACAAAAATGATTCTATAACTTATCGTCATTTCAGAGAACTTAGAATCTATATGCATCAGAAAATGTGTCTTTTGGACTTGAACCTTTCCCAGTGATAACTTGTTGGAGTTACTTAGTGAGGCAGTGAGTTACCATCTTAAACTGTTCACTATAGTGTAGTAAAACGAGACAATAAGTATCACACATACGTCATCTTGATACATTTCAAGTTTATACGATTGTGTTCATTTTGGTCCTGAACAAATCCCGTCTTCATGAGAGCTCTAGAGAATTTAGCCATATCAATGGTCATGGATGCGACCCCACATCACTCTCATATAGGTAACAGTAATTAAGAGTATCTTGTATTACTCCTCTTAATGTAAATATATTAGCGACATTAAGAAAATTAATTCACCCTATTCATCTTACAAGAACACACATTTCTTTGTCATATGAATGAGTGAAGTTGTATGTGTTTCACTTTGAGTCTTCCTCAACTAGTTTGCCTATTGAACCTAGACCATGGGATCTCCAATTAGCTAGGTTAGGTTTCCGCATGTTTGACTCATTGAATTGGCTTGAGACCCATTCCCCTCGACGCAAATATAACTTGGTTCTTAGGGTAGGCCTGTAGCCAAAGGATCGGCTAAATTTTCCTTTGATTTGATATAATCCAATGATATAATTCCATTGGAGAGCAATTGTTGTATTAATTGTTCAATGTTGTTGCCTTATATGCCTTGATTTTCCATTACATCTTGTTTTTGGCTCTATATTGCAGCCATACTATCACAATAAATACAAAGGGCAGTTAAAGGCTTAGGCCACAATGGAATATCTTCCGCGAAATTTCTAAGCCACTCGGCTTCTTCGGCAGCTTTATCTAAACCTATATCTACTAGGATAAAATTAATACACATCAGTCCCTAACTGATGTTAAAAAAAAAAAAAAAATCCGATGTCTTAGTGGGCGATGTTAAAGATCGCCAAAACATAGACATTGATTGATAACTAATGTCTAGTTTGGAATGAGACATCGGTTTAACGTTCAGAATTGATGTAAAAACGTTATTATGATCACTATTTTGGTGTGTTTAGCTATTGTCAGACCTTCATATTTTGGCATTAGATGCTTAATGAAATATAAGTCTAACAACACAATTATCCATTTTAACATCGTTACTGATTTTAGAAACTATATCTGATAATATTTTACACATCGGTTCCCTTTAATTTTTGCTTGTGGTTCATGAGCTTTTCACGTGTTTGCTACATAATATTCCACTAGACATTCAATCTACATTTTGTAGTATAGTTTGAACTGATATAATTACTCATTTTAACATCGGTTCCTGAAGAAGAACGATATCCAATGCTATGTGGGAAATTGGTTCCTTGGTCTATATCGATGTCTATAGTAATTCTAGACATCGGTCTTTGTTTTCAAACTGATGTACATTCTCTTTTCTGACATCATTTTTTGTTTAGTAACTGATATATTTTCTCTTTTCTGACATAAGTCCTTCTTCAATAACTGATGTATTTTTTCTTTCTTGACATCAGTCTGCAAATTCAAACTGATGTAATATCTCTTTCCTGACATCAGTTTTGTCATTTTAAAGCACATATTTTGTACTAGAAAGTTGATCCACAAATAACAACATGAAATTCAAATGGAGGAAAAATATTAGGGAATTGCATTAATTTCTATCCAAAATTAGAGCTGTTAATAGTTTCAAAAATTTTGCACAGTAAACCCTAGCCTACTTTAAGGTTAGTCCAGAAGATACCACTACTGCAATAATTACATGCAGTTTAATTTGTTCACAGTTGCTGCAATCACTACATCTACTACAAAATGGTCAGCAAAATCTAGCCTTACTCAAAATCATATTGCTCGTCAAGATCTATAGCAAAGTCTGCAAGTAGTCAGCCGCTTCAATGCGCACCTCATCAAGTTGCTCTTGGGTATATTGTAACCGACTCTTTGCCGCCCACTAGAAATGTATGTCACAACATAAGTCATAATCATTTTATTATTTAAATCAAACTGCTTGTCAAACTATAATATGTGCATTTACCTTGGTTGAAAATGAAAGAGTGTCATCATTTATAATATCTTTCATATATCGCATCACATAATAACCACACTCAACTCCACCCGGTTGTTTAGGTACGCCCTATATATTAGGATTATTGAATTAGAAATGCATTATTGAAATAGATAATCAACCACATATATCATTACTTACAGGAAGTAATTTCACTTTGGGCACTTTGTTAACCCTACCCGTTTCAGCATTGAAAGCTTTAACCGCACTGCACACCACCAAACTATGTCATTATCCAGCATATTGTTACTTGGTTAGAGAAAAATACAAATAAAAAATTAGAATAGTGCTTACTTTATCACCGAGTTCTCTCATGATTGGTAATGGACTGGTTTAGGCAAAGGGTCCAACATGTAGATTTCATCATCCCAAATAATTGTCAATATCCAATGTTCCCTACATAATTAATGTAGCCCACATGATGCAATCAAGTAAGAAAAATATATGCAACTGAGCACCAAAAGGCATCATGATCGAATATAATACTTACCCCGAATTGTAGGGCATAAAAAATATACGGTCAGCCTTTCCCTCTTTCAACCGGTCCACCAAGTAGGGATGAAATCCTGGTCTTTCACATTTATATGTGGCTGCTGGATCAATAAAGGCAAATGTATCCAACTCATCACTTTCACTAATAATTTCATGTAGGTGCCTATGTCAAAATAGTTGAATTAAATTTCTGAAACTTGGCACATAAAAATAAAATTTATGATTTAAGTAACAAGATGCTTACGCCATGTATGCTGTTATCACTCCTTGGCCAATCCACTTCATTTCTAAGAGATTAGTCACATTCTCAGTTAAGATGAAGAGCTTTATCATCCAACACTGTGCTTATTGACTCATTAGTTTCTTCCATGATAGTTTTGGCATGTTTGTACAATAACTTGCAGCGCTTGGGCACAAAAGGGTGTAGCTCAGCTTTATCGAACAATGATTTCACAATAGGACACTTCTTCTTCTTCTTGTTCTGTTAGATAATAAATTATATCCCATCATCATTTAGGATTCAAGACTATAATACTTAATCCTACAGTGGCAATATGAAACAAATCCTACATTATGCACCAAACTATAAGTCAATATCTTTGATGAATGTTTCCGAATAACAAGCTCCTCAGGCCAAGCTACGTGACTTCCAATAGCTTCGCGAACCAATTCCATCTCACCTAATATAGGAAAAGGAAGTGGTGTGTCACCTTGAATCTCACCATCCACCGATACCCTAAGACATCCCTCCTTCAATGGAACTCCATGTATTGTCTTTGTCATATCCTAGTCATCGAATACGGTACCAAAAACAACTATATTGCTGATGGTATTTACTGCTAACTCACAATTGCCACCCTACAAAAAGTACCAAATGCACAAAGTACCAAAAATAAATAGATTACACACAATAACAAGAAGCATGATTATTAGGATTGGAAATTAGAATAATAGAGTTACCATATCAGTAGGGGGAGGAACAATCTCGCAGTCGTCCACATTTACTTTCACATTGTCCTCATTAAGATCAATTGAGTTCTTTCTTGTTGCATCATAGAAACTGCCTTTATCTGATATTGGTGTCAGCTGATTGTTTTCAAAACCAAGGGCATTCATAGGAGTTGCATAGGGTGCCTTTTCTATTAAACGTGATTCTAATTCAGCAAGCCTTTTATTAAAGAGCTCATCTGTCTTTGCTTATTATTCATAAAGCAATTTCTTTGTCTCTTGCAACTCCCTATCTCGTTCTCTATCATCGGCCAATAATTCTGCTTTAGTAATTGTGACCCTTCTCTGCTTCGGAAGATTAAAGTATGTGGACGGATTGACAAAACCTCCAACACCCCTCACCCTACCCGAGTGTTCAGGAGTTTCTAGTGCTTGAGTCAATACATCATCACTTCCTTAGATGTCTAGCTCACCCTTACTCTTCTTCTCCAACAATTCATCCTGATACGATCAATATCCATACACTACAAAAAAGAATTCATTTAGCTTCACCAATTAGCGTCGGCGTCAAAATGCCGTCGCCATTGATCAAAAATTCGCTACGGCAAATACGGCGTCGCAAAGAGAAAAATTATTTGCAACGGCATGGCGTTGCCGTCGCATAAATATGCCTTCAATTGCTACGGCAGTATCTTTCCGTTGCCAGAATTTACTTCTTTTAGCTACCTTAATTGATGTCGTCGTATATTTTTATTTTATATATTTTCTTTCTGTCGTATTAGATGTCCTCTTAGGTTTTTTGGGTTCGGAAACATTGAGTTCCCTTCGCGTTCACTCCACTGTTTTCAATGGATTGGTATTCAGTAAGGAGAAAAGGAGAGTGCTTGGTGGAGTTGCAGATCGAACTTGGTGATGTCAAAGGGGTCAAGATCTGTAACTTATGAGTTAGGGGTGGAAACTTGTTTAAGATTTGGGTTGGTTTGGGGAAATAGAAGGAATCTGGCCTGGGTTTTAGGAGTGTTCTACCTGGGTTCTTTGTTTTTGTCGTTCCATTGGCTCCTTCACTAGATTGTTCGATTGCTATCTAATTTATCAATCCCAATCGAGTAGCCGACGAAAAAGGCTAGCACTGCTTTTGTTCATCTTTCTACTCAAAACCATTTTCAATTTCAAATGGGTCTGACGCAATGGGGAGCTCTTACTTCTTACACTCTCTCATCTCGGCCTCTCCTACTCTCGATTTCCCTAATTTTCTTCGCATGACCCAATCCGCGATTGTTCAAACTCTATCTCCTTCCTATTTTTCATTCTCTTTCTGCATATCAATGCCAAGAGAATAAAATTTATATAGTAAGTTCATTCTTATTTTGCTTCACATTTCAATTCATTTATTTTTTTGGTTGCTATTTTGGCTTAATTTGGGTGCAGGGCTTATGGATTGGTTTAATTTGGATGCAGGGCTTGTGGATTGTTGTTGATTACACAGCTCAAGAAATGGACATCTGATTCCTCTCAAAATCCCGAAGAAAGAAAACCAGTTTTGTAAGTAAGTGTGTGGCATAGATCTACACCTCTAGTTGTCTTTCATAGTTTAGCATTTACTTGGTGTTGGATTTGAACTAATTTAGTTAGGCATTTACAGATGTGAAGCATCATTGTATTAAAACAAGTTGTATCTCCACCTGTTTATTATATGTTCTTTCTAGTATTTGTTCATTGCTCTCTTTTGTTTGTCATTTTCATGGTGTTTGCTTAATTTCATTTCAGCATGGAGAAGACACTTGAGAAATATCAATGATCGAAAGAGCTACGAGCTCCCTTTGTAACTTCGTTTAAGAGATTTAGGTTTTTTTTTTCTTTTGGGATTTACTCCTGCCAATATATGTTAGTTCATAGTGGTTTAATCGAGTCAACAGCAAGACGAGATTGAAATTTGATACAGTTGCTTGACCTTTCTTCTTTGACAGCAAGCTTTTCATCATGAGAAGATTGAACCCGTTGTTGTCCTCTTCTACCTTTTGTGTATGGACAGCTAGTTCTCCATGAAGGAGAAAAAAATAGAATGCAATTGCTTTTCCTTGTTTTGTAACAGAAAGGTTGTTCATGCTTAAAAAGCATGTCTCCCACATTCTCTTCTCTTTTCGTTTTGTTGCTTTAGAAAACAGAACCCATACTTTAATAATCCATGCAAGACCACCGTAGTCTTATCTTATATCTTGACAGCAAGACCACCATAGGAACCATACTTGCATTTAATTAGTTAATCATCATGATTAAACAATTCTTCTTGGGCTTCACATGATTATAGTTTTGTGTTTTGGAATTGCCAATAATATTATACTAACAGTTTACATAGAGTGGATTTTGTAGTTGCTGTTAAGTATGGGATTGTAGATCCAAGTACTACATCAATTATGGGATTTGTTTGTTACAGAAACCCAGAGGAGATCCCATGGGGTCAGTTTGGTGCCGATATTGTTGTTGGAGTCTACTGGAGTGTTCACTGACAAGGACAAAGCCGCTGCGCACTTAAAGGTCAGCTCAGTTTAAAATTTTTTTTAATTTGATTGCAGAATGATTTGTTGGTCCTGTGTTTTGGTATATGCATGAATTTGACTGTATTTCTAGGAATGGATCCTTCATAATTGATATTTTTGTTGTCAGGGTTATTTGAGTGATTTTAAGTACTGCTAATAGACTAGTACTGCATTTAGACTTGAATCGTATATATTTGTTAATCATTTGCATGGTTCTGTATTATATTGAAATAAGTGATAGCCACATATTTCAGGTTTGTAATCTTTCTCCAGTCTTCAAACTAGAACGAAGTTGCTAATATCTGTTCAGTTTCTGTTTTGCTACACGTTTTCAAAAGTTTTTATATGGTTGTACATATGATCATATGCAAAGACTGATACAACTGAAATCAAATTGTTTTATTTAGTTCTTTGTCAGGTATTGAAAATGAGATTCAGTGGTTGTTTTGGTTTTTCGTTTCTCATTATCAAATGAGCTTCGGATCTTTTGGCCTTCAAAATGGAAACTGTGATGCCCCGGAAATTCGTATTTATTTTCCGAGGATTTTCCGGAATTTAATTAGTGGTTGTTGGAAGGTTTCGTGGCTCGTGGACGGAGCGGAAGTGTTTCGGACGAATTTTTATTTGAAAATGATGACTTTAGGGGGGTTGCAAAGGTTGAATTTTGATACGTTGAGATTCTCCGAAAACTTCCTTCACAAAAGTTGTAGAGCACGTCGATACGAGTTTGTGGACATGTGGAGCGCGTCAATCGGAGTTCGTATGAGAAAGTTATGGTCATTGGAAGGAATTTCCATTTTGGTATAAATAGAAGTTTCCCAAGTTGGAAACTTACTATTTTCATTTCCTTCCTTTTCCGGAAACCTCTCTTTTCTCTCTCTCGGTCGACACCTTCAGAAACGAAGATTTCCGTCTGACCCGACCCGAACCCGGAAACCCGACCCGACTTTTCTGGCTATTTCAGGCGGTCTCCCACCGAGAAATTTTCCAGATAGGATCGCCTCCTTCGTCTGGTCGTCCCCGTGGTGTCCTCTATCTAGCACCGATTCTCGGTGGTGGCGGCGGTAGAAGGCGGCGCAGTTGGGTGTTTTCGGACCCGATCGGTTCTCCGATCTCCGACGTCGGCGGGGCTTCAAGCTGGGCTTAGGGAGCTCAGAGCAGTCTCCTTGTGCGAGCTGTGGTGGTTGTTTGGAAGAATTCACGTGAAAACTCGATCAACTCAGTGTGGATTACTGTTCACGGTTTGTGAGGTAGTTTTCGATCCCTTATGGTTGTTTTCTGACTTCGAGCTAGTTATGAGATTTCACAAGCATGCTTAGATGAAGAACTTTGATATTGGGAGTTTTGTGAAATATTGAGTTTTGGACGACGGCGGTGCGCCACTGCCTGTGGCGGCGTTCCGGCGGTGTTCCGGCCATGTATGGGATTGTTTCTGGTATTATATGTCTTCTACTCGTCGATACGAGCGTTTTGATATATAATACGCATATTTTGGAGTTCGTATGAAATTGTTATGATTTTTACGATTTCATACTGGTTGATTTATTCGATCCGTGAGGATCCGAGCGTCCGATCGACTTGTGGTTGGGACGTATCGATCGTGGATGTATTCCGGAGACTTTGGGAGGTTTCGGATGTGGTTTCGCCTCAATTGGTGCCACTTTGGGGATTTTAGTTCAAAACAGGGGTTTCGAATTTAAATCGTTACTAAGTTGAAACCGTATGTGATTAGGTACTTGGGAAGTATTCTTGGACGGTTGCTTTGTGGTTTGGCTGCTTTGTTCTGTATTGAAGACGCAACGGGAGTTTCGAGGTGAGTAATCTCACAAGTTTCATTTATGAACGGATTAATTGGTTGATTAGCTTTCAAAATGAACTATAGTTGGTATTAGTGGCATTCCTGAGTGAATGACTACGTATATATATATTTACGTGAAATATATATGTTTTGGTGGGTTGTGGATTGATGAAAACAATATGCATGATTATCAGTGTTTTATTGTTTTGGGGTTGTGGCTTTTTAGAAAACAAATGGTGGGAAATGGTATTTCTATTGTTTTGAAAAGTGTTTGAGCATGTGAGAGTCACAGGTTGTGATTTCTCCTTTTGGGTTGATTTAATGTTTTGATCTGACGACCGGTGGTCTGAGGATGTGAGAGTCACAGGTTGTGATTTCTCCTTTTGATTTGATTTAACGTTTTGATCTGACGACCAGTGGTCTGAGGATGTGAGAGTCACATGTTGTGATTTCTCCTTTTGATTTGATTTGACATTTGGGGTCCGGTGCGACTCGTTTAATGTTTTGATCTGAGGGTCAGGTTGGCCTAAGGATCCGAGGTTGCAGGTTGCATCCTCAGGCAATGTATATCGTAAGGTCGAACCTTGGCCGAGGTGACAGGTTTCGATATATTCAGTTAGAGCTCTAGTCTGTCTGCCATGGTACCTCATGGATCTAAGTAGGTTACTTACGATTACTGGGTACGTATGTGTTTGTCCAGGTTGGACCGATTGATGTGTTTTGTCCAGGTTGGACCAATTTAATGTGTCTTCTCCAGGTTGGACTGATTTAATGTGTTTTGTCCAGGTTGGACTGATTTGACGTGTTTTGTCCAGGTTGGACCGATTTAATGTGTTTGTCTAGGTTGGACTAAAAGAATCATATGCTATTTGTTAGGTTAATAATAGGTATGATTGATGTGCGTATGTGTTTGTCCAGGTTGGACCGTTTTGATGTGTTTTATCCAAGTTGGATCGATTTATCATATTTGAATTGTTAGGTTAACGATTTATATGATTTTGCCACTGTGTGACTTTTGTGTTTTCCCTTTTGGGAAAAGAGTATTGTTTTGGGAGCATGGTATGTTTTCCTTATTCTCGAGTCGAAAGGTTTTCTTCGTGTTGGGCGTGAGTTGTGCGGGCTTTTATCCTGTGATTTGGTATGAGTTGTTTTGAGTTACTCATACGGGCTTGCAAAAGCTTACCGGGTTTGTTGTCTGACAACCCGGTGCACCATTCCAACGGTGTAGGGGTTAATCCTGCAGGGTAGGATAATCGGGGCTGAAGCTGAGGTAGCTTGTTGACAGCAGAACGGGTAGGAAGCAAATTTTGTTGGCTTTGCCAGTGTATGACTTCCGCTATGTAGTAAGCTCTGAGGAGCATTTACGTTTTATTTTGTGATGACAATTTAATTCGTAAATTTGTGTAATATATAACTCTGTGGAACGAGTGTATATTAACTTGGATTGGTTCAGGGCATCAGTATATACTTGTTTTAAGGGAAAGATGTTCCAGGTATTTGTATTGATGACTGAACGTTCACACATGTATAATTATGAGATTATATATATCGATTTTTATTTTTGTTAAAAATCAGGGGCGTGACATAAACTGCTTACACGATGGTTCACATCTTCTTTAGATTGGATCATGCAATAGTATTGCCAGTAAAACAAAGTAGCTAGTGTACTCAAACATGAGTTATTAATTTCTTTGTAGTTTTTGGTTTGTAAATTACTAACTTATTTTGTTTTTGAAAACTAGTGAGCTAGACAATGGGATTAAGAAATCAGAATTTTCAAGGAATCCTAGATATCATGACATCCTTATGGATGAAGTATATCCTGCAAAAGAATCTTGGTCCAGAATGCTATTTGGAAAGGAAAATGTCAAGGTACATATTCTTACGTACATTATCTTGGTCTATAGGACCAACAATGTGTCAATTTCCACACTTCACATTAGTTCTTTGTCCTTTGTATGAAGAATCATTGTATGAGTTACAAGTGTTCTAAAATTGTATGAGTTACAACTGTTCTAAAATTTAAACATAGATATAGAAGACCAGCAGTGTCTATTGTAAAGTTTAAGGACAAGGATGTCACTGGGAAGAGGATTCAAGGGGTATGTTGTGTTTCATAGTTTCATGGATTGTCTCAATTTCATATCCATGCATGGTTTTTCTGTTCAATTTCACATCAAACCTACTTGCTTTGGGACTGTGCCACCTTGCGACCGTTGCTCTTCTGATCTGCTACTTACCTTTTTTATTGTGTAGTGAATATTCAAGTTTATTGTGTAGTAACCTTTTTTGTTACTATTGTATGCAGTTCCAATCAAAATAAACAACCACATTCTCACAGAGCCTGTTTTTTTATTTTGCTAATTGGGTTTGATGTGATACTTAGTCTGCAATGTTTGTTTGGCTGGTGTTAGCAACTGAAACAATTAGAAAACATCATTTGAGTACTATTGGGCAGCTAAGGCTGCTGTGATCATTTGTTTCACATCTGGTATGAACTCTCTACTTTTTCTATCTGTTTGCGAGTGTATGTGTGATCTTGCTTTATCTGGAAAGTTGTTATTGTAGCTCAGCTGAGTTCTAATTTACAATTAATATTTCCTTTCTGATGCTGGTTAAGAGGCTAAAGAGTTTTCTATAATATGGTTGAATTCGTTATCTGATTTACATTTTTCAACTTTCTCAGGGAAAGGATATCCTGGAAATCAACCATCCCGAAAGTCCTTTCGGCAGAGACCAGAGTGATATGAAATTTTAGTAAATTTAGATTCTGTATAAAATTTAATAAAATCAAACAGAAACTGGCAGCATCGCATGGGTGAGCTGCCTAGTTTTAGCTAAGGTTTAAATATTAGTGCATTTTTGTATTTGTATAATCATACCTCAAATATTATCTATCCAAGCTTTGTATTTCAATTTTGTTGGCTCTGTACTTATAGACTATCTTGTTTGCATAATTAAGTAATTGAACAGAATGTCAATTGTATGCGTTTTGTTAAAAAAGAAAAGAATTTTTTTTTTTAATTAACAATTCATATTTTGCGACGGCATTGTTTCCGTCGCAAAAATTCCGTTGCGGTAGGTGGCGTCGCTATTGACCTTTGCGATGGCGAAGTTGTCGTAGTCAAACTGCAAGCTACAGCGTAATTGCCTGATTGCCGTAGCAAATAGCAATGGCGACGCCCTCAACGACAACAGCAAAATTGTCGTCGCCATTGGTCTTTTGCGACTGCAATTTGACTTTCCGCAACGGCGTTGCGCCATGGCCATTTGAATTCTTTTTTGTTGTGATAATAAGTGTCACAACTATCATAAGAAAAGCAATGCTCAGCAATGGGCCATGAACATGAATGGAATAGCTATATAGATTCAAAACTTTCAGTTTCTGTGCTACTTACAATTTTTGATGCTATTCAAGGTTCTAAAAAACACTAGGCGCTAGTCGGGCGGAAGTCTGGAGCCTAGCGCCCAGGGGACTAAGTGGTTTTTTTATTTTTTATTTTTTATTTTAATATTATTTTTATGACATATAATATCACTGACAACTATTTCTATATATAAATATAACTCCAAAATGCTTCTATATAAAACAATTAACAATCATACATTTTAACAATTAAGTAATTAACAATCAGTAAGAAGTTTTTCCTCAAAAAGATGATCAATAAGAGGTTAAGAACTAATTACTGAGAACCAATTAACTAAGCAAAGTCAAATAGACAAATAGTTCAATACAATTCAACAATTATTCAATTAACAGATGCAATTCGTGTCAAAACCAAATTGAGGCATAGACTTTGCTGCAACACCTGTCAAAACCAAATTGAAGCAGAGACTTTGCTTCAACTCAGCAAATTGAAGCAGAAAGAGGCTCAGAAGAACTCCGAACGCAGCAATTTCAAGTTCGAGCCTTCGAGGCTTTGCTGCAAAAAGAACCCAAATTTCAGATCTCAAACAGTGAAAGTGTGAAACAGATCGAAGTTTTGAATTACTAAGTTTTGAAACAAATCAAATTTCAGATTGGGACACTTACCAAGTTTGAAAGTACATGGAGATGTTGAGCAGAGATTGGGAGGCACCGAGGGAGCGAGAGAGTGAGTCTTTGTGAGAGGAAGACAGAGAGACTATGCCGCTGTCGTCGCCCATCTGTGTTGAGGAGGAGTGCCACCGTACCGCTGGCCCACTGTCGTCGATAAGGAGCCGAGAAGGTCGTCTTGATATTCAACAATGATTAAGAAGCAAAAAAAAAGACTTCAGCGGTTAGCGCCCAGCCCCAGTCGGGAAACGTCTAGCCTGATTAGGCTCCGCCTAGATCGCCTAGTCAGACGCCAAGCAGCCCTGCGCCTAAGGCAAACGATTCGGTAGAAATCGGAACGTCTCCTCCACGCCTAGCGCCGCCTAGCCCGAATTTTAGAACCTTGATGCTATTAGTGTCACCTCCTCATCTATCTTCCCATTTTTACGTACACGGGATTTCTTCCATAACATTGCACGATCAATTACCTCTCCTTCAGGCCAAGTCTCTCTCTGTGCATACCAGACAAGTATTAGTAAATGCAATGTACAATTGAAATATGACATTTCATTTATTTGCATAAAATCAGAGACAAGAATGGATTATAACTTACCAATTCCTCCTCTAGTCCAGTATAACCCTTTCTTAATAATTTGTGATGATATTTTTTCTTCTTCACTCGCTGACTTTGTTCATGATGAAGTTTCTACATAAAAACAAAGACTATTAATCATTATACCAGAAAGTATGCTTGTATTAGAGTCAACTTCAAATCAGAAAAGTAACTCCAATATATAATGTACAAATGAGAGCCTTATACATATATAAACTCATCATACCAGCCATTCTTCTGTACTCCTCTGTTTTACAAATTCTCTCCACGGCAATAACCCAACGAATTCATACCCCTTCGGAGGCTTTCTCAATTTCTTCCTCTTTCCCAAGTAAGGCAGCACATGTTTATTTGTTAATTAAGTTGGTCTTAAGTAGGGCTGTCAATTTCGACACGACCCGATGACACGACTCGAAACCCGCACGATTAAAAAGCAGGTCAGCCGTGGGTCAACCCGCCATGACCCATTTAATAAATGGGTCGGCCATGGGTTAACCCGCCAACACGAAGTGAACCCGTATAACCCAATTATACTATACTTCATCTTGAAATTTTGGACGTTGGGAGTATTTGATCATAGGATTAGACAATTTGAAATATTTTGCTTTATAATCATTGAATTTAATTATTTATATTTTTCGTCTTGTGGAGTTTTTAGTGAATTTAATCAATTTATGTATTTTTTTTTAGTTAAATGGGTCGCATTGTTAACCATTAAATAGGTCATTTTGTCTAACACGACACGACCTATTTATTAAATGGGTTAAGCGGGTTGGAAACGGGTAACCTGTTTAATAAATAGGTTGGGTTTGGGTTTAAATTTTTGACACGATTATTAAATGGGTTGGGTTTGGGTTTGTTGTCTCATGCGACACGATAAATACATTGACCGACACGAACCCAACCCGACACGACCCATTGACAGCCCTAGTCTTAAGCTGTCTCCTTTTAGTCCTAGCAGATGCCAACACCAATTTCTTACTTTCAGGGGCCACTTTGAATGTAACCGGCCTATGCATAAACAAAAGAGTTTCACTAGATGAAAGATTAAAATAATAATGTACTTAAGTTGTACAGTAATTGCACAGGAAAATATTAATACAAATCTACTAATAGTTGTCTGAGTCCCTATACTTAATTTCAAGAAATAAAGCTGGGCATGTATGCAAGTAAGTAGCGATACAAAAAATGAAACGAAAAGCTCAAGTTAAAAATCTAATATGTAGCTCTATAAAGGAAGAGGAAATGCTCACACCTACTACAAATGAAGTTTTAGAAGCAACCTAGGCCAGCAATCCTTTCCTTGACCAGTAAATTAAATTATGCAACCACTGAAGTTTTGTAGCCATGGATTACAACAGTAGTACATCATAGTAAATTAAGGCAAACAAGTACTAATGACACCCAGAAATCTGTTCACGCTCAATATTACGGGAGGAAATCTCATATACATAATGGTTACATTTAAATTTGATATTAGAAAACTGTAGCTATTCAGCAATTTTGATTGATCCACATTTTTCAATATTTCCAGAATCTAATCAAGAAGAACATTTAGACCATTTAACAACACCATTATGCAAATACTAAATATGAATTAAAGGCACCTGTCAACCACAGAATATGTTATTTCTTTATATCAAAGCAAAAAACAAAACATTACCTGAACGTCGATCCAAAGTTTCTCTTTCTCATCACGGTCGACTTCGGGCCAACTTTCTATGTTAATGGGCACCATTTTCCGCACTAGCATTTCTATGTACGATTGTAGAGTGGGCCGCTGTCGTCCACTTGGATTACCAGTGTCATTGTACGCCACTTTAAATTTTTTCCCCATCGCTTTCTTGATTAGAACCTTGTACATTTGCACAACACTTCGCTTCCCTCTTATTTTACTTGATTCAGTGCTTGTAATGGTGTCAGCTGATGCAGATTGTCCTTTCCCATCATGCACCTCATCAATATCAGGTTCACTAGTGGTTCGATCAGCTTCATTCTTTGATTTTTTCACACTATTAGCCTTTCTCTTCTTCGAAACCATTGCGTCCTACAATCTATTCACAAAGCACAATCTGAATGTTATTACCCACCAAAAGAGATTAAAACAATAAAGTTTTAATTAAATTAGTAATAGTAAAGGTATTTCAGCAAAAACTATCACATATAAATGCACTTATATGAATCCAAACTCTTATAAAACAGCAATAAAAAAATGTTTAACTCCAATTACAATACAAATACTTGCCACTATTATTCTCTTGGAGCAGTGAACTGATTAACCCATAACCCCTAAACATTCTCTCTCGTATAAGTTGCATCAGCCTTATTCTCATCTTCATCACAAGGCAAAGGTATTTCCGCACAAAATGGTTGATGTTCCATAGAGGTGTCCCCTAGATCATCTTCATATAAACAATCACAATAATCTCTATTTGGGGTCGTCATTACAACTAACCACTCGACATCAAGAGGATTTTCCACATAAAAAACTTGTTTCACTTGACCAGCAAAGGCAAAACTTGTCTTTCTTATGGCCCTGCCGATTAAGGTTGACCAGCGTAAAACCAAACTCATCTTGTTTAATTCCTTTTTCATTCTTTGCCCATCTACATAAAAAAAATGAACTTTGAAGTCATGATAATCGAGCTTCCAAATCTCTTCAATAACCCCATAAAATGTCATATCACTCTCAACCGGATTTTTATCCTTGGCACTCGAAACTTGCATCGTCTTTGCAACTAAAGTCACACCACTATTTTGGACAACTCTAGCATTGTCCCGCTGCTTTGTGAAGTATTTAACTCCATTATATCGATACCTTTCATAAGTAAACACTGTAAAACTTGGTTTTCCAGCCAACCACCTCAATGCTTGTGAAACACCGTTAGACCTTTCCTTAATTTTAGCCGACACCTACATACATAATAGCCATTTCATGTAACCATTACCAAAATTTCATCCGATGCTTATAAAATTAGGCATCTTTCAAGTCTATAGTACCTTGGATTGAAACCATTCAGCAAAGGTACAATTGTGCTCATCCAATAGCCACTTTTTACTCTTCTTTTTCCCCACGTAAAGCTGTTCGAAAATCTTCTTGTGTGTGCTACAAACAAAAAAAATAAGTAAAGAATTAGAAAATATTCAAATGTTTTCAATGTTGATGTGAGAGAAAATTAACAGCTGAAAGTACTTACGTCTTATATGGATCCACTTCAGCATTATTGGACAGTACATGAAGATGTTCCAGGTCTCTCTCTTCTTCAGCCAATGACTTCAATTTCGCACCAGAAAGTGGGCCAGAGAGCTTACATGGTCCCTTAGGAACTCCAATTGTACTACATTCTTGTAAAAACTCTGAGCAAAACTCGATAGATTCTTCACCAAGATAACTCTCAGCTATGCAACCCTCAGGATGAAACCGATTGCGAACATACCCCTTCAATACTTTCATGAAACGCTCAAAAGGGTACATCCATCTATAAAATACGGGGCCACATAATCAGACTTTTCTAACTAGGTGCACTGTGAGATGTACCATTATATCAAAAAATGAGGGAGATAATATCTTTTCTAAACCACACAAAGTCAACACCAAATCAGATTAAAGCTTATCTAACTTTGATACATCAACTACTTTAGTGCACAAAGCATTAAAGAAGAAGCATAGCCTCATTATAGAAATTCTAACATGTTTGGGAAGCACGGAACGAATGGCCACCGGAAGCAATTGTTGCATCAACATGTGGCAATCATGAGACTTCAAACCATATAACTTCAAATCATCCATGGACACCAAATTTTTTATATTTGATGAATGACCATCAGGAACCTTCATGAACAATAGAGAAGTGCACATTTTTATCTTCTCTGCCCTCGACAAAGTATACGGGGCAGCAGGAAAATATGTTCTTTTCTCCCCAATTTTCAGACCCAAATTATGTCTAACACCCATTTGAAGCATATCTAAGCAAGCAGCAACACTATCTTTTGTTTTAGAAGGCATGTTTAACAATGTACCAATCAAACTCTCGCAAATATTCTTCTCAATGTGCATTACATCAAGACAATGGCGAACATGAAGAGATTTCCAATACTCCAAGTCAAAAAAAAATTGATCTTTTCTTCCAACAAGGACAAGTAGCATCTGCAGCCAAGTTTTTCTTCTTTTTTCCCTTCCCAAACTCATAATTAATATGCTCAACTCTCTTGAACACTTCCTCTCCGGATTGTGGAGTCGGTGCAACTTCAAATTCTTGATCATTATTAAATGCTTTCTTCTACCTACGATAAGGATGATAGTGAGGCAAATACTTACAGTGGCTACCATAAGACATCTTCCTATAGTGGGCCAAATGTATGGCAAAAGTTTTGTCACCACATATTGGACATGCTTTGTACCCTTTAGTGGTGCACTCCGATAAGTTTCCATATGCAGGGAAGTCATGAATAGTCCACAACAAAACTGCTCTAAGAGTGAAGTACTCTTTCGTATGTGCATCATACACATCATTAACACCATCCCATAAAGTTCGCAGATCATCAATCAATGGCTCTAAGTAGATATTTATGTCATTTCCCGGCTGTTTCAGACCAGAAATTAATAAAGATAACATCATAAACTTCCTCTTCATGCATAACCATGGAGGAAGATTATAAGTCACCAATATTACTGGCCAACAACTATATCTACTACTCATAGAGCTATGTGGATTAATACCATCTGCTGACAATGCCAACCTAAGATTTCTTGATTCACTAGCAAATTCCGGCCACTTATAATCAACCAACTTCCAAGCAGGAGAATCGGCTGGATGGCGCATGTATCCATCTTTAGGTCGCTTGTCATCATGCCAGGTAAGCATTTCAGCAATTGTAGCAGATTTAAACATGCGCTTAAATCTGGGAATTATAGAAAAATACCACAACACCTTGGCTGCTTACCCCACGTTAACAGTTTTATCTTTCTTTAACTTCCAACGAGAGACACCACACTTGGGGCAAGTGGTTTCATCAGAAAACTCTTTCCTATACAATATGCAGTCTTTAGGACATGCATGTATTTTCTCATATTGCAGCCCCAAATTGGTGAGGGTTTTTTTTGCCTCATATAGAGTTTGAGGCAGTACATTATCTTTTGGAAGCAAAGACCCAACAGTGGCAAGTAACTCAGAAAAACAAGTATCACTCATACCAAATCTAGCTTTCAAATTGTGAAGTTGCACCAATGCATCTAACTTGGTGTGTTCACTATCCTCAAATAATGATCTTTCTGCTTCCTCAACAAACTTATTGAACTCATAGGACTCCTCATCATAATCACCTTCATTAAAGGCTACTTGACAAATATCAATAGTTTCATAACCAAAATGAGGGTTTTGAGGTATGCCTAAACCACTAGGTGCACTAGCACAGGAGGACAAAGTAGGTTCTCCATGCCACATCCAGTTTGTGTAGCTCAAACTAAAGCCATAAGCATACAAATGTCCCCTAATGACTTTAATTGACTTCTCTTTGAAGTTTACACATTTTGAGCAAGGATAGTGAATTTTCTTAGGGTTACTAGCATTCTCTTCAGCAAAAAGCAAGAAGTTTTCAACACCCAATTCATACTTTAAAGTATCCCTATATTTGTTAATCCAAGATTTATCCATTGCTGAAATTAAAAAAAAAAATGAGAATATTGAAGACAGGACATCAAACAACAAACAACATAGTGGAAATCAAGAATTCCTCATAATTCATATACAAAATGAAAACCATGCCAAAGCAAATGAGAAACTAGAGAGAGATAAATGATAACTAACCTCACTTATACAATCATCGACAAGGAATGCCCCTTTACTTCTAGTTTCTGCAAACAATCCAATCTAGCCTTACTTCTTGACCAAACACGCACCTGAATCACATTGATGATGCAAGGTAAAGAAAGGTGTTTAAAGTTTGATCTATGAGTACAATGAAAAAAAATCAGATTTACTCTTTAAGCAGCTTTATTTGCTGATGTAGAATAACAGACAAATATTAAGACATAAATAAGCATTGTCAACAGAGCTAAAAAATTAAAATAAAATAAAATAAAGGTTCCCTGCTAGTATTCATATGATTCTAAGCAACAGAACAAGTTGTCACATTACTACTTACAAGCATAATCATTTAGGCATATTTTACAATGTTTAATTGTGAATTGATATGTAGCTGCTATCCTACCTCAGTAAACAGATGGCTTTTTTTAGAAGTATAAATCATTATATTGCCAATATCAAGACATAATTAAACATTGTAAATGTCACGCCCCGGATTTTGAATGATAAATTCAAATCCGAAACCTGAATAATTACAATTACAAAAAAAACAAATCTCGAAACTTCGAGTTCATTATTACAATTCACTCTCACAATATATTATAAAGCTCAAATGAGCATAACACACCTCACAACTTACAATTGTTGTAAAACTCTAACAATTGCTCTAACCGCACGATCACCGTCCTGGTTCTCCTGTCCTGTAGGATTACCCGCTACACAATTTGAATAGTGTACCGGGAGTTGCAACAACACAAAACCCGGTAAGCTTTTTACAGCCAGTATGAGTAAACAAGAAAGAACTGTTGATTTATTAGATTTCAAGACTACCACAAACCCACGTTACTTTCTCACTCTCATATATATATATAGACACTTATGAGTTACTCTCAATTTAGCTCATAAGATCACTCACTCTCATATATATATGTAGACACTTATGAGTTACTCTCAATTTAGCTCATAAGATCACTCACTCTCATATATATATATAGACACTTATGAGTTACTCTCAAATTCGCTCATAAGATTTCCCAACATTTGGTAGACAGACTCATATATATATATATAGACCCTTATGAGTTACTCTCAATTTCCCTCATAAGGTTACCATATATATATTGACACTTATGAGTTACTCTCAATTTCACTCATAAGGTCACTCCACATTTGGCAGACAGACTAGAGCTCTAACTGAACGTAACCACTCGTCCGGCCACAGACGTGATTACGATTTAATACTATTAATAACCACCAGCCCGGTACGAGAGCGTGATTCACTAATAGATGCCATGGTCACCTCGTGACCTAGTGATCTCCACAGATCACAACAATTTATTGTTCCTCAACAATAAAACTCAACACCTCTCACAATATATTGTTTCTCAACAATAAACTCAATATCTCTCACAATATATTGTTTCTCAACAATAACTCAACACAACTCCAACAATACATATTATTTCACGTAATAATATATATACAGACATTCACACAGGAATGTCTAGTAACACCAACAATAGTTCATATGATTGCAACAAAATAAAGCAATTAATTGTATTGGGTTCGTAATATGAACCACGTGAGGTTTACTCACCTCGATAATCCCGCTGCGTCTTCAATTCAGCTCAAAATACGATCCACAATCGTCCACCAACTCAAACCGTCAATCACCTAGTCCAATAATGATCTTGACTTAGCCAACAACTCAAATATGTAATTAAACGACGATCCAACGCTCAGATTCAAATTAAACGATGATCCAACGGTCGGATCTGAATTTAATGATGATCCAACGGTCGGATCCTCACGGATCGCCTTTAGGATCATCCTTCAAAATTATCACGAAGATCCAACGGTCAGATCTTCCTGAATCGCCTTTACTAACATCTCCACAAAATTATATGAAAATCCGACGGTCAGATTCTCACGAATCGCCTTCCGAATCACTATTTCTCAATTATACGAAGATCCAACGGTCGGATCTTCGCCCGTGACCTCACAAGGTCACCGGGACAGTCATACGATCAACATATCCAAAATTGAAGCAAAACCGATGGTCAGATCTTCACAGATCGTAAACCGAAGATAAACGTAAAAACGTTAAATAGTAACGTCAAAACGTAAATCCACTATTTATCAACTTTTTCTAACATGACCATGTTATATATCAAAACGCTCGTATGGATGCATAGATCATCGCCTAGATAATGAAAACTCGAAATATGGTCTGATGCGCCGCCACAAGCGGTGGTCAGTGGGCGGTCAACGCGGCGGTCAACGCCGGTCAACCACCTCAGATGGCAAAGTGACCAACTACAAACTGGTTCAAAATGAAAGGGTGATCGACTTCCATACCTGGAGCTAAGTCTGGTTTGGCCTAGATCGTCCTAGATCAAGCGTTGAAGTTGGATTAATCTCGTGCGTCTGATCAGATTCAGATTAAATCAGGGACGTCGAAAAAGTCAAACCATGATCTAGCGTTCTATACACAAAATCGTGATGAAAGGCTTACATGGGGATAATCAGGGGGAGGAGGAGATCACGAAAATGGGGAGGATCGGCCCGTGCAACGCCGGAAAAGTGGTTTTCCGGTCGGGTCGGGTTCTAGCTTCGGGGGGGGGCTTCGATCTCCATCTGGGGGCAGCGGCGGGGCAAGACGGTGGCAGGGAGCGGCTGGGCGTGCGACGGCGAGCTCGGGGAAGGCCGGGTCCGTGGCCAGAGGATGCCGGAGGACCACCGTTTGGCCGGGTCGGGTCGGTCGGAACCCGAGGGTTCTGAAGGTCGAAGGAAGAGAGAGAACGGAGGAAACCGGGGGCTTTTCCGCAAAAAGAACTTTTTTTCGTCCTTAAATGAAAATAAAAATCAGAAAATTTCCTATTTATAGAAAATTCCCAATTTTCAAAAATTCATAACTTATTCATACGAACTCCGAATATTGCGTTCCACATGTCCACGAACTCGTATCGACGAGCTCTACAACTTTCATGAAGGAAGTTTTCCCAAATTTTGAACGTATAAAAAGTCAACTTTGTTGACCCCCTAAAAACGTTCGTTTTCGAAAATAAAATCGTTCGAACTAATTCCACAACTTCTCCAAGCTTCGTACTCGCTCCTACTATCGTGAAATCATTTCTAAAAATCCACGGAAATTAATTTGGATTTTTCGGGGTATTACAATCTACCCTCCTTAAAGAAATTTCGTCCCGAAATTTGAGCGTAAGTCAATTCCTCTCGATTAAGGTTGACCTAATCATAGAATCTCCATCTTTTCCAAATCTGTAGTAATCTACAAAGCCACAATCCTTTGTATAAAAATACATTCCTAGGGCCACTAAATCCTTTCATCACAATGTAAATTCACAAAACAACTGCTCAACAACACTCCACATCACATACACAAAATCGTCACATGGATCATCTCATAGATCCTCACATAGATCTTCACATAGATCTTCACATAGATCATCACTCTGTACTGGCATACAAGCACAGTAAACACTCCCACAAAGTGTTTCGCTACTCAATTAGCATCACGGTAAATCTCTATAGTAAAACTCAAGCATGCACCTTTCTTCACAACAATAGAGATGCATCACTCAAAACAAATCATCCCCAAAAGCACGCCAATAAAATATGTCACCCAGTGACGATGACTTGGGCTTGTTCAATCCTTGGGCTAAGCATTAGGGCTGGCCAATTGGGCCTGAAGAAATCGGACCATCCACATTTCGAACCGGCCCAAACCACTTTGGGTTTAACATTTGGGCCTACTATTCGGGCCGAACAATTGGGCTTACCATTTGGGCCTACCATTTGGGCTTACTATTTGGGCTTACTATTTGGGCCTACCAATCGGCCCACCAACTTCCAGCTCGGCTACGGTATGAAATTGTACATACCATATATACGTATGCATACCGTACAGATCGTATATACGTATGCATACCGTACAACTGTATATTCGTATGCATACCGTACAGACCGTATATACGTATGCATACTGTACAACTGGATATAAGTATACATACCATACAGACCGTATATACATATGTATACCGTACATACCGTATATACGTCCGTATATCAAGCATATACGAGATCCAAAAATATTTGTAAGAGGTAAGGTTCGAACTCCCGACCTCAAACACGAAGGTTTTGCTCTCAACCACTGAAGCAAGAGCTGCCTTCATTAATATATGCTCACGTGTTATATTTATTATGTCATAAGCGACATAAATAAAATAACGGGGGAGGCAAGGTTCGAAACCTTAACCTGCTGCACAAGGGCTTTGCCCACCAACCACTGGAGCACAAGCTGTGCTTAATATAATGTGTACAAATGTTTTACTTATTATGTCATAAGCGAACATAATAAAAATAAACGAGAGGCAAGGTTCGAACCTCTGACCTCTTGTACATGAGCCTTGCTCTTCAACCACTAGAGCACCAGCTGCTCTCGTTACTATCCATGCAACTTCTTTTATTTATTCTATCATAAGCGATAGAATAACAACAAACTGTCGGTACACTCCACGTGCCACGACACGTCTCTTCCGTGATTTACGGAAAGCAAATCACTTTCGGCTAAAGCTGTCTGCCACAGCGTCTCGAGGTTCGGCCTGTCCCCTTACACGCTCAACACGCGCCAACAGCTTTTCCGGGTTTCGGGGCGACTTTAATCCAACGCGTGGATTCAAATTCTGAGATCGTTCATCCAACGGTGGAGATCTGCTCACCTTGTTCTATAAATAGGTGCATTCTGGAGAAAAACTGTTCACTCCAAAAGAAAAGAAATTTTTCTTCCGAGCTCAAGTCTTTCTCTCTCAACTCTTCAGCCTTTCTCTTCTCAAATCCTTTCTTCATCAATTTCAATCCTTCTCTTCTGATCTTCTCTCCCATCTAGTTGATTCAATCCCATCTTTCCTCTGAACTTTCAGATCTTCAATATTTTCCTCCAAATCTTCAATCCTTCTTTCTCAGATCTTTTCTTCCATTTGAAGATTCGATCTCATCTTTCCTCTGAGAATCTCAGATCTCCAATCACCAGTTCAACAACTCCAATCCTTCTAACAAAATCTCCCTCAAACACTAAACCATGTATTCCTCGATTTCCACATCCTCTCACCCCATGACCCAAGAGCCACGAACTCTGCAACTAATGGAGCTCCAAACCCCGCAACAAATGGAACCACAACAACAGCAACCAACAGAGGAGGGAGGAAACACCCAAGCAGCTGGAAGTAGTGCCAACATGGATTTCTGGCGAAGCCGTACCAGGTGGATTCCTACTCCAGAACAAATAAGAATCCTCAAGGATCTTTACTATGTCAAGGGATTTAAGTGCCCAACTACAGAGCAGATTCACGAGATCTGTCTCCAGCTGAACCAGTATGGGCATGTTGAGGGTAAGAACATTTACTTTTGGTTCCAGAACGTCAGGGCTCGAGAGAAGCAGATGAATAGGTGTAATCAGGCTGCTCCAGTGCCCATGAGAACTAGTTCTCTTGGTACTGGTAGATCCATTGATCTCAATTTTGGGTCCACTGGTTCTACTGGTGCTGGTGGATCCATCGACATCAATTTTGGGCCAGCTGGTGGATCCATTGACATCAATTTTGGGTCCACTAGTTCTACTGATGATGGTAGATCCATTGATCTCAACTTTGGTTCCACCTATTCTACTGGTAATGAAGGATTTCTTGATTTAAATTCTGTTTCATATTCTTCCTCACACTTCAACACTAATACTAGTACAACTCTTTTGGCACAACAGGAGGACAAACATCCCTGCAACAACGAGGAGGAGATCACCAGGAGGTTCAAACTCTTCCTCTGTTCCCCGTGCACGGCGAGGACGTCTTTGGTAACCTGAAGACTACTTCCGAGGAAGGTAGTGCACATGATTACTATTTCGGTGGCTCAGGCGGTTACAACCGTGGATCTCCAGTTTCTCTTGAGCTCAGCCTCAACCCATCCGGAGCTGCTGACTAGGCTTAGTACAGCATAGTCCTCGTTTTCCTTTTTCTTCTTTTTTTTTTTTTCTTTTTTTTTTTTTGTAATATAAACTCAATAAGATGGTGTGCATGTTTTCTTTCCTGTTTGTTTAACCAACAACAACACCAAGGATCGAACCTTGGTCACCCAATACTATTTTCAAAACCATAAACAACTCTACTGCACACATCTTTCATAATGATGCAATAAAAACAATCACTCAAAAAGAATCCAACAATCAATTAAGTCGCATCGAGGTCTAGCTAGTATCCTCTGAGTCAAACCAAACACAACAATTTCATCGATAGGATTAGGGATTTATAAAGCTAAACACATCCTGAGTTAGCTAGGAAAACCCACGTTTTTAGAGTTACTCTTACAACTCTTATAGAATCTCGATAATTCGATCTATCAATTGCTTCAACAAAAACTCACCACAATTCAATCCCTAACATTTAGCGATTCAGAAATCGAATCAAACTCCATATCACATAGTAATTCACTTGAACCACTATGGATACCTAACAAAGTCACTAAAATCAATATCTGAAATTGCGTTTAACTATATCACCTAAAATCAATCACCAAAGGCAAACCCTTGCCTGACTCTAACATGTCCTCCATGCTTCTTCTTGCACCATACATAGGCCTCAAAATTCAATTTCATTCACTTGAACAAAACTATATTCACAAGTCACGGTCAGGTCATCAACCCATGGTGTTCAAATGAATAAATTTCAGATCCAGTTTTCCTTGTGAATCGTAACGTATCGTTCCAAAATGATGCAAGCAACATCAACCACGTATATAAGACACATCTCGCGAACTCAATTCAAATTCCGAATCACCAAAACTACTACTAATTCCAATTCTACCAACAATCTTGATTCTGAAGGAATTATAGTACTCAACGACAACCCAAAACAATGGTCTCTCATCTCTAACCATCGAGCACAAAATAAAATTCTTGTCTCGCACCTTAAACCCTGCTTAACAACTTACAAGCACAAGGAAGAAGTAACCACAATAATTTCTTCCCTAACCTCAACCCTACTAACAAACTCCACAAGGACATCTCATTACAAAACAAGATA